>NC_053451.1:56487891-56807064 GCF_015227805.2 Hirundo rustica | reverse complement strand
AATTTCACCACTGCACCAAGTCACAATTGACTCAGCAGGCAGGCAAGGGAAGTGCTTTGCGAAGCCACCAGCCATGTATGCAGAAAGAGGAATGGAGTTGGGCACAGAGCACAGCATGAGTCAGAGAGTCCAGATGTGGGGATAGCTTGAGAGGAAGAGGGACAGCAGCTGCTCACTACACATGGAAACATGCAGAGGAAGAATGAGCTAAGCTCTGCTTCCAAAGAGCTCCTTCTGCTGCAAGATGCAAAGGTTGCAGCAGACAGGTTCCAGAAGATCTGTCACAAGCACTAACGTTGGCAGAAATCAGATATGGTTGCAGACATTTCGCTTTAGCTTTTTGCTTGCAGCTTTTCTTAGAGAAGGAAACCATTCTTAGAGGAAGACCTGGGATACTGACTCCCCCACCCTCCAAAAAGCCCCCGAACCAAACCCAACTCTGTTAACTGAATCGGTGCACAATGGTATTAAGGAAACACCCAGTAGCAATGGAGAAACATACTGTAAAGCATAAAGTAGTGCTATGGTTGCATGTATTTTTTGTGTACAGTGTATTTATAGATGCTAACCCGGGCAATTTCATATCTCTAGATATTTACTCTACGCTTGTCAAATGAAATGGCATTTTTCATCCCATTTTGACTGGAAGAGAGAATATGTTTGGATTATAAATTGCTCAGAATTACTTGCTAATGCTGTCGGCTTTTCTGTATCTGCTTGTTGGAGGGACAGGAGGGAGAAAACAAATAATATCTTACACATAGAACCACAGTGGAGAAAAGCAGAAAGCAAGCTCTGTTTTCAACACATTTAAACTGTTCAGATGAGAAGAATCAGTTGCTGTGGAAGCAGATCTGCAGCTGAATGAAACCTTTCACCTGTCTAACATATGAAATATTTATTATCTGAGGGTGACTAGAGATAAAATAAGCCAGACATCCAATGCAGAAGGCAGACCCTGGCTCATCACCGCCATGATTTTCACAAGTCATGTGGCAGACAGATTAGATTTTGCCATAGAGAAAGGGAAGTGGGCTCAGTTGCAGTATTGGGCGTCAGGAGAAATAAAACTAGAAGAAAGCAACTTCCCAGCTTTAATTTAACCAGGTTGGTGAAGCAAAATGATGATCCTCGGCTGTGTTTAGTAAGGCTGGAAAATGTTATCATTTCCAATTAGAGAGAAGAACCCACTCTCTCTTTAGATAATTACTTTTCCAATAAATTATTCTTGTCCACTTATTTCCCCATAAAAAATGCTTGGTGCTTTTGTCTTGTAGAAGTTGTTGGGTTGTTTCCCTTTCTTTTTTATTTCCTTACTTTGTGTGGGTTGGACTTAATTTATTATGGGGCTGAAACCTGGCAGAGATCCAGACACAACAATCTGAAAAATGTTCATACTAAAATTCAGTGATGGGATTCCTTGTTCATTTTATCTCAGAGCCTCCCTGATAATTCAGTCCAGCAAAATCAAGCACAATTGATGCAAAAGTGGGTATGTAATCCAGGCAATTTTATTTTTCAGAAAAATACTTTAGACATTTCTTTTGCTGTAGACACAACCCTGACTATGAACAAAAGCCAAAGCCATTATTTAAGAAAGTGATAATTTTTGCCTTGCTGCTTTCAGCAGTGAATCACACTTGGAAATAATATTTTTGCCCTTTATCACATTCATTTCCCAGAAAATCTGTATTTCCAAGGCCTTTGGTATCCTTAGTATAGCTAAACAGCTTTAATGTCTGCATTCTAAGATGCTGAAATGACCTAATTAAGCTAAGGGGTAAAAATAAATATGGAAGTCCATTGTTATTAAATCATAAATGATACAATGATAAAGTATATTTCTGCTAAGTCTGGGGTGTGTGTGTGTGTGAAGTGACTGAAAAGTTGTAGAGAGTTAACACAGTGCCAAAATATGATCATTTCTTTCATTTTATGCCTGTTGCGTTTGGCAATTGCATGAAGATTTTAGAAGTAAATATTGGATCAGGTAACACAATTTCAAGTCAGATTTACAGGCTCTTGGGTGCTGCACAGGACTGATCTTGCCCTAACAATTAAGATGGAAGTGAGGTAAGAACAAGATGGGGAGGAAGAACAGCAGAAGAAAAGATGCAACACGGTATCAGAGCAGTGCCACTGAACAAACTGTGCCATCACAAAACCAATGCACACACAGCAGAAACATAAGGATTCCTGGCTTCACAGTGGCAGATGACATTTATCTCTAGCCTCTTCCACAACAAAATAGACCTTAAAATATTAATCAGGTCTCTCTTCCAGTTATGCTCTTCTGGCATTAATCCTGTGCCTTAATAGAGTGCACCCCTGATGGTGCAGGGCAGAAGCCCTTTCCCAAACCTAACACATATTACTCAATTGCTCACTCTGGCTTTTCCTAGTCTCAGCCTTCTTTTTCATTGCTTCCGTGCAAATAACTTCCTCCACACCTGTTACAGTCCCTTTGCCCTCTCAGAGAGTGCTGTGCTTATGCTTGTTTTCCAGAAGGAGATTGCTAGGCTCCAAGTGCACCAAAAAAGCACTTTCTTGCCTTTCCATCTGCCTGGAATACCCTCCCTTCTTTCCCACCGTGGTACATCAAGTACCTTCCCTTTCTTTGAGGAAACTGAGAACCCATCTGTTCGGCAAGTTGCTCCATCTGCAACAACAGCAAGTCCAGTGATGTGCTGCCAATATTCCAACAAAGGGCTCCTCTAAACCCATTCCCCTGAGTCAGTAACACAGCCCACGTATCCAGGGTGGGGATGCCCGCAGACAGGAGGCGTGTGGAACTGGCGGGCTCTATTCATTTGGTTTTCCCATTTCCACAAAATGCTTTCCCAAATCCAAAGAAAGAGGCAGTGCCATTTGGCAAATACATTTCTGCTACATGCCTCCTACCAGAAGTGTTAATACTTGGGTCCTGGGAAGAAAAAAATAACAAACAAACCCACTTTATTGAGGCAGTCGCAGAGTGTGCACCTGGACAAAACACAAGGGATGACAGTGGTAGGGAGGGATCTAAATCCCTTTAAAGGACTCCTCAGGACCATATCTATGTCAAGGAAATTAGTGAAAGGGCCCCAGTTACAAAGAAGGAAATCATGCCAAGTTTTCCTTTAGGCGAGAGCTCGTGAAGGGTTGAGCTTTGCAAACGTGCCTGGTTAGTCTGAGGACACGGGTGAGGTAAGAGGGTAAACAGTTAAGGCAGACAGTTTTTCAGAAGGGAACTGTGCACCACTTTTGACATTCATACTTCTGTATCAGGTATGAATACATACACAGTTTGTAAATATATATATGCATGTATGTATAAACACACATGAATTAGACAGTTGTTTTTACAAACTTTGGCTGCTGTTTTTGCTTTGAAAGCTGTCCTTTCTCAGGCATTTTAGAAGTCCAGGCTTGATAGTTTTCCATATGTGGTTATACAGAAGTTGATACATGCAGGCCGGGATGTTCTGACTGCATGCAATTTGGATTGACCACTTTTCCTGTTGAGATTTATTAGCTGCACCGTGTTAGATTTATGACAAGCTTCAGAGACATATAAATAGCCAGCTGTTAAATTAAATTAAACTCCTGAAGTTTTCAAAGGTGACAGTATAACATATTATTTGTTATTAAAAAAAAAAAAAATCAGCAGTTTTTTAGGATGGTCTTCATAAAAAATAGGAGAACACTCTGCATTGGAACACATGATCACACCACCTCAAATCCCTTACCGTGACTGCATTTTAAATAAGGAAAATTAAACCAAACCAAACAAAACAAAAAACCAAAACAAACCAATCAACCAAACAAAACATAATAAAACAACAAAAAACTGGACTCAACAACTCGGTGTTGAGTTCAACAGATGACTTTTGTTGGGTTTGAAAAAGAAAGAACGCACGATTAGCAGGAGTGGTTGCCATCATATAGTTTAGTTTGACAGCATTAAAATATAATACACATGCAGATTATAGCACTAAATAATCTCTACTTATATGCCAGGAAACAATTTAAAAAGTATGTTCTGCTTTTGTCTACTTTGGCTGCCACATGAATGGCAAAGTGTCAAGCCTCTTTCCTAAAAATACAGGCAGTGGTAGTGTGTCTGTCCTGTAATGAGTTCTTCCAGAAAGAAATCCTGATCCTTATCTAGCAGAGCACATCAGCACATTTCGGTGATCACCCAACTATAGCAAAACACTCTGGAACACATTTATGTTTAAAGCATTTGCTGAAAAGGCAGAGATTAGGCAGACGCCCAGTCAGTCTGTTGAGCTGTGACCTGTTTTAGGCTCCCACAAGATGCTCTGCTGTGCCCAGAGCTGCCCTGCACAGCCACCCTGCTGGCTGCAGCACCATGGGTCCTCCACACAAGAGCTCTACAGACCACACCATATGAAAATAACAAAAGGCAAGTACAGCCCAAATCAAAGCATCACTGGGAACTTTCCTTTCAAGCCAGGAAAGAAAAAAACTTCTTAAGCAGAGGGCTGGTGTGGTCTGAGAGGGTTGGAGCACTGGTAAGGCATGACAGCACGGGTGGAATGTTAGGATCATTCTCTCCTGTTTTCATACAACATTAATAAAATGAGGTAAAGACAAAAACCCCAGAAGTTAAAATTTGCTAAAAATCTCCTAAAGCAAAGCTATGACAGGAATTTGAAATTAATCCACATATGCTGAATTTTACTCTGATTCTCCACCCATCCATTCTCCACTCCAGCCAGCAACCCTCCTGGCTTTGAAAGATGCATTCAAATCATAAGTAAAGCAATTTATATTTCCATCACGTTAGCAAGGCAAGGAAGTAAAAATGTTTTGCAAAGAATCATCTAAGTCACATGTCACAATGGAGACAAGCTGAACCAGTTAAAGTGGGGCAGAGGGTTTGACACTCGTAGGAGTATTTTCCTCTTCCAAACAGGTGTATGTTAATTGCCTCCTCATTTTCCTCTATTTTCTTCAACTCTCTTATAATTGCAGTAGTATGTCCAGCCCACTTTCACTTAGATTTGATCTTGGCAAAGTATCTTATCAGCCTTCTCCCTAATCTGTGCTCCCAGAGAAATTGCACAGAAAGTCAGTTCATTTTCCCAGAGTGAGTGCTTTATAATCCATACAGCTCTCATCTGTTTAAATCATGTGACTAAGAACACAACATCCCATACAAAAAGCTCACTTTTCCTTTGGGGAAAAATGTTCCTACCCTCACTAGTATATCAGTGAGCAGGAACACAAAGCCACCCGCCCTAACTTGAAACCTGAGGGGTTATGTTAGGCCATAAGAGGTCCAGTAAGTTTGTGAGTGGGATGGTTTATAATATACCATGACTTTGAAACATTCTGTATTTTCAGGTTTGTAAGGTGATATCCATCATACAAGCCAAGTTGGGAACTACATGAGAGAAACTAGGCGAGCAGTGTTTCCTCTAGCCTTCATACTTAATTCTCCTTTTCCACCTGTGTCTGTTACTGCACCACTTTTTGGCCTCAGTGTACCTTGTGTCCACTCTGTGGACCCTTATGGACCCTTCTCTCCACGGACGCCACAGCCCTCTGCAGGAATGAAACCTGATGATCTAGTCATGAGCTTCTACTGGGCAACCACTGCGTCTTCTTCCTTTGCAAATGCTGCTTACAAAGAGGAGGGAAGATGACATTGAAATAAATGCATGAGTGGAACTATTGTGTACTATAATTCTGTGAGGTTCATGTTATTCTGATCCTTTAAGCTGACCACAAGCTTCCAAACTGAGCACGTAAGTGCGCTGCAAGGAGCAAGTCAGTGACACAAGAAATACTGCAGTGTGAGCTCTGACAACTAAAGAATGTCATATTTCTTCTCTCTTACCTTCCTCTCTCTGAGAAAAGACCTGTTTCTCAAAGAACAGGCTTGTTCCCAAAAGCACACATTAGCACTGAAGCTGGACAACAACACTGCATGCCATTAAAGCGTTGGCTGCAGCACAGTTTCATCTCCAGCACACGCTTGAAGGTCCTGTCCTCTTCACTTTTTTTCTACCGCTCTTGAACATCCCAGCATCCCAATGCAGTATCTTTCAGTCAAGTCTATATAAATTGTCTCCTAACAAATATGGGCATGTGTGTGCACACATGTATGTACTAGTAAACCAGCCAACCAATCACACAAGCAACACTGTATATTTATACTTAGCCTCCAACTTGCTCAGTGTCCTATTTTAAATTATCCCTCCTCAAATATTTTCTTCACATTCCCTCAAACTTTTTTAGCGTTTCAGCTTTGTGTACATCTGCTTCTTCATGAGGCAGTTTTGTTGCTCAGTTAACTATCACATTAATCAGGTGAATGTGTCTCCCTAGTATATCTAACAATTGCTCATTAAATCAGGTCTCCAGTACTGTTGAAACATAATTAAAAACCTGTTTCCAATAAACAAGTTGTAAAGGCATTAAGGACAAAATACTGTGTAAGAAATATATTAGAAACACAGGGAAAGAAAATTCTGACCAGGCACAGGCTGGGCAGATTTAGCTGAATATTGCTATAATTGCTCATAGTGTCAGACTAATAATAAAAAGAAAGTTATAAATATTCACTTCAAATTAACAATGATTGTATTATGGCTGAACACAAGCTCCTTTTATGTTTGCTTCCTATAAAGAGTCATGCAAAACAAATTCAAAGCTTGTGTGCTCCACTGTTTGTTTCCGGAATAGGAGGTATAATTGATACGGGATTTAAACAGCTTGACAAAGCAAGGGAGGCCAGGCTCCCCAAATCTTTTGGATCCAGCCCACAAATTTAATTAAACAAACCTAAAGGAACTGCACTGGTTCCCTGCAACTTCTTCATCTAGCACCGTGCACGAGGATACCTAATTACAGTTTGTCAGCAACTGAGGTGTTGAGAGAAACCTGCCATCAGGCAACTCAAACAAATACAAACTAGAGGTAATAATACTTCCATTGAAAGAACAAGAGACTAAATTTGGCAGGTAAGTGATTCACTATAATTGCTAGACACAAAGTGAAATGACACCGTAAGATCTCAGTGACCAGATAAAATATGTCATTTTCTCCCCACCCAGTGAACCATGCAGTGCTGAACAGATGAGTCACCTTTCCCTGCCTGCATTAAAGAGGACAATTGGAAAAGATTTAAAATTTAGTTTGTAAAGTGAGCCATTTTAAACCAGCTTCACATCAATCACCCCATCTCCAAGTCAGTCCCTGATGGCAGAGGAAACTTACCAAATGAGCATTTATACTTTGCAATTCTTCTATATGTGTTTAATCTACTGTTCCACTTAATTAAATACTGTTAAAATTATACTTTAAGCTTCGTCTCATATCTTGCCAGCACAATTACAATCTAGAAGTCTCCATTTTATATCAATCACTAATTTGCTCTCCGGCAGTGTAGTCTCTTGTTACGAGGCACTCATCTCTAACAAGTCAAGGTGTGCTGAGTGCTCCTAACACCACAGCAGCCACTCTCCGTGATGAAACTGTGGCCCCACAATAAAGAATCAGTAGCTGTCTTTCTCCTGAAAGCCACAGTGTTGGACCCCAGAAGGAATCCCATGGCATGTGACAGAAGCCATATAAATACACTATACACATATAGTTTTGGAAGAGTACTCCTGAACCATGGGTGTGCTAAAAAGAGTTGTGTGCTGAGGACACGCTGCCAGCCTGCACTGCAGCTGAAGAACAAGCAGTAGAGTCAATTTAATTCTATAGAAAACCAGTGAGCAGATAATAGAGAGATGCTTATCAAATCCACAGAATTAGCAAATAAGTGGATAAAACCTCACATTCACTATAGATGGGAAGTTCCCCCATCCTCTAGAAAGCAGATGTTTCTTGTAAAATAGCAGAAAGAAAAGGGAAAGGAGAGGAGCCTGACAAGCAAAACAGGGATGGAAGTGATATATTAATCTTGATTTTGTATCTGAGTGCTCTTCACACATTTCTGCAAGGTTTAGCTCTGCATTGCAAGCTTACTCGACACTTACTCGACAGCAATTTCCCAGCCACACTGTGCAGTAAATTAGATGGTGTTTTCCTAGGTATTGTTTTATGTCTGCACTTCCTGTGTAAAGATTCTCTCTGCTGACTTTTGTACAATGCTTGCCTCTTCGGGTGGCATACACATCCTTATAAGCATTACTGAAATTCACACAGAACATTTGCTTGTGTGTAACCAAAAGCTTGCACATGTGCATCTCTTCTGAAGTTTGCTGTTCATTGAAATAGGGGGAAAAAAAAGCCTTTCAAAGGGAATCTAAATCCACTGCTTTTGGAAATCAATTATGTCTTAATGAATAAGTGTCGATCATCATCTATATTAACGACAATATCTTGAGAATATTGTCATTCTCTGCAATGGTTTCTTGGAGATTAAAGCATATAGATACTTAGGGTACTAGTTTGTTTTTTTTGTTAGCAAAATAATTAATTGGGCCTATTTTTTGCTCAACAAGTAGGTAGTGGCAAAACTATTTAAAATTAAATACAATTTAAAGCAGTCCTTGCCTGAGAGTAACCTGCGTGTGTAAAACATTGATTTTTTGTCATGAAAATGCTTCAGGAAACTTTCATGTAAGAAGACAAATTGTTTTGGTCTCTCAAAAATTACAGTCTTGGCT
Source organism: Hirundo rustica (assembly GCF_015227805.2). Classification (NCBI taxonomy): domain Eukaryota; kingdom Metazoa; phylum Chordata; class Aves; order Passeriformes; family Hirundinidae; genus Hirundo; species Hirundo rustica. Next base: position 56,798,434 of record NC_053451.1, on the reverse strand, counting down.
GCTTACCATTAAACTATACAATACATTTTGGTTGGTAAAGTCAAAGCTTTATTCCTCAAAATCTTTATTCAGTAGCCAAGAAAGCCAATGTTCAGAAAATAAAAGTGAAACTTAACTGATTTGGTGACAACTATTTCATTGTCTTTTATAAGCTTACAGTGATCTGTATATTGTACTGATAAACAGCCCTTGCTGGCTAAGTAATACTGATGAAATCCAGCTGGTCTTTATTGTACATGTTTCTTCCAAGAAACATCAGTTTTCACAAGACTTCTTTCCTTTTCCCCAAGAAGGCAGAACTGTGCAAGACCTGTCCCAAATGAAAAGGAAAAAAGTACTAGTAATAGAGCCAGATGCTTCAACAATAACCATAAGATGATATAGTAGGCAAAAAAAAACCAAAACAAACAAAAAAAAAACAACAACAAACAAAACCACAAAAAAAAACAAAACAAAACAAAAAACAACTATAGTATTTACGTTAAACTATCCTGGTTTTGTGCTAGTTTCTACTCTGTTTTTCACAGAAGGACAAAAACATTTATTGAGATATAACTAGCTTTAGAAAAAAATGCAAATTTCCTTTGCAGTTTAAAGTTTTGCACCCTCATTCACTTTCCAGATTTTTTCATATCTAAAAGCAGTGTCTGCCATGATTGCAACTCACTCAGATCTACCAAATCAAGGAAGTTTCATCCCTTTCTTATTTTCCTTCATGAGAGAGGTTTGTCCTATATCCAGACTTTTATTACATAACAGATATATTGAAGTCCATTTAGCTGTTTTTGGCTGGAATAGAGTTCATTTTCTTCACGGTAGCTAGTAGGGGGCTGTGGTGTGAATTTGTTCTGAGAACACTGTTGGTAACAGAGGGATGTGTTTGCTACAGCTGAGCAGTGCTGACACTGAGTCAGGGTCCTTTCTGCCTCTGACCCTAATAGAGAGTGGCTGGGAGTGCGCAAGGAGCTGGGAGGGGACGCAGCCAGGACAGCTGACCCCAAAGGGATATCCCATAACATCCGGTGTCATGATCAGCATGTAAAGCTGGGGGAAGGAGGAGGAAGCAGGAAATGTTTGGAGTGACGGCTTTTGTCTTCCCAAGTCACCAGTACATGTGATGGAGCCCTGCTTGGGGATGGCTGAACACCTGCTTGTCCATGGGAAGTGGTGAATGGATTCCCTGTTCGGGTTTGCTTGTGTGCACAGCTTTTGCTTTACCTGTTAAACTGCCATTATCTCAGCCCAGGATTTTCTCACTTTAACCCTTCTTATTCTCTCCCCTAGGCCACCAGGAGAGGGAGTGAAGGGATGTGTGGGGCTTAGCTGCCAGATGAATTAAAACACAGCATCCATGTAAGACCTAGTGTTCATATTCTATATGTATATATTCCATAAACATATCCTATCCTTTGCTGTAATATACCATAAAATATACTGTGTGTTAAATAAGAGATCATTCTTCCATGCTATAAGGAATTCTGACATACAGAGTCTGTTTAACCACCCTAAATCAAGCCAAATTTATTGACCAGAATTTCAGCTCATAATACATTTCATGTGGCAGCTTTTTAAAAAGTTTATAAATTCTCTACTCAAAAATGGAAAAAAATATTTCAAGGAGAAATAACTTCTTAATTTAAAAAGTACACTTGTGTTATTTCATTGAAAAATTGCATAAAACATAATCATATTTCAAACAGAACCAGCTTTAATTCTCAGTTTTTGACAATAGCTTTTAAAAGTCTTGACTTTAATAACTTTACAAGGAAAATATTCTGGGGCAAAAGTATCGTAAAAGCACACTGTGCAAAAGACATGCATCCGCTAAGATGTAGGTTATTAAAACAGCAAGAAGAGATGCTTGTATTTATATGGGAAAGCAGACCTATCAGTGGTAATAATTACATTTATTAGACTTGCCCTTATTTTCAGTATGAAAGCAGGCATATTTTAATATTCCAAACAACCACAAAACATTTTTATTTGTTTTGTTCATTAAAAGAAAAGAGAGGAAAACACTGCAAATAAATCTTATTCATGGATACAGATATCTCAGCTCATAAAATTAGTGAGCTCTCAGCACATGTTTTCTACTGGGTATTATAAACCAAATGTATAAAATGCATGGTTCCGGAGAGAAGTATATGGTTTTGCAGTTCACTGAATCCCTTCTTTAGCAACCTTTCAATTTCTCATCTGCGTAAGTAAATGAAAGCAAACCCAGTAGGTTCTGAGAACAGACAGAACACTTCTCCTTTATTTAAGAGTTAGATGAAAAGAGAAAATTACATAAAAAGAACGGAATTCATAGAAGCACAGAATAATATAGGCTGGGGGGCATCTCTGGCAGCCACTTGGTGCAATCCCCGGCTCTAGGTGTGACCAAGTCAGATCTGGTTGCTCAAGACTGTCAGGTTTGCATATCTCCAAGCGCAACCTGCTCTAATGCTTGACTACATTACTGTGATTTGTTTTTGTGGCTGGGTCTTTTTTTCTCCCCTAATATCCGAGTGGGATTTCCCACATCACAATTTGTGTCCATTCCCTCTCATCACTTTCCTGTTACAATAATCATCTGGTAGGGGGCTTCCTTATATCTCCCATTGGATACCTGAAGGCAACATTTAGATTCTGAAGATAACATTTATGTCTTTCCTTGAAATTCTTTTCCTCAAAAAATATCTTTTGTGGAAAAGCTATTGCAAAGACATGCCACGCAAAAGACACAGACATGTCTAATGTGCAGAAGATAACAGCTGAAGATAACAAACAACACCAAACAGACTCAGTTGTCTCAGTTCCATCATGCGTATCATACACTCCATCAACACTCAAGAAATGTCTAAAGCGTTTGATACAAAGACAAAACATACAGGTGATGTCCAAGCAGTGTCCAAGCCAGCTGACAGATTATCGTCTCCTTCAAAGGGCTTTTGAACAAGTCCTGGTTTGACATGTGTACTTGAATGAACAGTAAGAAAGGCAGTGGGAAGGGAAAGATTAGGTATACCACAGAGCTGTTTGGTTCAGGTATCTCTGCTTTCAGTTTAAAGATTTTTTCATAATTGGAATTTAAGCATCTCAGTCCTTATGATATCAGACATTATACACTGATGTGCTCAGAAATAAGTATCTAAATGTCCTGGTACATAATTTGGTTTAAGATGAAATGGTACATTACATCTATCTGTTCTACAGAACGAGTGGAAATCTTTAGATTTAATTTGCCAAGTATTTTGTTCTTTCCTGGTTACTTCACCCAGTGACCAAAGCACAGTGTGTACAAATAGCTGGTAAGTGGGAGAGAGCACACCGTCACATTGCTGGCAAAGCACTGATCATTGAATTCTTATTAAAGTTCTAATGTTTACATACATCTTAACTTTCGGCTTTCAGCACTTGAATTCATCTATATTTCTGTGTACCTTTTTTCTCTGACATTTCATGATTTCCCTTGAGACTATAAGGAAAAAGAAGCTGTTTATACATACATCAGATCCAGAAATTGATTCACTTTCCAAACAGAAACGTGAACTAATAGGATGGTGGGATTGTGAATCACATATTACAGGGTTTTAAGGCAAGCTGATAGTCATAAAATGAAGTTCCCTGGAGGCACTGAAACCCAGCAGAGCATATTAGAATATATTTTCTGAATAAAAATTTGATATTTTTTGTCCAATGGAATACATATTTTGAGTCAAACTTAGAATAATATGATTATTTCTGTCATCAACACATACTGATTTGACTGCATTTTAAAAAGTCAGCTACCAAATAGAGAATTTCCTCCAAAAACAACACAAAGCCTCCCACCACTGAGCCAACTCCAAGCTTCCCTGTTCCCATTCCTGTCAAGCAAGAAGTCATTTGCTAGCTATTAGATATAAAGTTCCTGTAAGTCATTAGTATTTCACTTTTTCAAGGATTTTTTTTCCCCAGTGTTTTTGAGGGCAGTCAACCAGCAACATTTGCTGTATGTGATAGACATCTGCAAGGAATGTGAATCCATACAAAATTCCAACTTTCAGACAACTCAAGCTAAATTACCAATTTGAAGTTTCAATATCACTCGCTGCTGTATGTATGCAGCAAAGACTCAGCACAAATAAAGGCAATCCTCTGTCCTGGAGATCATATTAGACACAACTAAAACAAGCTGCTGTTCTTGAAAGAGGAAGTTCCCATACACTGATTTCTCTATTTCTTTTACTAACTATTCCTTGAGTTTGTTGCACCTTCTGCAACACTGTAATGGAGTGAAATTTTGACTAGTAATAGCATTTGAAAATCTCCTGGAAAAAGGAGAAGGTTCGTCTGTTATTTTGATACATTTAGATCCAATGAAGGATAAAAAGTGGATTTATCTGAATTTTAGGAAACAGAGGGTCTGACACTTCAGACATGGGCATGATAACAGAAAAGGTGCTTTGTGTTCTATAGTACTCTCTCTGGACTATGTAGATGAGAAGATCTGAAATAGCCAAATCAAAAGGGAGATAACACCTTGAAAGTAAGATAAATCTTCATTTGATTTCTCAGGAAGAGAGCTTCCAATTAAAGAGGAAGTTTGCAGAAGGCTGAGAGATATAATTATAATACTGGCATCTTTATTTGGCTTGAAATGACAGACATATTCTTAGCCCTCTAAAAGCTCTTAAGACATCCTTAGTTAAGTCCCCATAAGCTTGAAATTATTTTTAAATAAGTGGCTTTATGGCAAAGCTGACCTGGGAACTTGCCTGTAGCAGACTCTGTTCTTTGTGTTGACAGAAGTTAACAGCTAACACACCAAGAGCGTACCAGGGCAAGTCAGGGAAGGGATTGCACTCAGAAAGATTGAGACTGCCTACCAGAGACAGAATGCAAACCAGAAACATGGCTCTGGATGACACAAGGACAAACTACGCAATAAATAAATTTGTGAGTTAAAACTGCAGAGATAAAGCAGATGCTTCACAAACAAATGAAGTTATTGATGCTGGAGGTATGGAGGGAGGTTCCCATGACTTGTGGGAGTTTGGCTGAAAGATGGAGTGGGAGGAGGAGAAATCCCAAATGAGATGTGAAAATGACAAGAGAAGAAGTATATTCTCGAGCACAAAAGCAAAGGCAGAAGAAAAGGTCAATAAGACTGAAGTAAAATTAAAGTGAGGTGCTTCTGAATATTCTTACAGTTATTATATAAATTACATACTTTCCGCGACTTAGCTGTTTAAAGGAGAATCATATTATTGGAATCAATATAAAACTGTCAAGGTGCTCCACACAAACACAAGCTTGGGTAACGTACCTGCCCTGCAACATTTGCCATCAATCTTAACTTGGTAAATCTCATCCATTCAGTCATAAATAACTGCCCAAAACCTCTGCCAGATGAGCACTATTTCCAAATTTCAGCTATATTGACACACCCAGAGTTAGCAGCTGACAAGTCATATATGAGGGAAAATGCCTCCCTCTAAAAAAGAGCTGCTGTCACAGCTGCTGTGTTCCACATGGAAATAATTCAAAGGAGATGTCATGAAAGAGCAGCTACACCCAGAATAGTTACCACAAGAGACATTTTTACTCAACACCTATTGCAGTATTTTTGCACTACTTTTGTTCAACTTAGTTAAGTTACCAAACATAACTTTTCTTTTTAAATTTTTTCAACTCCTCATAACTTCATGAAACTAGCTAAAAAAAAAAAAAAAAAAAAAAAAAAAAAAAAAAAAAAAAAAAAAAAAAAAAAAAAAAGTCCATGCAGCATTTTTAAGGTAAAACTTCAAACAGAGGCAGGTGGACATTGCCCAGAGATAAGCCCTGGGTACTTTAGTAGTTCTTGATAAGCAGTGTCAATGTTTGGAAAGGTATGGATGAGATAAGCAGTCTCACCCTACGTCTTGGTGCTGCAAATCTGGTGGAGAAAAGGAGGAAACTCCTTACATTTCAGAAGCTGACGCCTTTACACCTAATTCTGGCAAAGACTACAGCACCTCCTCTGGGAGAACCCTCTGTATTTTCCTTTTCTAAATCTTTTTTTCCTTTTCCTCTCTCAGAGCACCAAGAAGGTGAGGAGGTATAATTGAAGATGAATGGAGAGGGCAGACTGCCTTTTATGAGCTGGAGTGTTAATACAGTGCTGGATGGTGACAAATCTGCAAGCTCCAGGAAATGTGAGCTCAGAGACTCATATCCCAAAGAAAGGAGGATGCAGAGGGAGAGGGATTTTCTAGGAGGAAAAGGGCACTCACTAATCATAGAATGGCTTGGGTTGGAAGGCACCCTTAAGAACGTGTAGTTACAATCCTGCTGCCATGGGCAGTGACACCTTTCCCTAGACCAGGTTGCTCAAAACCCCATTGAACATGGCCTTGAACATTTCCTGGGTTGGGGCACCCACAGCTTCTCTGGGCAACCTGTTCCCATGCCTGCTACAGCCTTCTGCATCTTCCCCCAAGCCCCACTATCTCTGCAGAGCGCCTCACTCCTTTTCCCCAGCTGTTCTTAGAGAACTGATGGGGCAAGGTAACTTTCCCCACAGACACCTGACCACTTGTCCATCTAGGACATCTCCATCAGCTCAGCTATTATCTCAAACCCCTTTCCCTTATTCTCTGCATCCTAAGCTCACCCTGCTACTGCAGTGCCTCAGGCTCTGTCCACAGAAGCAGAAAACCTTGCACTGGTCCCTCATAGAGCTGAACATCTGAATGGCACATGCGTCCCTCTTGTGACACGTGTCACCTCTTCAGCTGGGCAAAGAGACACAAGAAGGCAACGTGCCCCCCTTGCAGTGACATGCCACTGGGCGTGGGGGATATTTATAGTTGTACCACCCAAAACGGCACTTTATGCTTTAATTTCTACAGAGTAAATCCTAAATGGAAATTTCCATAATTTTTGCTTTGAAAGTAATTTAAATAACTGCTTCATTCCCTATTTTAAGGAAAGGGAATACCATAAATGTCACAGTAATTTCAGTTACTTACAAAAACATTTGTAGAGATTTTAGTATCACCTCCTATATGCGAGCAGTATTTCCCTAAGTAAGTGAATGCATAAAGAACAGGTTTTATTGTAAGGTAATATTAACCTTGGTGAAATAATCAGTACTCCTGAAATCTCTGGTTTGGTTGACATAGATACTTGTTCCAGATAAACCTAAGATAAAAAAGATGATATGCAGCATTGAAGACAGCTTGTGAATTTCGCATAGCTAGTGAATTTTGGATCCACTGAAAATACTATGATGAAATGAAATACAATACTTTCTCATGTGCCAAATATTCTGTCTGGTTTTGTTTGGTTTGCATAACTACCCAAAATTCAGGTATTCATTCTTTTCAAAGCAGCTACTCACAATTTCAGATAGCAAGCATGAATAGCTGATGTTATGCCTATATATATACATAGACATGCCAGCCTTTGGACTGTGCTGTGCCACAAGTCATCACAGCTGTAAAACAGGCTGGATAAACTTGAAAAGAAAATATGGACAGAAATCCTGCTTTGCTGAACAGCATGCCCAGTAATGATCTCAGCTCTTAACACAATGACAGAATTCCCAGGATCTGCAAATTCCCGCCCTGCTGTATCAAAGTAGGTCTCCTTTTCACTCTCACAACTTTTTAGACTAGGGGCTATCACTCAATGGGTTTGAGGACTCACAGTTCATCCTCTTGTTATACAGTCAGGGTGGGAGCAAAGATGGGAGACAATCTTAGTTAATTTATCCTAGGCTGGCACCCCTCCTTCTGCAAAGCATGCAGTGCCTGCCTTGGCTCACTCTCACAGGTTTCCTAAACCGTGATAGAATGACGTAATCCCTGGCATTTTGTCACTGCTGTCCAAAATGTTCTCAGCAGCAATAGTGAGTATTGTCCAACATAATCAGACATTGAGTAATGTGAAGATAAAATAAAACAGAGAGACGAAACAACAACAGCCAAGGCTCCCCTCCACAAATGGATCCAGTCCACAAACCGAACCAGACATGCAAAATGCTCTCACAACCAGCACCATGCATTAAATCCACATCCTCCTACCCCAGGGCTCTGTTGTACATTAGGCAGTCTCTTCCCAAATGTTCAGCTCCCTTGTTAATTTTCTCCTTCAAATGACTGCTAATAATGAGAAGCAAACATGCCCCCAATTTGGGGACAGGAGCGGCTTTCAGCAGGAAGAGAATATATTCATTTTTTTATCTATTTGATGCTCTAAAATATGCATTTCTCTGGCTGTCAGATCAGACTTTACTCATGGCCAAGAAGTAAGCCAAGTAACATTCTTCATAGGCTGCAATTAAAAAAAACAAACCAGAAAGCATTGATAGTACCTGGATAATCTGCCATTAATAATTTAGATGTGCATGCCAGTACCAGTCCATCTGATTCTGAAAAGGAGCTTGGGCACATATTCTAGAAATGTTTGAGATGGGAAACAATCGGTATTTTTACAGAAGAGAGATGAAGGCAAGTGCCTTAAATGCCACATGGAAGGCTACACCAAGTCTTTGTCAAGCTTTGAACACAGATCTGTTCCACAGCAACAAGGTTTGGTCCAGGTATTTTGGAGGGTAATAGATAAATGTTGTGCATTACCCTATAAGACACCAACCACTGAAAATCATATCACAGTTTTATTCAAGATAGTTCTCACTGCAAAGTGAATATGGTGACAAAACCTGAGGCAAAGTCTGAAATACACTTGTTTTCATGTGGAAAATAGGAATAAACTATACACCCAAGCTAATACCTGCCCACCAGTTGATGAGCTGTGAGATGAGATGAGCTGTGAGACAGGAGACGTTTGTGAGGAGCACTCAGGCCACTGCTTCATCTTCTGTAGCATCATGTCCCTGGATTTTTTTTCAGAGACCAAACACAGGCATGAAGCTACTGACCTAGTCCTATCAAGGTTGACCATTCTTTTCAGAGCAGCATAGAGAAGAAAATAATACAAGAAGTCAACAAGCATCTGCTTTTGAGACCCTTATCACACCTTCTGGGGACTTTTCTCATCCCCCTAGCCCACTACTTTTGTAAGAGAGACTGTTGCGCTTACTGAAGTTGTACAGCTGCACTACAAAGGACCTCTGGTTTCTGTGAATTCAAGAACAGCAAGCAAGGAAATAGCTACATGTGGTTACCATTTTGTATCTTTATCTATTTTTTTGCCTTTATTATCTGCACAACATCTTTGTTGGACCTTCTTGATATTCATTTTAAGTCTAGCAAGTATGATAAAGTAGCTGAGATAAGTTGCTTTGCTCACTTAGACATTACGTCAGCATACCCTCCCCAGAAAGGATAAAATATTTATGATGATTAATACAAAAGACATTACAGAGCATTTCAGGAACATCAGAACAGATTAAATTTTAAAACAATAACATACCTAATAGCTTTCTCTACTTTGGGATATGAAGGGCTGTACCCAGGGTCTTTTACCGCTTCAAAAATAACATTAAAAGACAGACATTCTTGTACAATTTGTATTTAGGTCTGGTGTGAAAGTCAAGTAAAAAGCATGCTAAATTCAGATTATAGTCTTTTTAAACTCACCATGGGCAGGGAAAGTTGATGCCACGTTTAATATCAGCAAGCACCACCTGTGTAACCTGAAGCGTTGCTTATTTCATTGATGTAATGAGAAGCAATAACCCTTTGGGAATGATCAGCAGCCATTTTAGTCCTGCTTGATCAATGCCAGCTGAATGTGGTGCAGATCAGCTGCAGTGTGGGATGGAGCTGTGAGATGCCTTTCCAGGACCCTCTTCCCCCAGAGCTCAGCAGCTGTTTGTGCTCAAGCCTGTTGCTCACTCCCTGCCTACGCTGTGCTGTAGCTGTGCTCTGTCTGGCCCCGTGTCTTCCTGGTCCCAGCCCTGGCCAGGAAGGCCACTGCTCCTGCTCCTGCACTGCCACCCTCATAGCTTCCCTGGCCCTTAGAAGCAGCCTTGACACAGGGATGTGTGGAGAGATCCTGTATTTCCCATATTATCCCATATACCCGCAATTTCTTAGAAAGGTGCTCTACTCTTTTTTAATAGAATCATTTGGGTTGGAAAAGACCTTCAAGATCATTGAGTTCCACCATTAAACACTAACCCAGCACTGCCACCTTGATAAAGGCCAGATCCTAGCACTTCATGTAAGAAGTGGCACTCCTTGCAAGATTGAATTGTTCAGCCTGGAGGAGACTGTGGGGAGACCTCATTTTGGTCTTCAGCTTCCTTGTGAGGGGAAGAGGAGGGGCAGGCACTGATCTGTTCTCTTTCATGACCAGTGACAGCACCCCAGGGAATGGCCTGAAGCTGGAAGGGAGGTTCAGGTTGGATATCAGGAAGAGGTTCTTCAGGAAGATACCAGAGGGTGGTTGGGGACTGGAACAGGCTCCACATGGGAGTGGTCACAACCTCAAGCCTGACAGAGTTCAAGGAGCATTTGGACAATGCTCTCAAGCACAGGGTGTGACTCTTGGGGTGTGCTGCACAGGGCCAGGAGCTGGACTCAGTGATCCTTGGTGGTCCCTCAGAAGGTTCTACAGTTCCACAAAAAAATACCAGATCTTTTGAATTAAGAGGTTTTACACACTAATCTCAATTCAGTGAAATCTTTGGTTTCCCTGGGCTGGCTGAGCAATAGAGACAGGCTGCAGCTGTGGCCCTCAGGATGGAGAAGTGTTCACTGGACAGAAACAACCGAATCTTCCCAAAGCCCATCCTGGTGCAGTGGAGGGAGGCATTCAGAGGCTGGAATGCTTTTGAAAGTAAGGCTGTGCAGGAAAAGCAGGGTGATATCTGTTCCAGACCACAAATACACTGAGGAAAATGCTGACAAGGGATTCCTCAAGCATCTGTTTATACTGTGTAGGAGAGAAATCTGAGTAACAAGAGAGGACTTAGTGGCACATGCTGGAGGCTTTGTGCTGCCTTGAAATAAATAAAAAGATTTTGAAAATTCTACATAAGGATGTTTTCTGAACTCAGTAAGGACTGCATTCAGCTTGCAGGAATTTTGTATTATACCTAAACTTGAACGATAACATAAAATTTACCACAGAACAAAAAATTAGCTGTTGCTTCTTTGTGAATGTCACCTTTGCTCATTATGTTTCTTAATCACAAACAGGATATCATGAAAACAAATATACCTGATGTGTTAAAAGGATTAATTTTGCAACCCTGAGAACAATTATGAGCAAATTCAGCTGGGAGAAACAGTTTATTTGGGAAAAAGATGAAAGCTGGGACCTGTTTAAGAACATTTTATCTGACACTAAAAAAAGCCATTAACAAAGAAAAAACATGAATACTTGCCTGAATCATCACACTGGCCTAGTGAAGTAAAAATAGATATTTAAAAAAATCCACATCAGGGAACATAGGGATATGGATTGCAATTAATATACATTAGGTGATTAAAGAAAATGAAAGAAGGAAAAAAAAAAAATCAATGTTATGTAGACTAAAGAACATCATCAACTTCCTAAATATGAAAAGCAAAAGAGGGTTCTCAGCAATGACATTAGTGCTTTTCTGGACAGAAATTATAGTAATGCCAATAAAGATAGAGGAAAGTTAAAAGTGCTCAATAAATAAATCATTTCTGCTTTTGTTGGTGAGACGAAGCTTCTCTGAAGTTTACACTTCCACACTAAGTGTAACTCTGCACTTTTTTATTCTAGTTTCATGCTGATTTGGGTTTTTAAGTATTTTGATGGTCAGTGTTCCATTTTTATTGTCTTCTACAGCGTTTCCTTAGATTGAGCTTTTCTTCACTGTGTCACCATTTGGTAAGTGAAGCTGAAATGACTCTACAAAGAAGTAAAGTCTGTGACATTCTCAGGAGATGCCTGCAATCCCTCCATCACTGTCCTTGACCCACCCCTGCCTAATACATAGATGCACTTTACTTAGCTACTTTAATGTTTTAATTCACACTCAGCTATGATAAATACTTCCTTTGCTTGTAGAGTAGCTTGGAAGCATATTAAACAGCAGTTGTATCAGCACTTTTGTATAAAAACCTAAATTAGGAGGTTTTGAACCACCAGCATTGATTTTTAATTAATCTTAGACAAACAGAGAAATTCCAGAGCAGTGGAAGAATGCGAAAACTATGTCAGTTTTGTAAAAGGTAAATAGGCTGACCAAGGTCTAAACAGGCCTATAAGCCCTTCAGCAATCCCAAACAAAAAAAAAAAAAACCCAGAGTGCTTGCTATCAGATTTCATGCCATAAAGTGATTGTTAATCTTGCCCAAACAAGCTTCACTGACGACAGGGGTTTCCTCAACAAGACCACAAAAAAAACCCCTAATGGATTTCGTTGAAGCAAAAAGCATCCTGGAACTTCGACCAATTTGAAAAAAAAAGGGAAAAAACAGTAATCAAAAATTTAAAAATAAAATTAAAAAAAACCCAACAAACCCACATAGTATTAATCCTTACCAGTTGCCTTGTATGTCACCTCAACTTTAAAGAACTGTTTTCATTTAGACTTAAGTAGACAAAACCAGTAAAGAAGTTAAGCAGAATAATTACATAGCAAAAAGTCCCATCTGATGTATTAGGGTATCTTCTAGAATACTACGTTCTAATTTTTAAAACATTTCTGAATCCTTTATATTTCTTTGGGCTGCCTTTTTTTTTTTTTTTTTAGATCAAGAAGTAAAATTTAAAAAACACATGGAAAAAAAGATGCTCGTTTTTCAATGTTAAGGCTTCATGCAGTCAAGAGCCTTTAAGTGTAGGTGCAGAAAATGACATGGATGTTTCCTTGTGGATTGCTTTTATGTTTTCTGTACATAGTTCATATTCATCTAAGGAGCTAAAGAAATATCAGTGTAATGAAGGCAAACAGAAATCGTAAACTTTCAAAAAGTTTTGAGGTTTCAAATATTTTGAGGTCTATAATGTCATATTTCTTTGGTTATTCTTTTAAGAAAAGGTGAGACAATCACTTTTGCAAGGAAGGAAACTTCCTAAGACCAAATATTTATCAGGTGTCACTTGCAGTTAAAATATGCTTTTGCAACATATATGTAGGTTAAGATAGACCATAACACAATTAGCTAAAGTATGAATTAACTTTTGGCTTCCTATGTTGTAGAACCTTGAAGAATATTTTCTTTCCCAGAAGAAATAATCTGGCTTCTATTTATCAGGCATTCAAAAAGCGGACTCCCGACACATCCAAAGGCTGTGTTTAGGAAGCATTATTTGCCCATAAGAGTCACAGATCGCTAAGCAGATTTACAGGCTTGTACAAACGTTATCCTCGCTAATCTTTGCTTAAGAGTAAGTTGAGTCTGATACGACAGCCAAGCAGCTTTCAGTGTTGTATTGAGTTACGCTTCGCTGCTCATAGTGTCTTTCTTTCCTGCTAAATGATCAATCTCAATTTAGGCATTGGGGGTAAAAGAAAGATGAAAGAGGATGGAGAGAAGGCAGTCCTAGTCTCCACTTGGCCCTCCGTAAAGCACAACAGTTCCTGATCCACTGATGGTTTCTGTGTTGAACTGGGCCACAGGTAATTCCAAAAGCCTTGCATGAGGAGTGTTTGAACAGGGAGTGATTAACCATGTACATCACAGACACTTGCAGGTAATAATGCAATACATTTATAGTTAATACATTCAAAGCATCTAAGAGACTTCCTCATGACTGTGAAAGTCTCTAAAATTTAGATTATTTATTACCAAATATTTTACCTTCTTTCTTTAATTATTCTTCAGAACTTCTCTCTTACAGATAGGGAATATGAAGCATCAAATTCTACTTTCCTATCCCTAAGTATGTATAATTTGTAGAAAGAGAAATAATGTTTTAGTACTGACTCTTCTACAAATTGAATTACTGTGATCCTCTTTGTCAGGTGAAGAAGCTCAGTCTGCTACTCTTAGCAAGATTTTTTTTTTTTTTTTTTTTTTTAAAAAAAAGGAAAAAGGTCTTAATTTATAATTTTTTTAAAGAATCCTGCACCTTATAAAAGAAAAGTCAGTAAACTAAATAATCTCTCTACCCATAGCTGCTCAGGCAAGAAGGAGAGGATATAGAAGAAGCCTTCACAGCTGGGGCAAACCTGAGTGCTCTCAGGGCAGTGAAGATGGAACTCTCAAAGCTGAAAACCCTCCCCAGTAACCCCTTATCTCCAGGCCTGAGAACTAGGACCAGCGAGAGTGCAACCGGCACTTTTGCAGTCTGCGCTAGCGTGCAGAGCTAGCTCCAAATTACAGACAGCACCACACTTTCAGATCTCTGTGTATCACATTCAGCCCTGGATTACACCTGGAAGATTACACAAAGCATGGGAAGCCAGCGTACCACATACCCTCCACGTGCTACCACACAAACATTTCACCTTGCCAGCAGTCTATAACAGTATCAGTCCTGCCTCTCTGTGTGAGATAGGACTAATACAAGCATGTCTACTAAAACAGACATGTCTGTCCCTCCAACGCTCACTGATCAACTACTCTGAGCAAATAAGAGGAAGAGTCTTGGCAATACCATCGGAAATCTTGAAACCACCATATCAGATATTTTTATAGAAATACCATTCTTTTCGTGATTATATTACACTGGAAATTTACTCTGCGCAGTACAGCCATCAAACATTCTAGCTGCACTTGTTCCTGCATCCCCACTGTCACAGTGGGCCTGCCAATGTCCTGTCCTGCCAGCTAGGATTTGACATGCTGTGAAAAGCGACCTTGAAATCAGAGCTGCTGTGCAGCTCAACTTGCTGATAACTGATCTATGAGATAGCATGACAAAATGTGAACAATGATGCTTGACATCCCACATGTTATCATGTGCCAGAAATGTTTGGAGGGTGGAACAGAATGACATAAAAAGAAATTATGTGCAGCATACTTTTTTTTCCACGCTAGTTAAGTGACATTGCTTTGTCAGTTCAGTCTGATGCGGTAAGTACAGTATCCTATATATTTTCTATTTTGAAGAGGTACGCTAATCTGACAGAGAAAAGATTTGACTTCCTTTTATTCCAGTTGAAGTTGCATATATTTAAATGCAAAGTACACGTAATTTAGGCAACTGCTTGTAAGTAATCTCATTGACTAAATCCCAGGCCATCACACTTGCTTCTCTAAACAAGTAGAAGACTTCATTCTCGTCACCTGAACTTTCTCAGCAGATTCAAAATAAACGTATATTAAAGCAAGACTATATATAATTATGTTGGTTTTTGTTTTTTTTTTTCATGAAAGTAACCGCTGATGAACACAGAGCTTTTTCCAAATCAGCAATTGAGAGCATTTTGCAGCCTCTCAGAGAAACAAGTGGCTAAAACACAGACATTGCAAAGTTTCATCTGCCAGGGATCAATAGCTCTGGGCTATAGCGTGTGCACAGAAAAAGCTTTGTGTAACTCTCCATTAGGGGTCTGCCTACTCTAAAAACTAGACCACAGAAAAGAGTGGAGGGGAGACAGGAAACAGTCTGCCTTGTCCCTAGAGAAAAAGTGTTCAGCTTTCCTTGGCAGAACTTTTTTGCCCCGTACATTTCCCAGGTTTTATCTGCTTGGGGTTTGTTTTTGGTTTTGTTTGGTTTTTTTCCTCCACTTCTTTTCCAGCTCTGCCCTCAGTCTGAGAAAAATCTAGAATTCCACCCAAATGGCTACTTTCCTATTTAAACATGCTAATGACTGCCTTTCTCACAACTTTTTTGTTTAATGTGTTCCTGTCTGAAGTCCTTATTCCTCTTTGCACCTGGTAGGAAACACACACTTCAAGATGCAGAACATCCTGAGGGCTCCTTCTCAGCTGACGCTGTCATATGGCTGCTGTGCCATCCCTGGCTGGGCTGTGATTTTATTTATTTTGCTCCTTCTCAGCAGAAACAACAGCCTTTGAGCCCCTTGCCATGCACTTGCCTTTTTACCTGTGCAGTCTTACATCCAAACGCCCCACTAACGACACTGCAATGGATGAGCTGTGTACGCACTAACTCAGGAAGTGATTTGGTAAAATTAACATTTAGAAGCAGGCACCAGTAGTTATTTCACACATTATTAACTTATATTACAATTCAAATAAGCTTACAGCTGGCAAAAAAAGTCTCTTCTGTAAAGTGATCTCAAACATAATAGGCTTAATCAGAGATAAATTAAATTAGTCAGTCATGCATACTACAGCATATTAGCACCGAGTAGTTATTAAATACATTTTCTGTTATCAGTTGTGCAGGCAGTCTTGTAGCAAACAAAGTGCATGGGAAACCAGTAAATAAACTTTGTGTTTGGGAGGCTACATGTGTGACACTTCCTAGGTTTCATCAAATGTTACACGATCTTTACCACTATAACTGCCACCAGGTTAAGTCCCCATAAATGATTCAACTTCACTCCCAGGCAATTAGCCAAAAGCAGAGCAGACAGAACTAATGAATACCTAGACAGCAGATGTTCAGCATGGTTTTGTGTTTTGGAGGCGATTTCTTCCATGTCAGTTTTTGGAAAGAAAAAAGCATGCATGGATGAGTCATAGCACACAATTGATAAAGAAGAGAGAGGCAACATTTCTATTTCTTACAAAAATAATCTTTGTGTTTAGGGCTTTTCAAAATTTATTTTCTCCTTCGGTTTCACAACTCTAATTTGAAAAGGTGTTGTAGTTGTGTGCAAATATTGAAAGGCATTGCTGTTGCCTAGCTGCTATTGTAACTTCCTTTTCTACTGCTGTTATACCAGCCAGCAGCATCGCCTTCATCTTCAGCTGAAAATTTGTGTGAAAAAGAACACAACACAAAATCACTCACATATGCTTTACACGAGGAATCATTACTTTTGTGATACGATCCTAAAACCATATTTTTGTTCTCTCATCCATCTTTCAGAAACCCATCAGTACAGTACTTGGAAATATCATAACTTGCCAAGTCTGACCCGAAGACTTGGGAGCACGTCTGACATTCTCTCACACTCTGCACATTTAAAACTCAATGTAAGGTGACAAGAACATTAAGCTGCCCGCAGACCAAAATGTGAAACTAATCAGTATCTGTTCTGAGCCACAGGTACGATAATTGGAAAATTAAAGTGCCTGTGAACTGCTAGGGCTGGCTGCATCAAAAAGCAACACCTTGAAATGAATAATGAAGAAAAATGTATGCAACTATTTCTATTGACAACAATTTCAGGCAACTGCAGACTAAAAAAAATAACACTGTAGTTCTCATTTATTTTCTCTAAAGCTTGCCACTTCCAAGAATCACTTGCTAGGAAAGGTGTAGGCAGTCCCTGGTTAAAAAGTGTTTTAACTGGAAGCTCCTTTAACTCAGATGTGGAAAACAAAGGTTCTTTGCTGCGCCTCCTGTAACTATTGTCTGTGACAATTCTGGTACAGAGGACATTGGTCACAGCAGAGGCATTCAACATCACACCCTTCACCTGAAAATGTTAACATGACCTGTAAAAGTAAAATACCTTAACTAATATGTGATGGCAGCTCTCAACAGGCCTCTTAAGAAAATCCTTCACAGCAGTGTTGTTTCAAAATGTACCTTTCGTTTTTACTGCTCCCATCACGTACATCAGTGGCATGGCCAATCCACTGGATGAACAGGATGTCCTAATGTGGACCATCATGGATGGGGCTACTGCTGTGGCTCTGAAATGAACAGAGCAGGGGCTCTGTTTTTCAGGTGTGAAAGGGGGAGTGAGGCTAAATAAACCCTTCTTGAAAAGTAAATGGTGTATACATGCACACACATTTATACACACACACATACATATAAAAATATTGTGATTTTTTTCAGTTTCCTCCTCCCCTTTAAAGTCCTAATAGTAAAAAAACAAACAAACAAAAAAAAATCCTTCAGTCCTCTAGACACTGGAACTGAGTACCAGGCAGCAAAAATATAAACATTACTTATTTTTAAATGGAACTTACTGAAACTTACTAAGAGAATCCTGACTTCCAGGATTTTGATAGAATTTCCTAAGTCAAAGCATGTCACATGATTGGAAGTCACACTGGAATGAAAGGTTAGCACTGCAGGCAATGAGTATCAGTTAAGTTTTGAAGAAGAAAGGCTTCACCATTTTGAAGGCAATCTAAAATACAAATGACCAGCCCTGCATTCAGAGTATGTTACGACTATTCAATTACACATATATTCAGAAGCTTGGAAACAGAACCAACTGTTGTGTATTTATCGGGCATGAACATGTGTATTTGTGCTACCCATGGAGTTGTATCCATTTCTGCTTTCTTCCCACACACACTTTCCCCCACCATTTCTTAGCAAAACAGTCAATCTGTTTCAGATAAGTCTTCTTCAGGCCAGGCTTTTAAGAAAAGCAGTAAGAATGGTCTGCAGCAGACAAGCAGAATTTCTGCAGGTCCGTTTATTTACATTAGAATGGTGTTTCGGGCGAAAATACATTTGTGATGGTGCAGCTGTGCAAAGGCAGGATGTTCTCACGCATTACGTTTTCTGTCCTTTTCAGTTACCCATGATGGAAAAAATATGAAGTATTATTAAAAATTTATAGATTTATTTAAAGTGCAGTTGGGAAAAAGAAAAGTCTCTGTGCAGATATAGGTCTATACTCCAAATCCAGTCAATAAAGGCAGCAGAGACAGGAAGTTTTTAACAGCTAAAATATAGGAAATACAGTTTTATTCCATAGCTCTTCCAAGAATTTACTGCATGACCTTGAACAGTCTCTGAAATAAAGCAGATAAACCTTTGTGATTTTAGATACTATTTGATATGAGGAGAAACCTTGAGCCTCTGTGAGAAACTTTGCACGGGATTTCCAAGGATGCTGAGAACACAATATATGAGCACTTGGTGGGCTGAGAATTGGCCAAATGGCTGGACCCAGAGAGCTGTAATCAGTGGCACAAAGTCCAGCTGGGGACTGGTCCCTTGTGATGATCGATACCAGGGTGAGTACTGTTCAGAATCTTCATTAATGACCTGGATGATGGGGCAGGGTGCATCCTCAGCACATTTGAGGAAGATACAAAAGTGAGAGGAGTGACTGGTACACCAAAAGGTTGGTCTGCCATCCAGGGGCCTTGGAGAAATGGGCTGACAGGAACCTTATGCAGTTCAATTAAGGAAGATGTCAAGTCCTGCCCCTGAGGAGGAATAATCCCAAGTACCAATGCATGCTGAGCCATAGTATCTGGAAAGCAGCTTTATGGAAAATGATGTGGGAAACCTGTAAGATAGGTAATGTCCCCTTGCAACAGAGGCCAACAGTCTTCTGGACTGCATAAGGCAGAAGGTCACCAACAGGTCAAATGAGGTCATTCTTTCCCTCTGTTAGCATTGCGGAGGCACAAATGGAGAGCTGGGCCTGGTGTTGGGATCTCCAGTGTAAGACAAGACATGTGGAGTGAGTCCAGCAAAAGGCCATAAAGGTGCTGAAGGGTCTGGAATATCTTTGAGATAAGAAGGGGTTGAGAGAGTTGGGACTATTCAGCCTGGAGGAAAGGAGGCCTAGGGAGTCTTACTCATATGTATAATTATCTGATGGGGTGGAAAACAAAGAAGATTGAACCAGATTCTTCCCAGTGGCACCCAGTGCCAAGACAAGACAAAAAAGACAAATTGAAATACAAAAAAATCCATGTAAACATAAGATTTTTTTTTTTTTTTTACTTTTACTTCAAGCATAGTCAAGGACTGAGACAGGCCCAGAGAGGTTGTGGTATCTCCACACTTGCATATATTTAACATTCAAGAGGCCATGGTTCTGCACAACGTGCTATAGCTGACCCAATTCTGAGCAAAGGATTGGACTAGAATATTTCTAGGCATGCCTCACAGCCTTACCCTTTCTGTGATTCTGTAAGGATCTGCAGACAGAAAACACTTATGGAAATGAGGTCAAGTATTAAAAGTGGAAGTCCTAGACCTTTGAGATCATTGAGTCCAACTGTTAACCCAGCACTAAGGCCACAACTAAAGCATGTCACTAAGCACTACATCTACGTGTCTTTTGGATGCCTCCAGGGAAGATGACCCAAACACTTCCCTGGGCAGCCTGTTCCAGTACTTGAACCCCTTCTGTGAAGACTTTTTTCCTAATACCTAATTTTTTTCCTAATACCCAAACCTCCCCTACTGCTTGTTACTTGGGAGAACAGACTGACTCCCACTTGGCTACCTCCTTTCAGGAAGTTTAGAGGGCCATAAGGTCCCCCTGAGCCTCCTCTTCTCCAGGCTGAACAAGCCCAGCTCCCTCAGCCATTCCTCACTACATCTGTGATCCAGATCCTTCATTAGCATCACCCCCTCATCCAGCTAAGTAGGTCCATTTGTAACAGAAGGAGATCAGGTTGGTCAAGCAGGACCTTCCTTTCTTAAAACCCTGCTGGCTGGGCCTGATTCCTGACTTATCCTGTACCTGCTTGTGATGGCATTCAAGGTGATCTCCTCCATGATCTTTCCCAGCAACAAGGTCAGGCTGATAGACCTGTAGTTCCTTGGATTCTCCTTCCAGCCCTCTTGTAGATGAGCATCACATTTGCCAACTTCCACCAACAGGGACCTCCAAAATTTAGCCAGGACTGCTGGTAAATGGTGGGGAGTGCCTTGGTGAGCACTTCCACCAGCTCCCTCAGTATCCTTGGGTGGATCCCAATTGGCCTTATATGCCTGTGTGTGTCTAAGGGATGAGGCAGCTCACTCACTGACCATCCACCCTTGGACGATGGGCGCTTCATTCTGCTCCCTGCTCCCGTCTTCCTCAGAGGGCTGGGTACCCTGAGAACAACTGATCTTACTGTCAAAGCCTGAGGTAAAGAAGGCATTAAGTACCTCACCCTTTTCCTCATCTTTTGTCACTGTTTCCCACTGCATCCAATAAAGGATGTTGATTCTCCTTTGCCTTCCTTTAGAAACATCACCAAGAGGCTACATGAGATGAGTTTGTACATATAGGCCTCCTCCTGCACCCTCAGTTGCTGTCTGTATCTTGGCCTACATAATTTCTTTG
This sequence comes from Hirundo rustica, assembly GCF_015227805.2. Taxonomy (NCBI): domain Eukaryota; kingdom Metazoa; phylum Chordata; class Aves; order Passeriformes; family Hirundinidae; genus Hirundo; species Hirundo rustica. Next base: position 56,777,466 of record NC_053451.1, on the reverse strand, counting down.
CAGAAAACTAAACACAGCAGAGGGAGTATCATCATCTTTTTTTACTGATCCTCTACTCCAGAAGAAATGTGAAAGAGGCCCCATCCCCTCTTGTTTTCCCTGAAATAGTTGAAGATGGACCATAGCACCTCTCTTACTTTATGTGACAGTAAAAACATCTGAATTCTTCCTTTGCCCTGATGGCCTGGGAGTAGGGAAACTCATGGCTTTTCCTGCTTAACTCCTTTATGTCCTGAATCTCTTTGGACTGGGATTATGAAAGAGAAGCCACAAGGCTTCTCTGCCCAGTACAGAGGGAGAGCACTTAGCAGGCATCTCCCTTGCACATTTTGTGCAGATATTTACACAACATTATATATATATATATATATATATATAAAAAGCAGAAAAAGATTGAGTCATTTAGAGAAAGAAGGAGCAAACTACGTGATGGAAGAAGGGTAAAACACAAAAATGAGGATGTAGTGAAGGTAGGTGTGAAGGCAACATGAAAAGAGTATACTCAAAAGTAAATAATGCAACCTGACGTCTCTCTTACTTAAAGAAAAACATAAAATAAGAAAGACTGGACAGCTTTTATCACACTCTTTTCTGGAGCATTCACATACCAAAGAGTTAGCTATTCTGACGTGCAATTTCATATGATCTGCCAAATGCACCACATTCCCAAAATTATAATGTACAAAGTTTAAACTACAAGTTGATCCTTTTCAAAGCTCTGTAAAAAAGGCCATTTTCACAAGTACACAGTCACAACCTCCCAGCCATCAATGTCATGTGGTTTCCTTTAAGTAAAATATGAATAAAAATCTAATGACAGAAAGGAAAATTTCATTCCTCAAAATGCATTCTGGAACTCACATCCCATCATCACTACAGCTCTAATGTCCCAGTCAGAGCTGAATAACAAGTAATAGATTAAAAAGCTCTGAATATGCACTTGATATTCTCCTCTTCCATTACTCTGCTGCACTCTCTGCTCTTTTCCTGTCCTTAGTATTGGATAAGACTTATAGGAAGAGATTCTTCTCCGACACAGCTATTGAAAACCCGATAGTCTGATTTCCATTATTCAGTTTGATTTCTGTCACCTCTCTGAATCCATTCTCTCGGAAACATAGATTTCTTAACATCCATTACACAAATGTAACTTCCTCATTATTCAAAAGCATAATGCCAGCTTCATTTTGCACCTGTTTCTTGTCTCCTTGCTAAAACCTCTTTTAAATATCTTTGCTGCTCACTCCTGCAATTTTTTCTTTACCCTAGAGCAGCATTTCTTCTAATTAGCTATGACATATTTTTTCAAAATCACCTGAAATACTCCTCAAAACCTACACATTTCCTGTTTTATGCCTGACATGCCTCTACTTGCAGATTCAAGAATTATAGACTGCCCCAGGGTTCAGATAAGAAGCATTCAGTGAAGTGCTGTATGACCACTGCAGAATAAAAAAATCAACTTTATAAACAGAGCCTGGACAGTACATCAAAAATACAATGAACATACGTTCTCTTGCATAAGCAGTAAGTAAACTGCCTTATGCATACAGGTTTTATTGTCTGCTTCCAACGAATTCATCTCATTTTCACTATCAATAAAAAATATGGATTTGGGGAAGCATAAAATGAGTTTAAGGAAGAATTTTTAAAACTCTCATAAAATGATGGATCTACTAAGTAAATACATTGATTTTGAATGCAGTGAAATAGTGAACATTACTCCTCTGTGAACAGATAGGCAGAGGTAATGTCAGGATTTCCCCTAACAGCCTTGTTTTTCAGTCGTTTCACAATTTGGCCTGTAGACTCCCACTGCAGACTACATTTGGCAAAGAATGCTTCAGCCTGGGAGTATTTTCTTGCCGTAAATGATTTTTTAAAACAAATTAAATCTGTGTCATTTTTATGTAGCTAGCAGTGCAAAGGACATTGTCTATGCTTGTTGGCGGTCTTCAAAAATAAGGGCTTTTATTTTTAAAATTTGAAACTTGGCAAGTGATAAATCCATAGAACTGTGCAGTCAAATCACTTGGGGTATTCTGAAGGCAAACACAGTTAAAAATAACAAAGGGTTTGACTAATTAAATAAAATTAAATAAATAATAATAAATAAACCTAAGGGTTTGACTTGTAAATTTTGAACAGAATATTTACAGTTCTTCTTTTATGTGAGGCTTTCCAAAGTTATTCCTGTTCTCCAAAGAAGATTTAAAGAATGTTTCAGCACACTCTTTAGCACATAGTCCTTCAGCAATGCAGAGATCGTAAAGGTGTATTGGAGAGATGACACCAGAGATAGGGAGTCCTCATCATCTCAGCCATTGATTTGCTAATCCGCATCGACAAGCCGCTTTCAACACATTTTTAATCCTAAGAAAGGGACACTTTAATGTCTGTGTTTAGCTCACCCCTGCTGTCCAACAGTGACTTCATGTGAGTTGTCTTATGTTAAAGGCAGAAAAAATTGTGACAGAACTAATTTCCAGCTCTGACTAATCAGACTGGGATCTGAAAAGGAGATGGACATTCCTCTACCTGCATTCCTCTACTAGTATCAGAATACTGGCAAAAAATATTAGGCCACTGTTTATACTTCTGCTACCCCACTGATTTCAAACCCTGTAGTCTCTTCCACAGCCACACAGACTTTATGTCTTCAGTACATTTGCATAAGTGACAATCACTTATATGTAAAGAACAACTTTGCTGCTGTAGCAGTAAAAAGGAAAGACAACCTAGTTTTCTCTCCTATTGTTGCACTCTCTTATACACTCAGTAAGAACAAAAAGCCAGAATTTACTGTAGACACTGAAGAGGAGTGTATGTGACTCTACAGAAACAGAGAAAGGACTTCTCAAAAGATATGTTGTTTGACTGTTTGACATGTTAAAACAAATAGATATCCATACCTCCAGCTCTTGCATACAACAGGTTGATCAATTCCATATATATTAGTGCTGTTAACTGTCCCTTCTTCCTCCCTGGCTCTGTGGCAGAGGTAGCAGAAAGGACATGCCTATATTCCATTTACTCAATACCCATCCTATCCATAATATCACATAACCAGTTTGGTTCAAGCTAAAATGGGAACCTCTGTGTTGGGGCTTAGCAGGTGTAAGCAGATGATCCCTCTTCTACTACTCTTCACTTCTCAGTCAGTGACCTCAGAGAGTTAGTCTCGAATCACCAAGCAATAATTCAACATTTTTGCAAATACCAGATTTGCAAATACCAGAAAAACCTTGCCTGTCTGCAAGGCTGGAACTCTGGACCCCTTTGTGTGCTGACTTTTAACGAAGTGTAATAATTCTGCTGTGACAGAGAGAGCCTGCAGCTGTGGAAAGAGTATCCAGGTGCACCTGTGTTTGCATTTAGGTAGATGGAGGGGCATATACAAGGCTGGTTGTCATCAAGAGGAAAATGTGACATCAGAGAGGGCTCTAGCAGCTTGGAGAACCCACAACAACCACCAGATACCTGCATTCCTTTAGATCAATCTGTTTGACTCTACAGTGCAGGTGTTGGACAGATGGATGGTTGGATGGATGGATGGTTGGATGGATGGATGGATGGATGGATGGATGGATGGATGGATGGATGGATGGATGAGAGTTTTGTGAGTTTCTGGAACAGCTCTTGGGTTCTGGGACAGCCTTGATGGCTAGAAGGACAAATGCACACAGTTAAAGGTAAACACTTTGCACAGGTGTTTCCGTGTCCTAGTGGATTCTCTGGTGGCTGGTAGTGGAAGATCTAGTTGATGCTTCTAAGGGTAAGAACTGTCTCTCAGTACTGAAGCAGGATGCCCGAGGAATATTTTGGAAGAGCCGCCAGTCATGCACTTTGAAAGAGTCAAGTTTCCAGAAGGATGACTGTGGCTGACTGCTTTTCAGTGTCACATGAAGGATTAATCTCTCTGGGGAAGTTGGACTGGATTAGGTGGTTTGTTTAGGGTTGGCAAGAGTGTTTTTGCAACCAGTGCCAAGGCTGGAATAAAGTGGAGCACAGCTATATTGGAATGAATTAAAATGCCCAGATATACAAGAACTCCAACAGCATTCTGAGGTTTGTAACTTCAGTAACAATTTTTCCAAGCTTTAGGAGAAACAGCTTTAAGAGCAGGTATTCCTTAATATCCTATATAAAATAACACCATTTAAATGTTACATTTTATAGCTAGGCTGTATTGAGTTTTATGTAATACTTGTAGCAGAAGGGGCTCATCTGGAAATGTGTTCCTTTGTTATGAGAAATAGTACAAATATAGGATAAATCACATGCAATGCATGGAATTACAGAGATCTACACCTGAACAGTTAAACAAGAGCTATTCACAGCCTTCAGAGACTACAATTTTTCCTACAGATACTCTGGGTTTTTTTGCTGTTTTTTGGGTTTTTTTAAATTCACACTAACATAGTGCTTCTATTATTAATATGTGATTTGGTGCAGGATATTTACAGATACATTAATTAATGGGAATAATTGATCTAAGTTTGTAAAATAATAAGTTAGTAGTACAATCTTCAAAGAGGTGTTCATAACTTGCAGATCTCATAAACTTCAGTGCTGATATGTGGGAGTTAAATACCTGCAGAAGGCAGGAAATAGTGTTTTGGGTAGTTAGTTTTGGTGTTCATATATTCATATGAACTGTAAAATGAGAACAGACAACTAAAAATATCTTAATAAGGCACAGTGCCAAAAACAATGAGACAGAAACATTTTTCTGGTGAGATTACTCTGCAGTAATTTAAAAGGAATAGTTTAAAAAGTAGAAAGAAGCTAATGACTGCAGGCAAGTTACGTTGCAAATGTGCTTTTCCTTAGCAAGCTGTCACTGTGTACAGAGGTGAAATATAAACCTGTGAGTAAAGAAAATACATGCCTATATTTTAAAATATTATGTTTATATTTTATTATGTCCTATTTTTCAAATGCTGTTAAAATTATCAAGCATAAAACTAATATTTATTCCTCTATTATAAGCACCAAGCTACACTGCAAACTCAGGACTTACAGCTATACAAACACATCTTATTTATGTACACAAGGAGAAATATGTCTTGTTGGGAATTCAGCCCAAGTGTGTGGTCATCAAGCTTTAAATCAGAGACTAACATGAAGATGTATGTAAAACATTAACTCTTCTATTATTACTATTATTATTTCTTAAAGTATTTTTCAGTCACAGTTTTTTTCCCATTCAATAGTCTGCCACTTATAGAGGTGCAATGGTTTGTGCTCAATTATTTTTAAAAGTAAATAAATAAGTAAATAAATAAAAAGAAAACTCACTCTTGAAGTGGTGATTTTTTAGGGAAAGACAGAATATACCCATGAGAACCAGACTGCAGAGTATTTGCCTTCTCCATAATGAAGCTTCAGATCCTAGGCATTTGCAATTACAGTCCCTTCCACAGCAGGAACTGCTGTTGTTATTGATATCTTTTATAGTCCATGTCATGTAGAAGGGCTCCCAGAAGGTTTGGTATTTTAAGAGCAAAGCAGGCTGGATTGAAAATGGAAGCAGGTTGAAAAGCCTGACATTTCTGCTAGTCTCCCCTTAGAAAAAAATTCCAGTAGATCGAGATATGAAGAATACAGGAAAAGCAAGCTATGACACTGTCCTGGTTTAAACCGATAAAAACAAACCCAGCTGAAAATATGGATTGTATTCTTTCCCCTTGAATGGCAATGAAACAAACAAACAAACTATACATAAAATATTCACCTTAAATAACTTGAGCAACATGCATTTTTTTGATTGAATAATCCTGCAGATCTGTAATTGCTGATTAGAACTTCACCAGCCATGAAGGCTGAAGTTTTCAATTTGAGATATCTGCCTCAGGCTCTCTTCCCTCACCTATCCTCTCCTGTCATCCTGCTCCCAGAAGATCAAAAATTAAAAGCAACTTATGCTAGTTCATCTAAACAATTGAATTGTTTTTGAGAACATAGTTAACACTGATATTATTTCTGCCCTTTTTTCTTTTTTTCTTCATTTGAGAACACCTATTCAAATTTGTCTGCATAGGCCTGTGATCTGCAAAATGGTTACTGCTTGTCCTCAGCAGAGAATTCACATATCCTCATAAATCAGACTTCTGGTAGCACCAAATTCTCCGTAGATGATGTCTGCACCTGAGTGTAGCCCAGCCCATGGAGCTCCAGTCCCCCAACTGCACCTTCACAAATTAAACTGACCTTATTCCAGGACCACTCCTGTTGACCCTGGGCACTATCTCTAAGACGACAAAGAATCTTTTTCTTTGTGCCCACTCTCTCCCCTAAACTAATGTCCTATTGCCATAGGAGAAGAGAAAACTCCAGAGAGGATCCATGTGCCCTCCTACCTTTTGCCTCCTGGAAAAAAAGACACTAGGATCTGGAATAGACTGTTTAGAGTCAATGGAAAAAAGAGGTTTTTCAGAGGGGTAACTGATCTTAGACACTGTATTTTAGCTATAGCTGATGTTACCTGTGTATTTCATGATGGTAGGAGCTGTCTCTGGAAAGGTTTATTTCTCTGTGGAGGATACAGAGGAAGCTCTGAGAGGCTGGTTCAGATGTCAATGTCTATGTTTCAGATGACTCAAAAAGGATAGACTAAACTTACTCATTCTGATTTTGTGCAAAGAAGTAAATAGTGGACAGAAAAGATACCAAGGTGAATAAAAGATGTAGGAAAACACAGAAAGAAAAAAAGAGGAAAAAAACCCCAGAGACATAGTATGGGAGGAAAACACACAAGTGGCAGAATAACCATCAGCTTGGAAGGTATAAAAGTTAAACCAGTCTGTAGGTATTGCTTACATGTCTCTCTTCAGAAGGTGGAATTGATTCTAGACAGCTTAATTTCTCACATTTCTCTGTTTTAACAAAATACCTCTAAAGTTCACAAGGAAAATTACTGTCTTAGTCCTCCTTTAATTTCTGGTGGCAGAGGGCAGACAGCTTATTATTATCATCAGTTGTTCAACTAACTCAAATGAGAGAGACATCTTAACTTGCAGTTAGCCTGTGACTTGATGTAAAATACCATTTCCAGTTCTTCAGTTTTAAAAGAAGAGATACTATTGCACTCTTAAGTCAAGACCTCAGGAGGCAAGCAATATCCCAATCTAGGCATTTTTTATTATATCCCCTTTAAATAGGATATAGATTAGGCATGGGACTCTACATTAATGTTTGCTTCATTCAGAAGTTCATTATTGGTTATTTTTATTGACTATGTTTAGGATGAAAAGTGAAGATGACTTTATTTCCTTGCAGGACTCCTAGCTACTTAGTTGCAGAAGGCTGAAGGTATTTTAGGGATAGAAGGTGGAACTAAAGGAAAAAAAAGGCTGTATAGAGAGGCAGTGGAATTTCAGTGGTGAGAGCCCGTTTCTTCATTTGCCAGTTATAAATTATTTGGGGGGTGCTGGATGAGCTATGCTAATGAGACAACTTCATTTTGGATTGGAGGTGACATGGCAGGAGCACAGCTATATATTGAAATCATTATCCATTGTGTCTGGAACATATAAAATGGTATGAAATACCCTGAAAAATCAATATCCCAGCCTGGACACTAAAAAATAGGTCAATGTATTTGATAAAGCTCAACTGGGACAAATATCTCCTGGGAAATTCAGCTTTCCCATTAACCTCAGGGATGGTTAATTTCCAGATGATTGAAACTGGTTTAACCTGTTAACTGTGCCTCTACTTCCCAAAAATACAGATAAAATCTTGCCTTTGTTCCATTCTTTTTCTTCTGTGTCTGATCTGACAATGATTTTTTTTAAAGCAGGACCTTTATATCTCAACAGCAGTTAATGTCTCTCCTATTGCTTAATATATTTTGCTAATCAATATTTGTGAGGCACTATGAGTGTGGTTCATCTTGCTGAACACTGGACATTTGCAAAGCAGATATTTAACATTTGAGGCTGTTTTTACAGGCACAAGAGAGAAATGGGTGAGTTTTGGCAGCTGGCTCATCTGATCTACTTTAGACATGCCTATTTCTCTTGTCTAGCTATACCACCTTCAGGCAAGTACCCCCACTGTACACATCTGCATTGGAGAAATTCGAACATCAGCAAAACAAAATCCACCTGCCACTTCAGCTTTCAAACAGAGAGGCCAAAATCACTGAAATAAAATGGGTTTACATAAAAGCAAATTTCTCTCAACATTTTCAACATTTTCATACACCTTAGAGTTTTCTATTCCTTTTTCCTTGTTGTCCTTATCTTGGACAGATTTAGGATATTGAACATGCACAGATAAGACTCCATGACTACCTACTTTGACAGATACACAGATAAGAATGTACTCTTTAAGTGATTAGCAAGGTTGAGGTATTTAGGAACAGCTTAAAGGTGCTTCAAAAGTGGTTTAGTACTACAAAGGCATCATTAAAGCATTTACAGTTTTTTCTGCTTCTTAAGGGGGCCTGGAGTGGAAAAGAAAGGAAACAAGGAAGAAAGAAAGATGATACAAGTATAAAACCGCAGCATTAACTCAATGCCAAAAATAAAAAAAAATGGAGCATAGGAGTATCCCCAGGATGCTGGTCTGATCTGGCAGTTCCTCAATTTACTAAACCTCCAAGGACATACAAATGGTGAATGTTCCCAGTCTTTCACTTTACCTTCTGAATGAAGAAGTTCTGTTTACTTATTTTTTCAGTCACTGTTATCTGCTGAGACAGCTACAGGTGGGACACTTATGGTCAGACTTACGAAGGAGCTTTTCACCCAGCGTTTTCTTTTGCATCGTACTTTTTATTGAGACTTACCATTTCAAGCAGAGAACTCTGTAAAATGCAAAACTTAAAAGAAACATTCCTTTGTTTCTGCTGAACGGCACCCTCATGGCTCCTCTTGCTGCAAGACCTCTGCAAAAAGCTGCCATAAAGGATAGCCTGAAAACTCCGTACGGTTTACACACAGTAGTATGTTTAGAGAGCGCTCGTCTGACGGATGGAAATTTTATTTCATACATTCATTGGATGTTTTTAACCTCTACAGCAGAAGTCTTTGCTCAGACAAAGTAGTGAAAGAACTCTAGCAAACTGGAAATACTTTAACTTTTCTGATATATTATCTTTAATTTTAACTCACAGCAAATCTTCTGCTTAGCTGAAGATGAATCAGGTACTAAACACAACTACATACACAGCTACTGCTTGTGAACACCAAGGATCTTTATGTTCTAAAGATGCCTCCATCAGATTGTAGAAAATGGCTTTTTCCAGTTTAATATTATCTTTTTAATTCTGATAGAAGTATCCACCTTGTATTCACTTAGACACTGCTCTTATTTCCATGCACAGTAATTGAAGCACTAACTGCAGGATCTGATACTCTGTTACATGTATATAAATTATTGTTACAAATTTGCAGAAGTTCTAATCTAACCACTATCAAATTCTTAACCACAGAGGATTCAGTGAGATTCTGTAAAATCTTTTGGGATAAAAGTTGAAATACATTCAAAACTTTAAAAAATGCTAGTCCCTGTGGTAAAAAATAAATTTGAGTACCATAAGGCTTCATTGTGCTAATTTATGGCAAACATAATGCACCAACATAAAATGTACTCACAGGAGAAAAGGATCTTCTGTGTCACTGAACATATGTGTTGCTCGACTATAATCTCTATATGTGTGATGTATGGTCAAGATTTTTGTATTTTCTCTGACATTGATCTGACTAATCACATGGTGATAGAAGAGTCAAGATTCATTTTTACAGGCTATCAGGAGTTGTATAGAGATGCATATATAGAAATCCACTTAGAATTTTTTTTTTTTTCACCATGAAAGTAGGGCAAAATTCTATTTTTTTCTTTTATGACAGAAGGGAGTTATTAATTTTTTTTCTATAACATTGCAGAAAAAAGGTACAGATACAGTCCATAAAAGTTTTATGAATACTCTTATTTACACTGTACTTGAAACAACATCTGTGACTGCTTTATAGTTTTTTTGTTTGCAGACAAAATTTATCTGGTTTACAAGTTCCTTCTGAAAAGCAGCTGAAACATAAAATTCATCACAGCATTGTGTTCCAAATTTGCCCTTTTGCTAATACACACCTTGTCTGGCTACAACAACTGAAGAGAATCACAATTCTCCAAAAGCATTAAGGAAAAGCATGGAGGCAAGATTTATAATGTATGAAAACTGATTTCCTTAACACAGCTGACAGTAAAATAGTTACTTACTTGTTCAGTGGGTGCAGTTCCTAAAGAAATACCATGTGACTAACTCCTAATTTACTGTGCCAGAGTCTTGGGACGAGCACTGCCCACTGCAGTGAAGTCTTCACGCTCTTGTCTTTCTAAGCTGGCAGTGCCCAAGGCACAACTACACCATCCACACAAAATCCGAGCGTCACCCAGTTCCAGCTCAGTGCAGAATTGAGCCAAGAGGCCACAGAGGATACATATGTCCAGCATGGGTGAAAGAACTGCACCTGCTCTGCAAATGAGGCAGACTTCTGCATGTCCGTGCACGTACAGCTATGCACACACACACATACATATACGCATATACTGCTGGGAAGCTGCAAGCTTCCCAACAGTAATTCCCTGCTAGAAATACTACTTAAATTGTGTCAGCACTGCAGTTGGGCCCCACTCCACTTCTCTCTCTGATACTAACAGGTAAATGGAACAACTGCACTACTTCAGTGAATTTGTTACCACCAGGTGCATCTCTGAGAGAAACTACTCAAGCAGGCTTAAACCTTACCAAACTTCCTCCTTCATTCTGGGGTTGCACCTGTCAGCTTACAGCATATTTTGAATCATGAAAAAAGCCACTTTGTGTTATGTTCTTCAGTTGCCAGATTTACCCATTTGTTGAGAGAGGTTGGGGACATGTTGCAAAATTTCAAGGTGCCAGGAAACCTTATGAACAAGAAGCATCACATAATGACAGATGTATTTTCAAGAAAGATTTGACATTCAGAGTAAAAGGGCAACACAGGTTGGGGAAGAGATAAACATAAGATGGCAGAGCTCATCTTTGTATTTAGATGAGCAGTCAAATCTGATGCTTGGAAGCCATAGGGGATGGATGACATTGGGTCTGCTGCACTGTAAAAATGATAGTGAGATTTTTTATAGTTCTGGTGTATAACGCTTCTGCAAGAGAGCAGGTATATGTACATCCCCAGAAACCTGAAGGCTGCCCTGAGATGAGTGAGATGTGTTTCACTCACTCACTTGCATATCACTGAACAATCTGGAAGGCCAAAAATTGGCAGTTGTGCAATTCTTCAGGGGCTTCAGACAAGTAAAGCCGAGAGGATCTCTGCATTGCAATGGATGCTGCTCAAGCCTGGGACTGTGCTGCTGTGTTCCAGGATGCCCATAGGGATGTTCCAGCTACAAAGTGACCTTAGTGGCAAGGAACATGAACTTTTCTCTCAGTACTCAGGCAGTTTTTCAATGGATTTTGACAGGGAGTCCCAATTAATAAAATCATATTTCACCATTAAGTATGGCTCAATATCTTTATTTGAAGATTCCAGTGCAATTGTTTTTTTCCTGCCAACTGGCTTCAGTTCAGAATTCTTTTTATTTTTTATATTGATCTTTCTTCCTGTTGAAGAAGCCTTTAATCGTCCCTGTTAATGCAAGCTGGGTTAAAAACTTTTCATGCTATTGGTATTAGTGCTAGCATGTACCATGTTTTGATTAGGATAACTTCCCTGGGAAATTCAGGGATTTGTGCAGCTGCATTTTGAAAATAGAACCATCTGTCCTTGCCTGCCCCTAGAAATCTTCAGTTGCCTGGGATGTATGTGATTCAGTCTGGCCTTATCAGGAGAGCCCTGGAACAAGGTGGGTTTTGCTTGGCCTCCAGGTCTCTGTAATGGAGCCAAAAAGTATGACACATATCTGAGTTCCTCAATTCTCCATTTCTTGTCCAGGAAATGAGAAAATCCTGCTGGAGGTTATGGCACTATAGTCCCAACTCCTGACAGAACTGATGTTCTCAGTTGGACTGAGGAGCACTACTCCTAAATGATGCTCAAACTCCGTGTCTTGTAGGTGAAATATTTCCAGTCCATAAAATAGGCATTTTCTGGATTGGTTGAAAAACTTCTGGAGGTCTTAACAGTAAACAGCAACTGTGTGAGTCCAGTTTGCCCACCGGTATCCTTTCCAGCCTTGTCCTACACCCTGCCTCGGTTGTGCAATGGCCACTGCATCGGCACACAACACAGGGGATGATTCGGGGTTTGTAAGTAGAACATTCAGAACCACTCTATTGACAGGTGAAAAGGAATAGAGAGCTCATGTTTAGAGATGTTGACTCTGCTGTGCTAACACAAGTAAAATAGAAGAGGTGAAGAAATCCTTTACTTTTATTCTTAGTATTTGAAGATAGCATTCTGAATACACTCTGGGATTAGATCTCCTGAGTCAAATAGCACTATATTTACCAACATTTTTTGAGAAGAATGGCCTTTTAAGTGATGCTTAGCAACAACATTCTCCATTCTATTGTGTCTATTAGTTTATGTTTATTTTTCATTTTGAGTGAAAAATACACAAGAATTTCTTTCATGCTCTGAATGTTAGCATGTTCAGAGGGATGGCAGTAGGCATAGGAAGCCCTAATGCAACTGACACTGCACTCAAAGTCTGGCTGAACCAAAACTCCAAGCCTCCCAAACCCACAATAATGTCAGTCACCTTTATGTGATGTGATTTTCAGTCCTCTATTAGCTTACACTCTCCAGAAACTGTCAGACTGAAGGATGGGCAATCAACTTGCAAAGACCAGGATGAACCACAGCCTATGAGATGTTATGCATCCATGTAACCCGCAAAAGTAGATAGAGCTGTGCTGATCAAAATCTCTTAGGAATGAACAGGTGTGCACCAGACTTCAGAAACAGAACAAGGAACATGAAGTTTAATCTTGCAGAAAAAAAGAGGGGTGTGTGTCTGAGGGGGCAGGAAGTTATTCTGTACCATTCTACATCACTTCCAGGGTGGGAGTAAGGGATTCTCTGGCTTCCTGAAAGATGAGCAGGGCTTTGGTGTAGGAAATGTGACAGGAAGGGGAAGACATTCACCTTTGTTCATTGTCACCTGGGATGTGCAGGAACATTTTGCATGTAAAATCACTCCTTCTTTTGTACACTTTTTTTTTTTTTTTTTTTTTTTTTTTTTTTTTTTTTTTTTTTTTAAATATAGTTGCCATTACTGTTCATTCTCTTATCTCACTGCTCTTTCCAGTAAACTTTTTTTTATCCCAACCCATGAACTTCACATTTGCACCTCCAGTTCTCAACTGTGGATCTGAACAGTAAAACCAAAATTCTTCCTCCCTTGCAGTTTCGAGTATTTTATATTCCTTAATATATAACTGGACTTGTGTTACTACAAATCACGTTTATTTGGACTGCAATGTGAATTTGCTGAGTGTTTTAATACAATTCTCTAACAGACAAATTAAAAAAAAAAAAAAAAAATCAGCTACTTTGATCAGGACTAAACCATGAAATCAGAGTTCACATATAGTACTTAACCTAAATAAAGAATTCATGGGAAACAGAATCTTGCTATCATAATATTTATTGGAAAGGTATACAGAAAGAAAAAAAATCCATACATGTTTCTCAGGAAAGCATAATTTCCCAATGGATACTTCTCTATTCGACTTGAATCTAAACTAACACTGTAGATTCTAATAGCACTTGGCAAGCTGCAGACACATCATTTTTTTAACTTAGGCTTATATTTGAATTACCTGGAACTCAGATTTCCAATATGACCTTTCCAGGGCTTTGTTTAGGAACAAAAAGGGTTCTCACTGGAGGGAGAAAACACCTTTTAGAGGACAAGATATATCGTTGAGGGTAGAGGCTAAAATAGGTCAGAGCTGTTGCTAGTCTAGATTTAAATAAAAACATGACTATGTACATCAGCTTTGTTGCTTTCAGATGACAAAAGGGATTTTTTATTTTTTTTTTACATTTAAACCAAAATTTGTGATCTTTTGTGCTATGCTTTCAAATACATATTTATACACCCTGTGCCTGTAGCTTATAAAATGCAGGAACATGGAGGTTTTTCTGCCTGAAATAATGGACACACTAAAGATGTACACGACAAACAGAATGTTTTTATTTGTGTCTTCAGTTCTGCAAGGAGTTCTGCACCAAAGAACAAACAACGAAAACCAAAGCATTTCTCACCTCTCAAAACAGACCCTGAAGTCTTTAATGACCATCTAAAATTTCAGCATATTAGGATCATATTAGATTTTTATTTTTCTTTTCCTGTAGGTCTGCTGATAGGAAAAGTGCAGAAAATCTGACTTGCAAAGTGCAACTGTTCCGCTGTGTAACCACATTTACACTGGAGCTACAGACTGGTTTTGTTCCTCATTTCCTTTATCCTTCCTAAGCTGCACCACCTGGCTTTTAAACTGCCTTTTCACTGTTGAGTTTAGAAATATACAACAGGAAATTTCAACTGCATATTTACACAGAAAAAAGTGGAAAGCATGGGGGAGCCAAAAGGATTTTAGTGTATTTTGTGGCATCCTCAAAGACACAAGTGGAGAAGAAAGCCAAAATAGATAGGCTATGTAATTGCTAAATATTTACTTAATGCAATCATCATTTATTGAGGAAGAACAAGAGTCCAAATATTTATGACAGATGATAGCATTAGTTACTATAGATGGGGTTTAACACTAATTTGGGGGAAGAAGACTGCTATGACAGATAAAGATTAGTTTACATTATTCTAACTGATTATGCCCTAATTTTCCACAAAAACGCAGTTCAAAATCCACCACAGAATTAAATGGCTCTTCCTCAGAGCTAGCCCCCTCCCTTTAGCTCTTCTGCCTGTTTTGTTTATGGATGCAGTGCCCCGAGTGCGTGGTCCAATATTCAGCATGTGTCATTCTGATGCAAATGACAGAAGACAGGGTAATACCTTCTTTCCTCTTCTCTACCATTAGAAGCATGCCTAAAGGGCAGAAGGAATTACTTTGTTCAGTTTTATTGCTGTAATCACCTATGAGCCTGAAAATCGCTCTGCACAGAGGCGGAGCAAGTAGGAACAGTACTGGGAGAAGATGCCTCTCGTCTCTGTGAGCCTGATGGGCTCTGGTCAGAAATCCATGCAGGCAATTAAACCATCATCCTCTGAAAGGAGCTGAATGATCCTTCAGGCTTTGGAATTATATTTTTTCAATCTATGGAGGTCTTGACTGGGAAGGAAAAAACGGAGTAGGCGGGCTACAAAGAACACAAGGATACAATTTCTACATACAACGTGGAAAAACTTTGGATGATGAAGGAAAGCTACCAGCATCTGCTCAGAGTGGCTGTAGGAATAAGTGAAAATGACAATTGCTCTATGCCTAGAAAACATCACTTTTGTCCTATCTAATGGATCTAATTTAGATGAAGTGCATTCAAAACATTACTTAAGGTTATTACCACATCTCTGAAATCATTTCATTCAACTGACTAACTGAAACGCTTTATGTACCTTTTATTAATGCATAAACATGATTAACTTGCACTTTACCCGTTTGAAACATTAAAATGTTAAAAGAAGCATAAAACCAGAAAATTACTGGACATTTCCTGGTTGTTGTTGAGTGAGACAGGCAGGTAGAATGAACTGTAACCAACCTGTGACCCTTCCCTTCAATATTAATGCCACTAATGAAATCTGATGTCAGTCAGGAACCCCCATCAAAACAGCATGATTACTTGTCATCAGTCCCTTGGAGCAACATAACAATCTGAAAACTGAATAGGAAAGAAGCATTTTGTTAAAGATTTTCTCGGCTGCCTTAGCGACTGCCTTTATATTCAGCTTATACAACTAATGCTGCATCTGCTTCTGGTTGGCTACAGTTGGATTAAATTTAGATCTAACATGAGGTACATACTGCTATGCAGTCACCTCCAGCTGAGATTCCATGCAGCATTGTTAGAAACACATTATTTTTTTCTAAGATGCAGTGTGAAAGCAATTTTGTAATGCTCTAATACAACCAAAACTTCTCTTTCCTTTCCCAATAATATTTTCCAACACTGTGGCAACATGAATTACATAAAAACTTTCTGGGCCAGAAAAGAGTGCTTGAAGAATAAGCAGTACAAACTCAAGAATTCTGCTTCAGATCATTAAAAGAAACAAAAAGAAGTTTTTTTTCTGAACAGCTTAACTAGGTTAAGAAAGACAAATGACATGGCAAGAGAGGGAAAAAAAAATTAGTAAAAGAGATGATTTCAAATAATCTGAAGACAAAATAGATTAAATTGAAGTTTATACTAGTATTAATGGGGCCATGATAAGGTTTAACGTAGGTCTGCACTGTCCCATCTGGAGGGCCTGTGTTTACACTGTTTCCAGTTCTGTAGTGTTTTAACCAGCTCCTTGTTTGATTACATCTAATTGCTTTGTGATTTACTATTGCTTCAGTTCTTGCACGGTTTTCATTACATGATATATCTATAAGAAAACTGTTCATAAGCAGATCACATGGATTTGTTAGTTGGCTGCATAAGTTCTTTTCTCATGAAATAAATATGTGTAAATTATCCATGCCGCCTTATTGCTGTAGAACTGTTCAGACAGATCCTTCCAGGTTGCTAGAAAGAGCATGCCCTGTGGTGAACTGAGAGGGGAGCAGAGCAGACATAAACACTAAGTTTCCCCAGCCTCACTAAACGAGGGCCACCCCTCATGCAAGCAGGGTGTAAACAGACAAGTCCTCCCACGGATACCTCTAGCAGTGGGGTAGATATGGCAGTCACTTGAAGGCATCAGCGGATCAGTCCAGTCCTTTTGCAACCACTCCATTAATAGCCACGAGAAAAGCCCAGAGAATAGCAGGTGACTAACCCTGTTTGTATAGCAAGAGGTGTGAGGGGAGTGTTTCTCCTGCCTGCTGACAGCGTGCCTGAGATCCCCTTGCAGCATCCATCCTCTTAATTCTCTCCAAACATTGCAGCCTTGTCTTTGCAGCACAGACTTTGCTTTAAAATCATCTTCTGGCGCTTAGTTTGCAGAATAGCTGGCTGTTTGGCACCCTCTGCACCAGATGTTTTCTTGTAAACTCAATGAACAGATGCCTATTCCATTCTCGCAATAAAAGAATAATCAGAGTTACCACTTAATTCTGTGTTTCAAAGTTAACGATATTTAAGGTTTATAAATATGCAACAGAAGCATGTTAATTCTGTAAATGTACTAAAAAAAGGCACGTAGCTCAGGAATGAAGCAAATATTTCATAAATATGCTTAACAATAAGGATTTAATTTATTAGCAGTTTTGGCAGAACAACAACAAAGAAGATTGCAGTTTTGAAGCACATTTGTCATTTGACAAAGGGGAGGCTGTTACTCAATATAACAACAATACTAGGTTTATTTTCTTTTTACTATTAAAAAAATACCTTCCTGAAAATTCTCCAGATCAGACTCTTTGCTTCTAATCTCAAGGTGGATTTCACACCATACTTAAGAGATCAGACACCGGGAGATCCTGTTATATTTATGAGGCCAGTTATGGCTTCACAGTAATCAGAAGATTCATGGAAGAATTTCTCAGACCCCTGTTTCATAGATGGATGACTAGGGCAATTCATATGCCTTTTTTGACTCCTCCACCATTGCTACTTCAATCCCAAGTGTGATAGAAGGGAAAAACTAGACATCAAAACAGCAGAAGGTTAAATTAATCATAAATCATTGCACTCCACCAATTTATGCATTTATCCTACTCTGCGCATCTAAAGTTGAATGAAATGCCTGGAGGTTTTTGGTTGAGCAAACTGAAGTAATGAAAACAATTTCCTAAATAAAATATAAGCGTTGTCAAGAGGTCATAAATAGAAGTCCAGCAAGATGAGTTTCCACCTCAAAAGGAACAGAAAATTGGTTCCTTCAGACCCACAATCAAATGCGCCAATAAGTAAAATTTTGCCCATTGAAACAAAGAGACAGAGCACTGCAAAATGTGATAATCCTGCAAGTTAAAAAGGGTTTATATCATAACCACTGCTGTGACAACAAAGTTAGTGAGATGATTTATATAAACCACACGAGCTTATCATCCCTCAACAATCTATTCATTCAAGACAAGTCTCTGTTTTTGTTTCCCATGAAATCAGATTTTGAAGATCAGTTATCAAGTATGCCAGTTTTAAAGAATTTACCATTCTCTTGTTGCTACATTCTGTGAGTTTTGTGAGATGTTTACAGTTCTGTAGCTGAGTTCTCACATTTGTACCATAAACAATTGTTGTTTTCCGCATTCCTTTCTGACGAGAGTCAACTGATTGACTTCTAGCCTGGCCAGTGGGATGGAGAGGCGGTAACCTTGTTCTCCAATCCGTGGTCATTGTTCAGAATCTATGTAAGTGAAGTCTTGGTAAATAATAAAGCTTTTTCTTCAGCCTTCTTCTTGGAGTCAAAAGACTATGTGAGTATTCATTTTCTCTTTGTGTCTTAATTTTTTTTTTTCATTCTTTTTTTCTTTTAATTTATCCTGGACTCATTCCAGTCTACTTCCATGGGTTCAATGTCTGAAGATAGGATACCTAAGCCGAACTTCAGGAGCTTATATTTTGGTTTACTTACATCTGAAAGGAATCAAATTCATCTGTGTGTACAAAAACATGGTAAGTAGAGACAATCAGGAGATTTGCTCTAAGAGCACCTTCTTGCTCCTACACCACCAATACCGGTGCAATCTTTGTAGCTCAGAACCCAAGCAATTAAATAGCAGGTAAAATTGAAAACGTGTCATTTGAGAGTCCTGGACATATGGGAAAAGCCAACAAGCATGACTTTGTACACAGGGTGATGAAGTCTGTGGTAGGCTACTGTCAGGCACAAATGAGATTTCAGAGTCATAACAGTCAGCCCTTCAAGCAGCTCAGCTCAGTGCTCATGAAAGTAAATGTGCTGTGTTTTGCTGGAATAGAGTTAATTTTCTTCCCTGGTAGCTGGTATGGGGCTGGGTTTTGTATTTGTGGCCAAAAGAGTGTTGGTAACTCAGGGATGTGTTTGTTACAGCTGAGCAGGGCTGACACCGAGTCAGGGCCCTTTCTGCCTCTCACCCCATTCCACCAGAGAGGGATGGGGGTGCACAAGGAGATGGGGGGGACACAGCTGGAACAGCTGACCCCAACTGACCAAAGGGATACTCCAGACCATACGGCATCATGCTCAGCATATAAAGCTGGGGGAAGAAGGAGGAAGGAGGAGGGCGTTCACAGGTATAGTCTTTCTTTTTCCCAAGTCACTTTATGTATGATTGAGCCCTGCTTTCCTGGAGATAACTGAACACCTGCCTGCCTGCCCATGGGAAGTGGTGAATGAAATCCTTGTTCTGCTTTGCTTTTGTTTGTGGCTTTGGTTTTACCTGTTAAAGACAACCCGTGAGGTTTCCTATTTTACTCTTTTGATTCTGTTTCCCATCCCACCAGGGGAAAGTGAGTAAGCAGCTGTGTAGTGCCTAGGTGCTGCCTGGTGTTAAACCAGAACAATAAATCAAATTACTAGGAAAGGGAGGGAAAACAAACAGAAATATTATTGTCTCATTGCAAAAGTTCCATCCTTATCTCCTGGTTTCTCTACCTAAAAAAAGATGCGGAAAAATTTAATAGACCAGTAAGAAGGTGGCAAGTACACTCAATGGCACGCAGCAGTTTCCAGGTGAAAATAACTACACAGAGTTATTTTCAGCCTGGGAAAGCAATGACTAAGGATGCAATGTGACAGACATTCACAGAATCATTGGATGAATGAAGAGGATGGAAAGGAATATGTTCATCCTGTCTGAAGTTACAGAGAGGAACAAGAGCATATCACATGAAATTAGCATGCTACAGAACCAGCAAAAAGATGGGGTTCTTCACACAGTACATCATTAAACTGTGTGCAAGTCCCTGCCATGGGAAACTGTAACTGCTAGAAGTCTGCGTGCTCTGAAAAGCTGACTGGACCAATTCAGAGGAATCATAGGAACCTGTCAAGGGCTATCACCTCTGGCTTGAGTAGCCTCTGAGCAATGAAGTGAAGCATTACAATGTATTTATTGGAAACAGCTATACCTGCCCATCCTCTCGTATTCTTTCTTAAGCTTTAATTTCAACTTTTGATCTGACCCAGTATGGCTGTTCCTGCATTAGCCTTTTGGTCACTAGTCAATGGAATAATCTAATAAATCAAAAATCAGAAGGTGATTCTGAACTGGGAAGGGAAAAGAAAAAAAAAAAAAAAAAAGCTGACTCAACAAATTTGATTTCATTTTATTTACGCTGGAACATGATATTGGAGACTTAGATTTATAACTCAGATTTGTGTTGGGAAACGAGTTTACACATCACAGTCCTACACAAAGATGATGGAAAACTGTAAATGTAACAGAAAGTCTAAAGTTGACTTTCAGGGTTCAGAATTATTATTTCTCAATGTATTTATTCCTGACCAATAAAATTTCCTAGCAAATGATCATGTTTTTAGCATGCTAAGACCAATTTGATTAAAATTTCTAATACATGATGGAAAATTAAATATGTCTGAAAAGCATGCCAGTTATTAATGACAAACTCTAAATTATGGTAGGCTGAGCACTCTCAGCAGGCTGGAGAACTTGATTGTAGTGTTTTGATAAGTCTGCTCTACAGAATTGCACATTTTGCCGCTTGGACGATATTATTACACCTCAGAGAGCACAACAAATACTGTACGAACGCAAACAGGGAATAGATTTACTCCAGAAGAAGGAGTGACGGAAGAAGGAAGGAAGGAAGGAAGGAAGGAAGTAAGGAACGGAAGGAAGGAGTGAGGAAGGAGGCAGGAACGTAAGGAAGGCATTCTTACGGCCTTCAGAAGTCAGTGACTTCATGCCGTCCTTCTTCTTCCTTCCGTTTCCTTCCTTCCTTCCTCATTCCTTCCTTCCTTCATTCCCATCTGACTCTCTTGAGTATTCCCATTTCCTTTCTCCTCCTGTCAAAGGTGTTATTTGGGAATAATTTGAAAAAGACTTGTTTTCTTCCTCCCCACCTCTTGAAACCCACAAGGTAATTATCGGAATCTGAAATGATCGCAGATGAAATGAAATTATTCTGGAAATGAAATGAACTGCTTAACAAAAAATATGACAAGTCAGATGAAATTATTATTAAAATTTTGGTCCCTACATTTCATAAACTGATTTTTTCCTATTTATAATGGAGTCCAAAATGGCTGAGTGTCACTAATGCTAGTAACTATTGCTCCCAGCTGTTTTTTTCTCTAAATACAGGATACAGTTGAAATAATATCCTGTATCTGCCACCACTGGGCTTCCCTGGTTTTGAGGGGGAATCAGGTATGTCCTGATTAACTGTGACCCTGATTACTTTATTCAACAAGCCCTATACACAAACCAGCAACACACAATTAAAATTGACAACTGCATCTTGATGAAAGTTGATATTTCATATAAACTATGACCTCCTGGAAATTTTCCCCCACCCTCTTTAACCATTACCACTAACTAAAACTCTAGTTTCAGAGGGGTGATACGAACAAGCAGTTAATAAGGCAGCTGTCTATGGCTTCAGCAATTCTGTGGAAACTAAGATACCATTTTGAAAATGATGACATAATTCACAAGGAAAGGGTGATTAATCCATCACACAAACTAGGACACTTCAGACTATGAGTAAAAATGCACATTATTCATTTGATCCAATTATTGTTCTACAGCAGAGACTTCAATCTTTGTAGGAAGAAAAAAAAAGAGGAAAATATGGGGGAAAAGAAAAAATCAGAGGTGCAGATAGACTTTGGTCTTGGATTACTACTGGGCTATAAAATGCTGCTGTGGCAGAGGTTTCTGGCCCTAAAGGTGTCTTGTGCCAGAGTGAAGTCCCTTCCTTATTCCCTGAGGCATTCCTTGGGCAGAGCCTCTGCCGGGAAGGGCACTTGCCTCGCTCAAAATTACTATTGTTTTATCTTCAGCATCCTTCCTACAGCTGATTCAGTGGAAAGAAATGGTTTGGGTCCAAACAATCCTTACAGTGACACTGCATCAGTGACCTAACTGCTTTTCACCTCAAGGCAAGAGCTGAGGTCTTGGATGCAAGGATCTTGCTTCTCACTGGCCAAGAAGCAGACAGCCATTCCTAGCCCTAAGGGCATGAAAGCTTCAAATGATGGTAAATCAAGCACAGGTTAGTTTGGAAGCTGTAATCAAATGCAAGCAGGTGGCAACTGAGTTTGGCTATCTGGGCTGACAAAGCCTCAGGAGTGTGCAGTGCTATACGTACAGCACGTATGCAGATAAAATGAGAGCACTCAGAGATTTGTTTTAGCCCTCACATTTCAGGGTGGGAGTGCCTTATAGAGGCATTGCCATGACTTCATGAACTCTGCAGTGAGACAGACTTGCATCCTAAACTTTGGTACACCCCAACATGTACCAGCAAACTGGAAATCCAAGGTTACTCAGGCTCCTTTTGTCATCTGGGCTCCTCTACCAGGGTTATACTTTTCTATGAGACATTAAAAAGAGACTCCTCAAGAAAGTAAACTAGAAGTCTGAACTGATCACCATACCATTTTGGAACAATAAATCCTGTACTTCAAGGCTGGAAATGTATCTCAGGCAGAATCATGAGTAAAGTATTAAAACTGAAAGAACTCTTTCAGCACAAATGTTGCCCTAGCTTTTACTAAGCATCCAGATGCAGAAGGTTCATTGCTAACACATGGGCATTCTAAAACATACTAGCTTTTTATATTTCACAAAAAATGGATTTGGAGTTTTGTTCACATCAAAAGAATTATAACAAAGAAACAGGAGACTGAATTTATGATTAAGAGAAGCAGACACATTCATTTTCTTTTCCAAAGCAAAGCACCATAGGAGAAGCAGACTACGGTTGCTGAAGGCACTCAGTGATGAAGAGTTTAGATTAGCATGCAAACAATAAAATGTTTGACTACATAAAAGATAACCTGAGTACCAAGACTATATTTTATGCAAAAACTAGTTATAAAACCCCTGCATAAACGATAGGGATAATTTAGGGGAAAATAATCTGAGATATTTACGTACCTGACAAACACTCCAGACTCGGGGAGATTTTTCTGCTGTTTATATGCCAATCGTCTAAGCCTACAATGCTTGGCCATGATATCCAAAGTCAGGCTGACCATAAGTGCCAGCCTTGATGCTATGTGAGAAGGGCTAATCAGCCCAGGCGGAATGTCACGCTAAAGCAGCCTCCCAGAGCCATGGCTGGTGTGTTTACACAGCTCAGATGTTACTGCAGCCTGACATGGAGACACATCCTAGGATGATAAAGCTAACAGGACAGCTGGGCTGCAGACCACCTGCACTAATATTTCATCCGAGCAATAGTCCATTGCAATAAGACCACTGCAAAACGGTTAGAGCCCAAAGGATGCATCCTCCTCACTTTCACTTTTTGTGCCCTGTACCTCTCCAAAAATCATTGCTTCCACCTTATCAGCCTCCCCACTTTTGCACATCTCCCCAGGGAAACACCATGTTCCTACATCCTTGGTCCAGAGCTCCTGCCAACACAGTAGAATACACAAAAAAACTGGAAGCTGCTTCTTCGTCCTAGGAGCATCACATGTACCAGAGCATTTAACAATTGATCCTGTGCCTATTTATTCCACTTCCCTACCTTGCAGCATTGGCAATACACTTCTCTTGCATTCTGGGCAGCAGCACTAACACCGAATAATCAGCAAAAGAGACACATTGTAAGAGGTTACGAGCCACATGCGTTTTGCAAGCTGGAGTTTGGCCATCATCATCATCATAAAATGAAAATAGACCAGGTATAGAAAATGTCTGCAAAAATCATTTTGGATAGAGTTTTTTTTTTCCTTCAAGGGAGATTAGAGGAGCTTAGATTGTTTAGTCTAGCAAAATGAAGTGAAACAGCTAAGGGGAAAGGTAAGGAAGGATGTGTTTGCTCTCTATTAAATATTAATTAATACTTTATTCATTATTAATAATGAAGTATTCAAGATAAAAGGTAATGGTGTCACAAAACAAATGGATAAAGGTTGTTCTGAATATATTTAGGCTAGGAATGCAAACAAAGTTCCTAGCCATTAACTGGGTTTGGAATCAGCCTTCCAATGGGAAAAATGGAAGGAAAAGACCTCAAACACTTCTAGGATGACGTCTCTGTCAAGAGACTGTATGTTCCTTAACTTCATGTGCCAAGAGAGGGTTCAAGCCCTCTAGCCCAAATCTGGTCCTCCATCTAAGTTCTGAAAAAAAGATGCTAAGACCTAGTTTCCAATGTCCTTTTCTAAATCTCAGGCAAAGAGAAAGTCAGTATTTTTGAACTATGGTGAGAAAACCCACATATCAGAGGGTCTTGATAAGTGTTATTTGTATTTTACATAATGAAGCCCACTTACACTGTGAGGTGGAATGAAACCATGATGTGGTCCTCTGCCCCGCTACCAGATGTTCATGGCATTTCACAGCTATCACCCTGGCCTGTCCTAACTAGAACTCTCTGAAGTTCATCTTCAGTACATATAACTGCACAGTTCTCCTAAGATCCACCTCAAATACATGGATCCATCACAAAAAGCATAAAAAGAGATGCAATTACAGTGGCAGTGGGGGAGGCTCCAAATGAAGTATTCAAGGCAAAATTGTTTAAATCTCAACTGTAGTACTACAGTGACAAGCTTCCCTATTGAAAGATATAGGCCAGTGTTCTCTCATAAGCAACTGATCGCTTTAATATGGAGGTGGCATTGGATATTTACACAAAACACATCCATTACAAAAAGTTATTTCCTGATATGAGTCATCCAGCAAGGAGTAAGGCTTTATTGTGAATGGTGGGTCAAATGCACTGGGGAATATCATCACATCAAAATACAAGCTTTTACTTCAGTGCTTTGTTGGCACAGCATTTAAATTCTACGTGAAAAGCAAAAGAGAGAGTAAAAAAGTCAAAGACATTTGAAATAGAAGGGGAAGTACACCAGAATGATCGAAAAAAATAGATCAATAAGAAAAGTCAAGTTTGCACCAATAATTTCAAAGAAGAGTGTTAAGAAAATAAATGTGGGTATACACACAAGGGAAATGGACTGTGGTAGTCTAAGGAATGTAAGGGAACTTTAAAGACTGAATCTTGGACTTAATCCCATTTAGCAAAAATATTTCTGTCTAATACCCGTTTCATAAACCTCTTAGAAGTTTTAGTACAGCTCCTAGTGAGAAAAGGATCCAGAGAATGAGTCAATATGTGGCATTTATGTAACAGCATTTTGAAAAGGCTCTTATAGTCAGAGAGAGCCTTGCAATCATGGCTACTCCATGCCCAGCAAGAGGTTCTTTCAAAGCAGAGTTGAGGTGCACCATTTCACAGTCCAGAACAATTTACTCACATCCTCCTGCCCCTCCTGCCGCATTTGCTTTCTGCTCCACGTCATACATAAAATTTACATACAAAAAAGAAAAAAATCCCAGGTTACCTGCATAAATCCCTTGGTCTTCCATTGCTATGATTTAAATTGTAAGACTTACTATATCTTAAACCCCACTTTCAAGGCACTCAAGTAGCCACAACAATTTCCACCTTTTTTCCCACCACTAAAATAGGTTCTTCCATATCTTCTTTGTTCTACATGCATGGTCACCAGCCAGGATTAGCATGATATTAGTCTTGTCTGTGGAAGCAGAACTGTCAGTCTTTCTATCTCCTGGGCACTGTGCCTGGTGACCAGCAGTAGCTGTGACTGGAAGTTTTATGGGATAACCAATGAACACAAATAGATAAGAAAAACAAATTGAAAAAAAAAAAAATATCCAGGAACCCAAACCCCCACAATGCTAGAAAATGCACAAACTACTCAATTTTCACAAATTTCAGGAGGTTTTTGTTTGCTTGTTTGTTTTTTTGTTTACATGTATTATATGTATAGGTCCTATAGGAGTATTACCTACTATAAATAAGGAAAAACAAACTTCTGCTTCTAAACCAGCATTTCTGTACTGGGATTTCTGACAAAAAATATGATGAGTATACAAAATGAATAGAGAAAAATGCTAAACTCTGCTTACAAACCTGTTCTCTACAGAAACCACAGATGTGTATTTAGATGGGTAGATTCAGAGGGCAGGATAGGAATCCAGACTGTCTAGTGAGGAGTATTAGAATAAATGCCTTAACCATGTCAATACTTGCCTCTTTTGAAGTCTGATTTCTGCCTACACAGAACAGGAGTTTTATTACCTTCTGAAGAAAAGTGGCGTGAGGAGAGCCACTACCAGGGAGTGCGCAACTGGTGCTTGAACCATCGATTGATTTTGTTTGTTCATTTCAATTATGATCCTTTAGATGCCTGATGGTGATTTACTGTCAAGATACTCAGAAATTAATAAAATGATCATGTCCTACCCTCACTAACATAGTTACCATCACTGGGAATGAACTCAGAAATGAAAGAGAAAAGGGGAAGAGAAAGATAAAGGGAGCAGACTCTGATTTTCTGAGGAGTTGAGCACCTTGCGAGGTTGTGTGGCACACTAGGAGGCAGCACACCGGATCAGCATCTACCAAAAACTGAAAAGGACAATTTAGTTACCTGCCAGATATTTCTGACAGACTACAGAAGGAACATTCCTCTCTATTATTGGCAAAAAATAAGATAAACTGCAATACTGTATCCAGAAGTGTTTCCAGTCAGGAATGCATGTAATTGCAAACCGGCTACTGTTTGTTTTTAAGTGACTAAAATACCAAAGTAATCTCAGGAACCCCTCTAGAAAATGGGATTTATAATGAAAAATATTTGCTGAAAAAGCAAAAGCGAGAGTACATTTTGCCTTCCCATTTGTCTTTTATGGTGCTTGACAAATTGACACACAATTGTTAATTATGGGCACCAAGTGCCACATGATTACGAATAAAATATTCCAGCTGATCAGAGCATAAGTCTAATAGCATTTCCAGGAAATTAAGTAGCATTCTTACAGATATTGAAGCCTGCAAGTTTCAAATCATGACATAATTAAATTTCTCAAGCAGATATTCAAAATGTTCTTAATTTTTAGTTAACATTTAACCATATCAAAACTTGAGCATGTTTTCTGGAGAAAGGTTTTGAATGCAAGCTTTAACAGCCACCGTGTGACACAAATCTGCAGACACGGAAAATTATGCAGAAGAATGCAATCTTAGACATTTTTCGTGCAGGGTGTTTTCTGAATTTTTCTTTTAAGTGGAGAAAAGAGAAAGGTCAGTTTTCACTTAGATGTGTCAAAAAAAATGTGAAAATATCTAACAGACTTGGGACGAGGCTACTGCAAAACACAGTATCCAGAAGTGGAGAGGATGATGGTGATTACACACTGACGATTTTTTCTCCTTACTAAAACCTGTGAGAATGTGTCCCTGACCTCCTCTTCCCCATTAGAGCTGGAATGGACTTGTGTCTTTTCCCTGGATAGGTCCAGCCTCTGTGGTGGCACCATCTGCTCACAGGCAGGATCAGGATGGAGAGGGTCACCTACAGGCATAGAGCCTAATGAGGAGGGAGCTCACTGACACCATGTTTTCCATCTCCATCTCCTCTGCAGTCTGCTCTATGTGTAAGGAGCAGCACAGATTTAAAAGAGAGATCATATCCATTATGTACACAAAGACATGCATTTTTTTCACAAGATGGGAACAAGCTTCAGAAGACAAACACTGTGGCATCACTAGGGGAGTGTAATAGGCAAATCATGTTAAAAAGGAAAACACTGATTGAACCCCAAGATATTTATTTTAAAAAAAAAAAATATATTGTAACCTTAAAGGAAAAGTGTCTTCTGAAGTGAAAATCCAAAATTAAAAAAAAAAAAAAAAAAAAAAAGAGGAAAAAAAAAAAGTATAATATTGTCAGAGGTTTATTTCCTCCACATGACATCTTGCTTGTGTCAAGTAATAGGAATACACACTGTGTTTTCATGTGTTAATTGTAAACTAAATATTTTATGAGTCTATGCAATTTTCTTGTCTCTGGAAGGTCCCAGTTGTTCCTTCAGCTTTGGAACGCCACTCCGAACATATTAATTCAAAGGGTGAGCCAGATCTTACAGCACAGACAAAACAATGTTGCAGAACGTCTTTGGTTTGGAAAGCCACTTGGAATTCTCAATTTTTTTTAGTTCCTTACTCAAGAACAGGGATAACCATGCCTGCCCAGTGCAGAAGGGGGTTGCACACATCTGTCAGTAACCACTGGATCCTCTAGGTCTACAAAGTACAAGCGAGGATCATCGTTCCTTCGGTGAAGTGCACACTGGCTATCTTGTTGGGTGATACCCAGCTCTAAGAAGTGGTTCTGCTAACGAAACACTTTTGAAGAGAACAAACACAGATAAGTTGCTCAGAACAATCAAGGGTCTTCTATTCAGCACAGTAGATATTGCTAGTTTAGGCTGAAGATACAATTCAACAGTGTTAAGATAAACTCCTGAACAGACACAAATATTTCAATATTCAACTGTAGATAATGCTCCTTGTGGGTCCTGAACTCACTTTGCCTTGAGACAGCTGCACAGGATCCTCATCAAGTTCCCCTTGCACTGAGGGCTGCCAACACAACTGGTCAGCTATGGCCTCAGAGGCTTGATCTTGCTGAAGCACAAAGATTGCCAGCACACACCAAGAGATGCCAGGAGATGGTGAGATTGTTAGAATGACTGGAAATCTTTCAAAGTAAACCAGAGAGGCACAAAGCTACCTCTACCCGTTAAAATATTCATAAAGCTACTCGGCATCAAGTTCTCAGGGGCTCAGCACCTCCAAACACAGGCTTTCAAAAAGATTGGTTCCTCTCTCATTGCATTTTCCACATTAAAGTAGCATCTTTTAACACAGCAGAGCACCCCACAGCTCCCTTACCACTACTCATAGAGAGGATTTCTGGATAGCTGAACCTTCTCTTTCACATCTGACTGAAACCTCCAGGTGTGTGCTCAGGGCTTGGGCTAGAATCCGAACCTTTCTGGATGATGCGTCCTGCTGTGACCCCTGGGGCATATTTGAAAACAAGGTGAATAACCAGGTATCCCCTCATCAAAGCCAATGAAACCACTGCCATCTACTCCAGTGGTTTGCCTGGAAGGCCAGTGATTATTAACATCTATATGCAACCAGTTTTGACATACAGTATAAAGCACTGGAAATATAGTCTATGCTGCTTAGTTTCTGTAGCATCCTACTAACAGAGCTTGAGGAAATAGTTAATGTTTAGGAGGAGAACATCAGAAGGAGAATGTGAAAAATAGATACAAGCTGGGAAGAAAAGAGGGAAGGAGTCAGGGGGGCTTGGCATATAAAGGGGAGAAGGGTGAAGGAAAGAGAAAAAATGAATGAAAAGTGGATGGAAACATATTGCTGAAGATCAGAACATGTCATTTGGTCAATAGTTCAGAAAAAATATACAATGTTAATATTTTCAGGTTTGTTTTTCCCCCCCCGCCCCTGCTGTTTGAGAACCTGAATTACTGAAATAAATAGGCTTGTAAAACCACTTGTTCATTCCACAGACGGATTAGCCCACTATATGGCTCACACATCCAGGGTGACAAAGGCAAGTGTTAATGACCAGTTTGCAAAATACAGTGTCAACTTGTGAGCAGAGGTTCAGAGGGCACCAGGCTCAAGAATGACATGGACACTGCATGAACAGCTGTCCAATGGGCAATTCCACTCCGTGTTGTATGGGGAAGAATTTAATTCTTGTACATTTAATCCATTAAATTAACTTTTTTGGAGTCAGATTTTCTAATCTTCAGATATTTTTAAAGGCATCTACTCAGCTGAAGGAATTCTCAGCATGAAATACAAATATTTATAAACAGAAGTCATGCTGTCTCAATGTTGTAGTTCATTTTTCACTGTAATTTTTACAAACTGTGAGAAACATTTTCTCTATTTGTAGTGAACTCAGAGAATTATTTTTTTTTCTGTAGACAGTTCAATAAAACTCCATTTTCTGTCATCATACAGGGCTGGATTAAAACAAAATCCATCACTGCTCCACCTGCTGCAAAAGTAAAAAAAAAAAAGTTCTCCAAAAATCTGTAAATCCTCAGCTCACTTCCTAGGAGAGGGTTCTGTGATTCTTGTTTAATATGAGTGATCTCTTGATTTGGAGTTTTCAGACCTCTTCTTTTTGCAGCTTTTAGCTGGAGCTCCTCAGTGCTAGCCTGCACAGCAGACCCTCAGGGTCTGAAGCCAAGGAGAAGCCTCCCTTTTAGCAAAGTCCTCCTGGTCTGTCATGTAGACATGAGAGACATGAACATGACAGTTGTTCCGTGTGCAGAGGAAATTCAGCAAATAGAAAGTGAAATAGTTGTCAGAGTAAACAACAACAACAACAAAACCCCAGAAAAACAAAAACAACCAAAACCTGAAACTTTTACAGAAAAGAATATCAGTTTTCTCTCCAACCTACTGAGTAAAATATCTCTTAGTAAGCTCATTTTTACTTTTCAGGCTGTTTCGCCCTAAGGTTAACTATGTATTTCCCACACAGACACTGCCTTGGTGTCTCATGTATCTGTTTCCTCCTGTTGCAGCCCAGGCTGCATCCAATGAACATCCATCACCATGGATCCATGCGCTTTTTGGTCTATCATGGGAAACGGCATTTATGAAAGACACCGTGGCTTTCTACCATGAAAATGTCTACAGCACTACATACAGTAGAATTATGACTTCTATAAAGAAGGGGAAAAAAATAACCCAGACAGGATATGAGGAACATCTGTTTATATGAACACCCTTAGGATCAGCAGTCTGAGCATGAGAACCGTCAATATATAGCAGACAAAAAGCACTCAGAGCGCACACGAAGAAATAAGACTTGAAAGGTAACGCTTTAAAATAAATTGTTTCTTCTCAGATCTCAATTAAACCCAGATGATCACTTTAAGTTAATACAGCAACATCATGGAAAAGTGATTTATCCTTTAATTGCCATAATATTATCATTTACAAAAGCACATGTGATTGGCAAATCCGATTTTGTCTACATCCTGAACAAGTCAATTAGCACCGACACCATCTCTGCAATCACTCTCTAGCCAATTGCTTCCCATCACTTTTTTTTCATAGAAATCACCTATACTCATAGTCTGTAATGAAGCAGGTAACTAGTTTTGCATTTCAGTAATTCAGTTCCTTCAGTTTACACATTTCAGTTCAACCAATCCTCTGCTGATTTACTTCCATGCACATCAAAATATAAATTTTACTAAACCATGTTTATTGCTACGAGAACAGGCACTTAATATGCACGCCGCATTTAGACACGAGTGAAAGTTATGACACTGTTTACAGACAGTATCAATAAAGCCCTCTTGGTTTTAACTTTAAAACTGCTGTAAAGCAGTGGCCATATCTGCTAATTAAGATGGCTAAATCCCTAATAGAAATTGTCAAAATAACTAACATTCTTCACACATTTGTCTAAAGTGGGGAAATAAACTTATTTTTACTATCTTTGTATTTTGCTATTTTCTTTCCAGCCTGCTTCCCATTCCCCAAATCTTTAAAAAATAATTCTGTGCCTGGAATTCTAAAATGATTCAGCAGAAATCTTATGAAAAATACATTTAGATTTTTGCACATTAATTTATCCCAGAGGTCAGTAACTCCTATCGAGCTAGGAGACTGAAGCCAGCACCATATATCCAATTAAAAGAGCAAATCCAATATGTTTGAATACCTAGCTGTATAAACAATTAAAGTTCATGAGAAATTCAGCAGTGACATTTGTTTATTTATGTTTCCATGTGTCAAAGTCGGAAAAACGAATAGCACTGCTGAAATTATGTTCTGTTCACAGATAAATGACAAAGGAGAAATGAGGCCAACCTAATAAATTATTTGTTCACTGTATACAATTGACCCTCTTCTGCCATGTCCTCAAGCAAATATCCCATTGCTTTCAGTCCACAGAACAGTTGTTGCACTGCCTCCTGGCTGTGTGCAGGAAGTTTGTTTAAATAAGGAGCAAGAATTAAGGACGAATTTCAAAATAAGTGGAAAAAAAGTTACTACTCCACTATTTAAAGAATTCCAGACTCACTTTATTAAACTAAAATGTATCACTTTTTCTTTGCATGGTGAATCTTCCATTTATGAAGTGCCCCATTTAGCATGATTATGAAAATAGACTTCATGGCTTTTAATTGGTTTCCTTATCTATCCCAGAAAAACAGTTTTTAATAAACTAGAAGTGGACTAACTCATTCTGCTAATTTCAAATCCATGCTCTGCAGAGTAGAACTCAGATATAACATGGCTTCTTTCAGCTTAGGCAGGAATGAGGGATAGAGAAGAGAGGGACAAAAAAGAGAAGTTACTGAACGAAAAGGATTCTTACCAAAAATACAAACTCCTGCAAAGCGGATAAAACTTTACCACCGTCTTCATCCAGAACAACCTCTCAAAGACATTTGGAATTGTGGCAGAGCAGGGCAGCTTCTCAGCTCTGGTGAGGTGTGTGTGGGGAAGTACGGCTTGGACGTGACTGAAAGGGACCAGCAGAGACAGGAGCGATGTTTGGGTTAGCTCAGTCCCTGCTATCAAGTCCTTGCACCAGCAAGGCAATGCCTCTGCCCTGGAATGTGCTGGAGAGGGAACTGCAACCGTTCACGCAGACTGGACCAAGCTTGGGCAGGGATGGTTTGCTCCTTGCAATTGTGTCACATTTACTTTGTGTCCTGCCCACACTGCTGCGTCAGTAAGGAGGGGAAATGCAGCCCTGCTATTTTTCCTCCCCAGACATAAGTAATTCCTGGAGAACAGGACCGCTGTACTTAGATCATGTGTCTTGAATTACACAGCCTCTCTCATCATTTTGGGGAGAACCACTGACTAAATCCACAAGAATTCCAGGCTTTGCTGAGTCTTACCTTGTGTAATTCAAGCCTGTCAGCAGGATCCATGTCTGCATTTACACTCAGTCTCTACTCAATCAGCAGCATTAATGGCCAAGTCTTGCTTTGAATGCCCCAATGAATGATGTATTTATTATCTGTGCCCAAGCTCACAGGGTTTTGTCTGGGAGAGGAGACGGCAGTGGAGAGCAGAGATTGCTGACAATGATTTTTAAAAGCCCCTACCACAGCTGTAGCACAGAGGCATGGTCCTGGCTCCAAGCATGAAGTGACCACTCTGGATGGGTCTGGCATGCCAGAGTTGCAATCCTGCAAACATGAACCTTTATCACGTACCCCCTATGCTGCCCAGGCATGTAAATAAATGGCTTTTTCTGATGCAATTGTCCTTCTCCTTTTTATTAATTTAAAAAAAAAAATCAAAATATAACAGATTTCTAACTACACAGGAAAGGTCCCACTCTGTCAGCCCTTGCACCACCGGGTTTTAATGTGCCCCCCTGGGACGATATGGCTCTCGTTAACTTAATTACAGTTTTACACATACATTTCAATTCTGTTTCTAAAGTATGGAAGAGAGGTACCAGCTTATCCTTACCAAGGCATTAAACCATTTGGTAAATTTATGATGCTGCTATCTATTCCAGTAGACAAAAGCCCATGGTTATTAATAATAAGAAGTTTCTGGGCTCTATACTGTTCAACATAATTGGCTGGTACATGAGCATAGACTCAAAAGATAAGGACTTCTTGCAATCCGGTATTTTCCTGGGTTTTGCAGGTGTTTTGGGGGATTTTTGTTTGGTTTAAGTCATGCTTGGCTTTTTATGTTTATATTTGTTTCCTTTAGCTTGGAAAATGGCCCTCAGCTAAGGACATCCTGCTGCCTTTAATTCCAAGGCCTCCACTGGGTTCACTTTTTTGAGAGAGATAGATTCCTCTGATAAGTCACCTTTATTGTCCTTATGGCAGACCCCAGAAGAGATGTAGACAGAAGGAAAAGAGATGTGAAAAACTGTTTGTTTCTTCTCAGAAGACACCTACATCAGATTCCTACTCCATTTCTTTAGACCAAGTAAAGGCTACAAGGTAATGCAGCAGGGATACCCTGAGGAGAGACAACCTGCCAGAGGCACTGAGGAGATTCCCACAGCAGTGGTGTCTGAGCTACATCTGGATGGACACAGCAAGTCCTGCTGGGACTCCAGCTAGCAAAGAACAGGTGATGTACTGGTGTAATTTAAAAGATACTTTCGGGCTCAGTTCCAGCAGACACAAATTAATTCCCCCAGAGCAACTCAAAACTGAGACAGCACACCAGTTCCCAAACAGAACTAAGAGCTTTACCCACTCTTTCCATTTTTTCTTGTTAACAAAATATCAAACCCAATCAAAATATCAAAAGCAGTACATCAAAACACACATTTTACCAAAAGCAGCACAGCAAATAAATGACATCATCCAGCCATCAAAATGTGTAAGCCAACCATACACACTTGTTTTGCTAGCTTGTTAAATGAAATGGCATAGACCAAGTCTAGCAGAATGAAATTTAATTCTTCCCATACATGTAAAGCTGTCAGAGCTTAAGAAAAATAATCCCACACGATGACATCTGACTCTTCCATTTGAAATAATACATTACAAAAAATTTATCAGACTTCATCCTGGATTTGGTTTAGGCTTAATTTTCCTTCTTTTTTTTTTTTTCTTTTTCTTTAAGACTTAGGACAAAGCCAAATGCTGCTGAGTGTCAGGTTTGAAAAATGAAAATGTCAGGGTTGAGAGTGAAGCCCACTTGTATTGCAAAGTTGCAGAACTGTAGGGCAGAAAAGAAATGTAAAAAAAGCAACGAAGAAACAATATATTGAAGGAGAAACATCAAACATCTCCTAAAACACTGCCCCACCAAAAGAGTTCGTGTCTCTCTGTTTAAAAAGCACAAAGCCCTGCCTTGGCTACATGTGAATTTCATTACAATCCATTTATGTTATCAGCTGAAATTGCATCAGTCCTGCAAAATGCATAGCTCAGGGATTAGGAATGG
The DNA here is from genome assembly GCF_015227805.2 of Hirundo rustica. Classification (NCBI taxonomy): domain Eukaryota; kingdom Metazoa; phylum Chordata; class Aves; order Passeriformes; family Hirundinidae; genus Hirundo; species Hirundo rustica. The sequence goes on along the minus strand of NC_053451.1, from coordinate 56,742,448 downwards.
GTTTTATTGTGTTTCTTATAGGACAGATACTCTGGCAAGAATTAATGAGAAAATTTGATTGGTGTCCTCTGTATAGTTTTCACTGGCATGTATAATAGAAACAGGTCATGGATAAAGAATTGAACAACCAGGAGATCTGGTTATCACTGCATGTGAGAAGGAATTTCCCTGAACAAGATTTTCACATGTTGCTGAGCAGTAATGGAAAATACACTCTGCATCAGTCACACTGGACTAAAGCTTACAAATGACAAACTGTGCATTACCAGGATTTCTGTGCTTCAGTAAAAAAATTCCCTGTCAGCATTGGGAAAAGATGGTTCATCCAAGGCACTAGCCTTAAAATCAGATGACATCCGTGATCCCACCCACCACTGCAAACATCCTCTCCCCTAAGTCACCAACAAATGTTACTAGTGTCACAGCAGATTAAATTGAGCTTAAATGTCACAGGCAACATTTCTCACGCTGCAGCATCCCTCTGCTCCAACAGATTTTTTTTTTTCCACTTGCTCACTCTAAAAGGTATTAGAGCACAAGCTTTATTGCAGCTCCCTAGAAACTGTAGTTAAAGTACCAAGGTTAATTCAAAGTTTTCAGACTTTTTTAAAAAACAATGCATGGCAGATGCCACAAAGAATTTCTAAATTCTGATTTTTGCTATGAGTAATCCACTGTCTTACTCATATGTCTCAAGTTTCTACCTTAGTAAGAATCTTCATATTTAGCAGGTGCGTCACATACGTGCAGAACATAAAATAATTCCTATGTCGTTGTAAACAAAACCAAGTATTAACCTTGACGCCGTATTTATGATCTTTTGTTGCTCCTTAAGACAGGCAGCTTTTGCCTCTTAGAGGAGGATCATGATTTCAGCTGGCATGGTGGGTAAAGCTCAGCCCTGTGCATCTTGAAGCCAAATGACGTAAAGTCATTTGCAGAGCTCCCTCTTCGATGTGGGCAGGCTTGTGCCTCCCCCCAAAGTACTGTGCTGCTCATACAAAAATGCCCCAAATGGGCCTTGGGAAAGAGCAAGCGACAGGTTTTAATGAGATAAGTGACTTGGAAAGAAGACTTGGAGCTAAATTAAAGCTACTGGGAAACAGCGCCTATGTTATATTGTGCTTCCTCCCCCCCGTCCCCCGCCTTCCAATCTAACATCCTGGAGGACTGAGATCAGTTTTTCCACCTTTGGCAATGTTTTCGGTTGATTTTTTTGTTTGCCTTGGGGAGATGAGGTTGTCTGGGCTTTGCTTTTTAATTTCCTGCATACAGTTATTCAACTGGCCATATTCTGTCTTCTTCCAGAATTTGAAAACATTCTGGAAGAAGTTTTTACCATTGTTTTTACCAGTGTCATCCTAGTGACTTCAGTATCAAAATGAAGAAAGAGGATGTGCAGGAAACAATGAGATCTGAGAAGCTGCTAAACCCTAGGAATTGGAAACTTCATGGAAACTTCAACTATTTGTGTGCGCAGGGGCTAAAGAGCTCAAAGTTTAAAAAAAAAAAAAAAAAATAGGAAAGGAGCAATTTCTTAGAGCTTAGAAGCTTCCACCTGCAACAGGTGTGGAGCACATGAGCAAAAGAGTAGTGAAATCCAGTGGCAGCCACAACTGAATTCATAACAGCCCGTTTGGGTACAGCCAGCCCACATCAAAGCCCACGTCAGCACACCTTCCTTCGCTGCTTCTGGTTACTGAGATGTCTGGAGGGAAGCTTCTTCAGGCTGATCCCCACCAGCTGCAGCCCTGCCTGCTGTGTGGATGTACCAAAGGTTTTACAGATTCCTTCCAATTAATATACCTCAGACGCACCTCTCACTCCCAGTCCTGCTGTTAAATTCTTATCTAGGCTCTCATCGCCTCATGTCTCAATTACTCCAACATCCTTTTCCTGGCCACTGACAAACTCATTCATGCCCTGATGGGGTATCGATCCACGATGCTGCTGCAGAGATCATTCCCCAGCCTGGCTTTCTTTTCACTCATCTTCCTGGCTCCTTTTCCTTTTCATATCAAACAATCAACTGGCCTTCACTTTCAAGGACTCTTCCACCTTATTGCTCATTCTATTCAGTGTCCAAAAGTCAACTCTCATACCTGAGCACTCCCCACTTCCTGCTTCTACTCATCACTCGCCAACTTTATAGCGTCTCTTGAGACTCTTTGTCACATTTGTCAAAAGTCTCTGTAAAATTTTGTTACTTTGTTGCAGCTCCTCAACCTGTCTCTAGGAATATCTTCTGGTCAAAAAAAAAAAAAAAATCTGCCATCAGAGCTTGAGCTGGGCTGTAATGGCTGTCTGTGATGTCCTTTTGTTAAGGCTAATTTTACAAGACAGGACGTGTACAACATCAGAAACTTAGAGAAACACCCCATGAAGCCTCTTCCAAAAGTAACCAGGAACAGACTGGGATATACTGACCCACAACATTTAATCTGAAAATGGAGCTGTTTCAGATGGTTGCAAACCTTTGTCTGTTTGTGCAGCACCCAACAGCATCTTTTCCTTGTCTATGGCTGACATCCCACAGTAATGCAGCAGACAACCTCCACCAGGTCTCTGATGGGCTGTTATACAAGAAGCTAATACAGGAACTAATCAGCCATGAATGAATGAAGGATAATGTCACAGACAAAAAATGGGCAGGATACAGGAAAAAAGGAATAATGTTTAATTGATAGCTTCCATCTTGGAAAAAAATAATTAACAGTTCCTTTGAGAATTCCTCTTGTCTTATGACATTTCATAAATATATGACAGAAGGGAAAAGCATGTGTGTGGGGAGGACTGCAAGACAGTAAAAGCTGCAGATAACTTTTATTTATCAGCTGAGAGTTTTGAGAAAAATTTCAGAGACCAAAACTAAGGTAGCACACTAAAAACAGAAATTTCAAGCAACGATTACTGGAGGACACAGTCTGTGCCAATACACATTATGTGGTCAAGCATGAAGTGGGTCAGCTTTCAGACCAAGGAAAGTGGTTGTTCCCCTCTATACAGCCCTCATGAGGCCACATCTGGGATGATGTGTCCTGCTTTGAGGCTCAAAGGGCAAGAACGATATTGGCAGTGAGTACAGTAGAAATCAACTATGACAGCAGGGGGTGGAGCATTTGGCACATGAAGGAGCTGGGTTAGAGCAAGGGTGAAGCCACACCTTCCACACCGGAAAGACAAAAGCCAGCAATCACAAGTTGTACCAAGGGAAATTACAGCTGGACACACACAAACCTGTCTCCCTAATGAGAGTGATGCTGCACTGGCATAAGGGGCTAGAAGGGCTGTGGAATCACCATTCTTGGAGAGTCTCAGAATTCATTGGGGCTTTGTCCTGAGGGATCTAAACTAATTTTGAGGCAGTCTCTGCTTTACTGCAGCATTGGATGAGACCCTCAAGATATACTTTCTCTCCACACCAGGCCAGACTGGTATATGTAAACCCCCATCACACAGAATTAAGATGAAAAGATTAAAAAATGTTTTTTAGATAGATAAGTCTGAAACACACAATGGTTTTGTCTTTTGTGTATCTAACCATGTCCAGTTCTGGGCTCCCCAGAGAAATGGACTTGCTGAAGTGTGTCCAGAAAAAGGCCAGAAAGATGATGAAGGGAATGGAGCTTGTGAGGAGAGCTGGAACTCTTCAGTCTAGAGAAGAGTAGGGTCAAGGGGATCTTATATCCATGTGCATAGATATCTGATAAAGGTAAAGCCAGACTCTTCTTAGTGGCACACACAGAAATAGGATAAGAAGCAAAGGGCTCAGACTACAATACAGGAAATTCTGCCTCAAAAAAAAATCCCAAAACAAAAGACCACCTTTTTACTATATGGGTGGTTGAATACTGGCATAGGTAGCTCAGAGAAGTCATAGAGTCTTTATCCTTGGAGATATTCAAAACCTGACTGGACACAGCCCTGTTATGAGCAGAGGGGCTGGACTACACGATCTCAGCGGTGCTTCCAGTCTCCACCAGATTCTGTGATTTTGTGAATGTATATATTAGATAATAAGACTGTGAAGATTACATGACTACAAGGTATTTTGAGACAGGAATATAAAAATGAAACAATGGGAAATGTCTTAATTCCTTTCTGGTTTCCTTCACTCTTTCTCTCAGCTACTTTTACAGCCAGTTTAGAACCCAAGGACTCCCAAATTATGCGTCAGTTCCTGTGTTCCTACAAAAGTCCCTTCCTTTTCCCCTCTCCAGACAGTTGTGTGAGGTTGAGCCTGGGCAGGCAGACATCTGTGATTCAGAAAAATTTCCCACCAGCAGGATTCCCAGAGATGTGGACAAAATAGCAGAGAACCTTTCATGGTCCACTCACCATCATGCAGCTTTCTGCCTTCCTCTTTCCTGTCACCGCAACCACTCGCATGGAAAAACAGCATTCAAAGAATATAAGTTCAAATAAATATACAGTTGCAAATTCAAGGTCAGAACAGTGTTCTCTGCCACCTCTCCATCCTCTCCTATTACGTCCTTCATTCACCAGGAAAAAAAAAAGAAAAACATGGCAAGATTAAACACGTCTGAGTTAGTAGATTATGATAGGAAATGCTGTCTTATCTTCTGCTTTTCAGCAACACACATTACAAATTGTCTGGCAGCTATTCACTCATCCACTCTCTCTGTAAATAGCTATTCAGTGAAACTTGATGGAGCTGTACAAATCACCAAAGTCTTACTGAGATTTTCCGCACACAAATGCCCAGTTGGAAAACTGGAGAGTCTCAAGGGCAAATTGCATGCGGGCAAGGAGAGGCTGGTGGGCCCTCTGAAAGATCTGCTGAGTTTTGGCCAAGTAAAATTCACCTGCTTGCTTGGTGCATGTGTTTTCATTATTACTATGTCACCTTAGGTGACTGGCGAATCTGCACTGCTGACACAGAAACCAGCTCTGCATCTCCTGCACCGCTGTGCGGCAGAACAGGTCAGGACCGCGCCGAGGGAGTGATGTGCAGCTCCTCTCGTAAAACCCTGGCTCTGATCCAGTCCTGCAAAAGCTCCTTGACCATCAGTGGGAATGCTGACACCCCCGAGACCAACAGAAAAAACTCTGCATTTTCTTGGCTTTCATACAGAGGAGTAATTTGTCCCAAAGCCCAGAACGTGGAGCAATCTCTGGTGTATTTGGTTCGATTAGAGAATGTGTTAATTATGGTAATAATGCAACTAATATGGCTTAGAGAAGCAAGTCTCAAATAGTGTTTATTATTTCCTGCTTTTCCTTTGCATGCTGCCCAAACAGAGGTTGATTAGAAGTCTGCATAAATTTAGGTATTTAGGTATTTAATTTTTGTTAAGTGACCACTTACATTTCACATCTCCATAATTTTTTCTCTTTTCTGCAGATAAGCTTTTTGTACCTGGAAAAGGGGATAAGATAATCTGACACCCGCAATTTTCTGTGTTTACTGAAGCTTTTCAGGCTGCACAACAGTTACACATATTTTCTAATTATGAAAACAAAATTTGAGAAAAGACCTCTTATGATAGGGTGGAAAAAACCTGGATGCCTAAAATTATCCATCTCTTTTTAAAAGAATAGAGTTGTTCCCCCTTTCTTAAATCACTGTTCTGTGCTGCTGACCCAAAAGTGACATCTACTGTCTTTTCTGCCTGTGAATCTCACCTTCAAGAAACAATTTTTTTTGTCAAGTTTTTTCTCACTTTTCCACTCTCATCTGCTTTTCTATGTAGCCAGAGGAAGAGGCAGAAGACAGTTATTATACTTACGACAGGGAGAAACAAATTGTGTGTGTATTCACTGCCAGCAAACACAAAGCCCCATTGTAGACAGAACAGGACCACCAAAAGATCTCATGCCAGAAAATGAGGCATTGTCATCATCATCCCCTGCATTTCCCTCTGAGGACTTGGAAAACATGCAATTGACACTATGTTTCCTGGTGGTTGAAGGGGTAGGAACTGGCAGAAAAACTACAGTAATTTAGAATTAATGTCCAGGCAATGCAAGAGTGCAAAAAGATGGTAAGAATGAGAAAAAGAGCAATCCAGACTCTCAGGAAAGGATAACTCCCCCAGCAGAACAATATATTTTTTAAGCACCAACATCCATTGGCTTCTGCATTTTTAGCCTTATAAATCTTGCCAACCACCCTGACCCACTGAGACCTTTGATGGAAATACAGTAATTTAATTCCAATGTAATCCATTCTTTAATGATAGAGCATGCAGGAAAAGCTTACATGGGCTTGCCTGTACATGTAATTAGTAGATCAGAAGAATAAAACAATTAATTTTTCTCTGACCAGTTCAAGGAGATAAATGTTTATTTAATCCAAATTAAAACGTTTCTTATTTATTTATTTATTACTTCTTCTAGCCCAAACCCTGGTGTATGATTAGAGCTGAGCAAAAAGCAATTTTCACATCCCACAAAAGCATGCTAATTAGACAAGAACCACAGGAATTTGCATTGGGGGGAAATTACTGATTTCAGTTGTTCATGATTTTTGCAAAGAACCCTTTGTCGAAGCCTGCAACCTGCCAGTTGCCATTGCACGTCTCAGGTGAGTGGTGTGCACTCGAGTACAAATCAGCTGTAGTTCCCACGGCAAACACCCGTGGGTTGTGACCAGAATTTCCACCCTGGATTAGACAGATTTTTCCACAATGGAAAGCAGCTGGTATGTCTTCCCACCTCTTTTTCCTTTCCTCTGAGGAAAACATCTGTTTCTAATGAATTGAGAGGTGAATGAAGCTCCCATCTGGCTAAGAGGACTGGGCAGCTGCAATTATGTCAGGCACTGCAAGATTGTTCCCCTCACTAGGCAGTGCTGAATCGGAATGCAGAAGCAGACAAAGTCCTTCTGGAACACCACAGACACATGTCAAAACTGATGGCAGTGAGGATTTTCTCTAATGAGAAACTTATTCCTTGCAATGACCAGCTCTAAAAGTCATCTCTAAATGCAAAGAGATAAAACTGTGCTGCTGGGAGTTACAGTCTCTTCACCTTGTGTGAATACTAAATTTGTTCTTCTTCCAGGAAAAAGAAAAGAGGAGAAAAAATACCTCACCATATCAGCAATTAAAGTATTATGTTGGGAATCTGTGCTATACATTCCAGGAATTTTAGAACTGGTGTGAATAGCAGGCAAGGAACAAGAGAGATAATGATTGTAAAAGAACATTGTTGAAAAAAATAAATTAATACATAGCATATCTGAATGCAAAAAGGCTTAACCAATGCTTCACATGGAAACCCCCAGTGAAGGTGAAATGCAAAGAAATATCTTTTAGTCATTTTGGGCAGCCGTTGACAGGTAAGATTTCCTGTAAAAGGGATGACAACATTGACCTTTAGAAAATTATCACCAGAGAGCAGAACAAGGCTTTCCTCTGTTTATCCTTGGGGGACTGAGAGCTGCACACAGACAGGATGCCAAAACAAGACAAAAAATGCTTGGTATTCTTCAGTGTGCTGGAGAGCTACATGCACCATAAGACAATCAAATTTGAAATAAAGCTTTAGGAACACAGAAATAACATGCTCATGAAATGTCCTGATTTTTACAAGCATCATCACTCTGGGCAGAACCCTGCCTATAGAAAGGGCTCCATTAATTCCTGTTAATGGGGTTGCCTCTCTCCAAAGGTGGTTTTCAGGCAGACTGAAAAATTGAAAGGGAGATTTGTCCCCTGACACCAGGAACCTTTGCTGACTGCACACAAAGAAGCCAGGAGAGAAGTGTACTAAAATTACACCCTGTGGCAACCTCTTTTAACAATAGGCAGGCAGGCATATGGATTTCATGAGAATCATTTTAATTACTCGTACAGACTCTGCGGATGAATTAACAATTTCCTGTTACACTCCCTGTAGCACCAGCAATCCTCATGGCCTTTAAGACTCAGACTCTGAAACAACATCAGCCAAGCACCCCCTACCAGCAGGGAATGGTGACGTCCCAACTCAGATGGGGAGGGCACCAAGGACTTCCATCTGACACCTGGCTACCTGACTACTGAAAGGAAAGAAATTCTTAAAAACCTTTTCATTTATCTTCCCCCTTTTCTTTGTAAAGTACATAGAGTGTATTTCCAAAGAGTAAGAACTCCCTTTCCTTTTTTATTCCACTTGTTGAGAGGCTTGTCCAAACCTGCCCTTTATAGAAGCATGGCAGAAACTAGTTGCTGTGTGCTCTGCTACCAGTGACCCCTTGTGGAAGCAGATTATCTTCTCCTGGTTCATAAATCTACCTGTCAACCCCACCTGGAGAGAGGACAACTCATCAGTATGGATTACCAAAACCACTTGCTGCAGAAATAAAGCTACAGCAAGATAGATTAAAAAATAAAACAGAGATTCCCCTTGGGATGTGACAATTCCTTAACCTCAGCCTGAGAAAAAAATACAACCTTGAAATGGAGAACAGTGATCTGTAGAACCAGATGCTTGGAAGAGAAACATAGAAAAATGGCAAAGGAGCTTCAGCAATGATGCTTGATCCAATCTGGTTCAGAGCACAGGTTTACTTTATGGCTCGTATTTATCACAGCCAACAAAGCTGAAACTGTACATTCCAAGGTTGCATCTATATTTCAAATTACAAATCCCTATGGTTAGGGGATTTAAAATTCCACTATAAAATCTTGGTCAAAGTGATCACAGGCCAAGGGCATTTTTCTTCCCTTAATATAATAACAAAATATTTTGCTTATGACATTGGCAATTTATAAGTGGATTTAAAATAAGTACCTCATAATGAAGAAAAAACAAAAACCAACTCCACAAACCACCCAGGAGTGATTTCCAATGTCATCTACATATTCTAAGAAGCTTACCCAAATGTTTGTCAGAAAAAAAAAAAAAAAAACACAACAAAAAAACACAAAAAAAAACCAACAAACAAACTTTGATGATATGGTGCAGTGACTGGCAACAAAGATTATTTATATAAGGTTAGAAGCTTTTTTAATTTAGCATTTCTTTTTCTTTGGTTCCTACACAGTGAGTTTTCCACATTAGAATTCATAGCACATCTCTCTGTGATTCTGTAATGGAGAAATTCATTTGATCCTGTTCAGGTGTCAGGACAATGACCAATTAAAAAGCCAGCTCTTCTGAAAGAACAAGAGATTTATGAAGACAAAGGTTCATGCAGGTATGTGGTCTGGGCATGTCTAGTTGGCCCTGCCTGTCCACCTAAAGCAGTCAAGCAGAGAAGCTCAGCTCCTACCCTTCTTTTCAAATCACAGGGATGAATCCAGTCTCCCTCCATGCTCAACATGACATTTCCCCAGCAGTACATGTCCAAAGGTACATAAAAATGAAATTTTAGAGTATTAATTAGGCAAGAATAGCTAAATATATAGCTCCACAGCTGTCCATGCTATGTCAGCACAAATCCACTGCCTTCTATAGGCTCGTTAGCTCACCTGAGTCAGCATTACAGTCTGTATCATTACAGACACCTCAAATTTCCTGACCTTTTCAGTTGTGTGATAATGTTGATATAAACTTAAAGGAACTGTCATTTCTCTTTCTGAAACCCTTTTTCTCCTTGGATTGCAGGACCCTGAATCATAGAGAAGAGTATTTCTCAGTTGCCCAAGAGAAAATGACACCTGAGTCCAGCCTGATGTATGCAGGAGCATCTTCTTTTACAGACAAAGGAAAGTATATTACCCAGAAGGCTGATATATTTCAAGTTTAGCTTAATAAAACTAAAACATTGTTTTTTTCTATACTTCCTCTTAAACTTTCAATAAAAGTTTTGAAAAGAGTTTCTCTTTTAAATATATATTGGTACGGTTTAGACTGTTTTCGACATCTTGCAGTGTTATTGCAAGGAGCTCTCAAACACCAATAAATTAATGCCTGGGTTAAGTCTGTTTTGTGGACAGTAATTGTTTGGCCTCATTTTACAGAACTGGAGTAGACCAGGGTTAAACCCCTTACAAAGGGACCACATGTCAAAACACTGAACTGAAAAATGCAACCAAATGCTGCTGAGCTCCACTAACTCCTGTTTATCAGCATCTCTGCAAAAACCCTAAGCACACATACTCCTGAATGACAGTATTTAATGACTGGTGATCATGCAGAGAGCTGGGACATAAATAAACCTCATTAGGGAATGTTACAGTGAGAATCAGACCTGCAGTGGCTGCTGTGTTACCAGCCCAAAGCATGTTTCTTTCCCCAGTAAAGAAAAGCCAAAGCATTTTTCTGTTTCACTGGGGAATCAGCTACCCCAAAGTGCTTTCATTTACTGGGGGTGATGCTGTGCACAGATTATATTGTGTCTATAGACATTTGCCTGTAGACATTTGTTTGCTGAATTTTCATTAATGATACTTGTTTGCCACTATAACAATGTAAGTGCCAGCTTCCAGGTAGTTTCCTTTTAAAAAAATAAAAGTAATTGAAAAACCTCACTTAACACAGTTTCATCACCTTTGTTTAATCTCATTTTTAAGTGGGTGACCTTAAATTCAGATCAACCCCAAAGTAAAATGTTCTAGCAGAATGTTTGCAATGCATTTCACACAGAAGAAGGAACACATTAGCCAACAATGGCAAAACAGCTCAACAGGACACCCTTGTTTTGAAAATTTCATCCCTAATGCACACTGATGTGCTTTCATCTCATCGTTTTTAAGGGATCCAATCTTAAAAAGCCTTCCTCTTACACACGGCCTGACAAGTTCACTGGAAAAGCCTCTGAATATAAAGATACCTTATGAGCAGAAGTTTGGAAGATGGGATGTTTATTTATTACAAGCTCAAAATATAAGCATAGCGGTACTCATCTGATTTAACTCCTAAGCCTACGCTACCCAAACAGGACAACCAGGTATGTGATGGGGAGGACACCCACACACCAGCACATCTCACACACAGAGTTTCTCCCTCAGGGGCCACTCCTGGACAGCTTTATTGGCATCCAGCAGTACTTTACACCAATATGAGCAAGGCACCTTGTGTGTCAAGGGACACCACCACTGAGCACAGCTATGAGAAAGCAGCTCCACATGGGAATGCTGAGCACCCTAACTAAGATCTACACTACCAGGGATTAGGGTCAGTAAGCAATGCATTAAAGTCAGTGCTGCCAGCCCCATGGGCCAAATATCCTGTCTGAAAGCCTTCATGGCTGCCTGAGTCCATTTAAAATAAAATAAGTAAGCAAAGAAAAACAACCATTTTTTCGCTTACAAGGGAAACAAAGTAATCTTTCCACATCAATTCTGAATGGCAGAGAATAAACTCATTTTACCCGAATGTGAGCAGCACCTCCAGACTTCCCTACGGTTCTCTCCCCATTGTTTACAGCATATAAAAAGGGCAATTTAATTGAAGGAGTTTATATTTGGGGCTTTTTTCAGCACTGTTTCCAGAACCTAGCAGATGTCGGTTAATGATCTTTAGACATTAGATCATAAACCACACTCATTTCAAACACTGCAATCTGAGTGATTATTTGTATATCATTAAGCAACATTCTCAGAACAAGCTCAGTATATTTCCTTATTCTTGCATTTAAATATTCCTTATTGTTTTATTTAAATACACAAACATTGGATAACCTTTTATTTTATATTTTTTAATTTACAGACTACAGGCAACGTTTTTTCCTTCTTTTCATTCCCTCTTCTCAGCAAAGCAATATATAAGCAGAGTGTCATTACAAAGTGCAACATTTCTTCAGCTTCACAACACACTGACACAAAGCAAATGACATTTGTCCACACTGAAGCTCCACATGAGCATTAGAACTGAATCTTATGTTTCCTTCTTCACAGAGTTACAAAGCCACTCATCCTCACAAAGGGAGTGCTTGTTTTAAACTCCAGAAATAGAATAAGATTGTTTATTTGAAAGCAAAGATAGACGGGCTTGAGTCAGACTAGCATGAGAATACCTGGGTGTGCATATATTTAGTAAGTAAAGAAACTGTCTGTATTTTCAAACATACAGAATCTGCACAGGTATATAATTATAAATATAGATATATATGTATGGAGACAGCAGTCTTACATGCACCTATGCATGCATATCTAGCTGTATATGCCCAGCTATGCATACGTATTTATAACTGCATACACATACAACGTGTTAAACAGTATAATACATATTAAGACATGCACATATACAAAGTAATATTCTCCTTTATAATATGAACCCAGATTCAGTTTTATCTAAACATCAACTTCAAATATTATTTAAGCCTCTGATTCACTAGAACCAGACTTTAAAAAATTAATTACATAATATATGCTGAAAAATGCCTAGATACATGACAGATAAATTAGCTTCATTTGAAAACATGTAGTGTATGAAAGAAATTAATTTAATAAACATTGTGGCTCTCATCCTGCAAAAGCATATGTAAGTCCCAGTGAGTTCAGTTGTAATAACTAAAATTATTCATGGGCAAAAGAGTTTGCAGATCAAGGCTATATATGTGATTTGGTTGTTACATTATGTTAATTTTTGGATCTACTATTTCACCATAAAATCTGACAAGGCAGAGTCATTTATGAGACATAAATATAGAGAATTGAATTATATGGAGTCCTCTACATACATAACAAGATCAATTATTAATTAACACTCAGAGATGAAGATATGTTGCTGTAGAAAAATTACTTAAGGGCGTCTATTGACAATGCTGATCATGGGCTGGGATCATTTCCATTCCCTCCATATGGGCCACAGTGATTTAAACACAGCACCAGGATACAACCTATTCCCTCACACTTACTGCAAAGGGGATCCCCCTTCCCCTTGTCCGCCCCACCACTGTTACAGCCAGTCACTCTGGCTGGAACAAGGCCCAGCCATGGATCACATTATCCTGCTTAAAGAAAGATAAAATCTCACCCCCTGACTGCTGCTGTAATTCAGGTACAGAACTACCTTTCTGCTGATCAGATCCTGTGCTGGTGCAGTCAGCAGAGCTCTCCTGGCAGTATTGGAGCTGTACAGATCTACGCCTGTAAAAGACCCACCTCCTACACACAAATTAGATCCAGACCAGCGGTGACCTGGCTGGACCTATAGGGTAGACCTCAGCTAACTTAGATAATCTAAAAAATTGGGATTGAGTTTGGGCATGCTATCCAGACTTTCTCAGCAACATACTCTTTCCTTTGGGGACTCACAGGGGGTAATTTGTAACGTGCCACAGCAGTATGGGTTCATCTCACTGATATGTGGACACCTCCCTCTGAGCTAGTCACTCACAGCTCCCTTCACTGTTAACAGGGAGAAACACATTTAGGGTGTGATGGATCTGACTTATTTTGCCTGTCTATTTAAAGCTGAGATGATTCTTGCCCTAGAAATGCCTGTTTGTCTCCACTGGCTATGCAGGGTGACTAGCTTTCATGTGGGTGACAAAAGTCCTCTCACCTACGTGACAGATTCACTAGCAACAGTGCTCACACTTAGCAAAATAAAGCACAAGTATCAAATGTTAACTAAAAACAAATCTTGAACAGACTAATACATGCATATTTCAAGATACAGATCTTAATGCAAGGCAACAATACTCTTCTACTCTGTGCTTTCTGGCCAGAGTTTCAGGAGTGTGTAATTGCACAGGAGCAAGTGACATTTATAAACAGCAGCAAAACTTGCTTTGTGTTCTGTTTTCAGAAGTCTTCACTGGAGGAAATTTTTTTAAAGGATTACAAAAAAATGATTTATCATAATCTTCCCCCCACAGGCAAAGTCTTTCTGATCCTGAAACAGCCAGAAATTAGCTCTAACTGTTAAGCATAAAATTTAACACGCCTCTACTAATGTATTTTTACTAACTGTCTTAAGTCTGAAATACAGGTCAGGTGCCCCAACAGGGCAAAATGGGATAAAACAGGATGCCCCAACAAGATCAAATATAGGAAACTGTTTTTCATAATGCTATGTCCGCAACCTTAAGCAGCCTAATGGAGGCACTAATTCACAGCTGATCAGGTCCCCTCCACCTCCATTTGGCTTCATTTTGCTGAACCTTTTAAAAGCCTTGTCCCATATTTTCCATTGAAGCTGTCCCCTATTCCCTTTCAGCATTTGTAATTACTACAGAAATAATGCATTTTCTTAGGTGATTAATAAAAACTACAAAAGGCATCAGCTCCAGATGGGTTACAAAATTGATGCCTTCCCCACCACCTTGCAGGCATTAACATTCGAAAGCTTTCTCAAGAAAGAGGAGGTTAGAATAGATGACGGAGAATACAGCGGAAAATACCAATGTAATGTAAGCATAAATGCCATTAATAAATCACAGGCCCAGCACATAACTCCACATAGCAATTCCCAGAAAGATTGTCCTAATCGATAATAAATACATAACCCCTCTGAATTTGCTAATTCCTTTTGAGCTGTATGCACCCACTCCCTAATTTCAAAGCACTGTCCTCTAACTCTTTGTGCTATGTAAAGTACACATTTGGACATGCTGAATTCTCTAATTAGTCTATAAATACTTGACTTTTACCCACTGCTTTGGTAAGTGTGATAATTGCTGGGGAAAGGCCAAAGCATTTATGGTCAATCAGATGATGAGGAAAGGAATATGGCCCTTTCAGCAAGTAAAATGTAAGGCATTCTGTGGCAAAGCAGAAGCTATTAGCAGGATCAATATTTCTCCTAGTACCTTAATAAATCATTATATCAAAGAACAGTTGCAGGATGAAGAAAACCTCATTCTACCAACAAGGATGCTTCTAAATCAACAAATAAAACATCATTTAAATTACAAAGACCTAATTGGTGTACAAAGGCAAGCGGCAAGCATAGAATACAGCCTCTGATTCTAGGCATGTAAACATTTTAAATCATTAGTGAAGGAAGAAAAGCCGAAAGACAAAGAAACAGCTATGCTAAGAGCTCTCCACGCATAATTTGCAAATTGGTAAATATGCATGAATCCACCACACCGTAGCTGACTGATGGCACCATGTTTGGTGTAGATATCATAGGTGGCAGAAACAGAAGAGCATCTGGAAAACAGGATGTCCTTTGATATCTTTTTTATTGACTGAAAAGGAATCCTCTTGCTGTTATTTGCACTGAGGCTTTTTCCTCTTCCCCCCCCCCCCTCAGTTAGCAAAGAATCAGCTAAGATTTGGAAACAGTAGAAAGAGAGAAGGGAAAAAATATTCTAATGGCTACTTTCAAGTAAGGGAACATCTCCTCTCAGCAGACATTGCACATCACTGTTTACCCAATCCAGCCATCATCACTGTCCCCAGAAAACCCTCTTAGCCACATGACATAATTTAGAGTTTTGTCCAAGAAACAACTGGGGGACCACAATCATGTCCTGCACAGTAGGTAACCCTCCTACACATATATATGTGTATATGTATGTGTGCACATATATGGCAGTGAGAGGAAGATAAGGCTCACAAGTGTTGCAAACCTACATGTTGCCATGGAGCACATTTCTGCACTGCTTGTGAGCAGCCACCAACACCTTTTTCTGGAAATGCCGACTCACAGCACTTTGTTTTATAGTGTAACCTTTCAATCTAATAGAGAAATTATGTAACCTAATGGGGAAAAAACCACTAGGGTAACAACCCCTTGGGTTCCCCCCGGAGAAAAATGTAATACACTGTTGTAAGCAGCATTTGGGTTTATTCTTTTGTTTCAGTAATCTGGGTTTAGCTCTTTATTGAAGAAATATTACAGAAAAGCAAATGGCTCTCAGTTGTTCAATCATTACTTTTGATTCGTGTCACAGCTTTTGGAAGCTTGTTCTTAATTTATTTGGAGGCAAAATTGTTGCCTTTGTGAAAGCGAATCATCTGTTGAAGGAATTTAATTGTGGAATTCAAAGTGGGTACTCTTTGTTTCTCCAGTTCATATTTCATAAGCTTCTAATTCCATAGATGTGATATTTCAGAAGGTCAATTGTCATATGTCTGGAAAGGTGACAAGAAAGTAAATAGTGCCTAACAGGAAGGGAGAAGGAGCATCCTGTTGCTACATGGTATCTCCTCACACCACTTCAAACAGCTGACATCTTACCCATCTATCAAAATTCTCTGGAAAAGCAGAATTTTGGCCATATGGCAATAGACCTTACAGGGTTCTGGCCATCTGCTTTTATACCATATGACCAGCTCTTTCAGTTAAATAAATATAAAAATGGACAGTGCCTAAACTTTTCATATTCTGGACTCTCTATAGAGATGTATTTATTTTCTCAAACTGCCACTTATTCTGGAAAGAAAAATGGATCAGTCTCTCCATAACTTATGCCTCGAATCAGTTTGTTGGCTGATCCTCCTGTTGTAGAAAACATATCAATCCTGCTTCACAGAGTATAATATGCAAACTTTAGTAGTAAGGAAGCTCCTGTAGTTTATATATGTAACTGCCTATAGGCCTCCCAAGAGTTCTTCCTCTCTTCCTGGGGAGATCACATACTCCTCAACTCATCTCATGCCTACTAACACACATCAATATAATTTCTCTGGTAGCATCCCAGGACTATTTCAAAAAGCAATTGGAAATACCCTTTTTGCCAGCATCCCAATGTATTACTTTTTGCTTGGCATCTATCAGCTTTGTGGACTGTAGACCTCTTGAGGCAGGGACTACTCCCGCTTGTTTATGTCCTTAGTGGCCTAAAGGCATTATCAGCTTTATTCGTCAAATTATCAGCAGCTGAGGGGATCATTGTGAACACGACCCAAACTTCAGCCATCACGTCCAACGGGATCACAGGGGGAAGGCTAATGAAGTTCGTGTGCCCTTTCAATTCTACTATCATAAAAGTCTTTTTCCAGTACAGTAAAAAGACAGACTAGCTCTTCAAATAAATAACCAAAAGTGATTGGGATGGTAGTAAATGGATTCAGCAAAGATCCAGGATTTTCTTATTCTAGTCAGCCTGAACAATTAATTAACAGCTTCCTTCTTTGTCATTAATTTTGTTGCCATAGTAGCCTCTCTAAGTGGTTTCTAACAAACAAGGAAGATTTATCTGTCGCACTCTAAATCGATCAGAAAATGAATGATTTCACATTCATTTTTGTTTGATAATGATGGGTAAAGCACAATGAATCATTACAACAGGGTTTTCTGAGAAGTATAACGTGTCTGTTATCTTAAAAAGCAGTCCTAAAGAACTGGCCCAGAGATTGAAAGTGAAGTGCCACTTCTATGTAAACAAAATACTGTCTCCATTAAGAAATGACAACAATTTATAAATAATAAATAGAAAAAAAGTCTCTAGACTTTTTTTTTTTTTTTTTTAACTTCAATTAAGCATGTTTTGCTTAGATATAAACACTTCCATGTACTATTTTCTGCTCCAAATTCACAGCTGGTGAGAAACCATGGAGAAAAACATTGTAAGAGAATTTCCTAAAGAACAGAGTTAAAATAATGAATTTAAACAAAGGAATTTTCTTCTGCTTCAGGTTGCTTGGATTGTAAAGAGAACAGCAATCCACAAGAGACAAAGCAGTGGGGGTAGGTACATGTCTGCGAACTAAATTCAGACTAAGTTCTGGCCATCATCATGTGCCAGGGGTTTGGACATGTTTAAAGAACTACAGGCTGCAACCTGCAAATTGGATCAATATGTTTCTTGCCTGATAAATTCCAGGAGGGAGATAACGGGTGCATTATTGGAAAAGATTGTTGTTGCCTTTCTTCTAGAAGACAAGGTGACAGATTCCCTTAAAGTGGTAACGGCTCTTTGCTTCTTCACCAAACAATACTTTGAAAAGGAATGTCATTTCAAATCTTGTCCAATCTATAACGTCTCAGCTGGAGTGGGGACCAGACAAGAGTTGGCAACATAGTCAAATTACTCAGATTTCCTTGATTAAGAAGCTAGTAATAATCCCAAGGGCAAAATGCTCCAGTCACATCAGTCGACTCTTTCCATGAAGGAAAAAAAACAAACATGAAGACAATGGGACTTATGTTCCTCATTATACTTGTCATTTTATACAGCCAAGCCAAAGTGGCCTTGAATATTTTGTCATACTATTGATAACCAAAGTAATTGACTCAGCTACAGACCATAACACGGTTATATCTTATTGAGATCATACTTTTTTGTTCTTTATCTCACCTCTTGGAAGATCTAAAGTGAAAATTTTTGGTCATCTCCCATACTGAACAAGGAATATGAACAACAAAGTACTGGGGATCATGCAGTAATGAAAGCTGAGCCACCACAAATACAGAAGACATCAAGACATCAATAACATGCAAATTTTTCAATTTTCTAGTAAAAAACATTTCCATCAGTTTACAAATTCACTTTTTTATTGTTCAGTTTCTCTTCTGGGACTGGCTCTTATAAGCTAGTGAACTGTGGAGACAAAATATGTAGAAGTAAGGGGACAAAGGAGCAGGGATTTGCCTCTGGTAACAGCACTGCACCAAGGGATATCAAGTTCTCGACATTGCTGAGTAGCAGAGGGCCTTGTTTCTGACCCATTCCTACCTCCACCACATCCCCCCAGCTGCCTCAGTTCAATTATTTGCCTGGCCATACCGAAAACCTTACTAAGGTCATTAATTTATTTTTTTTTCTTAAAAAAAAAAAAAAAAAAAAAAAAACCACACAAAAAAACAAACACGGTTCTTTTAACATGAATCATTTCTCAATTCCCACTTTCAAAGAATCTGCTGAGCCTTTAAGCTCTACCAAAGGGAGGGCAGCCTCTGGTGCTGAGTGTGGAAATGAGAGCTGGAAGGCAGTATGCTCCCAGATCAGATCTATGTAATACAGTATTGAAATAATATAAAAATGCAACCTAAGTGCAAAGAGCAAGTCTGATTCTCGTTCACAGCAGTTATTTTTAACTGAACCTCTGCCTGTCCATCTATTACACCTTTCCTGGCAGAACAGGGGCAGTAGCAAATCTGAACCCACTTTTGAGCCAGCAGAAAAGTTGGAGAGAAGTCAGAAGAGGTAATTTCATTACTGGAAGTTTAATGAAAACCAGCAGCCGGACGGTGAAGCTGCAGACAAATTGCTGCCTGGGGAGAAGGAGGCAGGCAGAGCAGCCAGCGTCAGCTGTGCCTGGGAGCAGCCGATGGATGGGCAGGTGTGGGCAGCCCTGCCAGCCAGCACCAGCGCGCCTGCACAGCACGGGGGCACTGAGGGGTAGCCGGGAAACTGAGGCGGGACTTTCAAGGGACAGGGGACGTTAATCCATTGAAGAAGGCTTCTTCTCTGCTCAGAGAGAATTTTGCTTCCAGGGCTCTCTCTGTGGTGGTTTAAATGTTGTGCGAAGTCTAGCGTGGCAGGTGCCTGCATGGTGTGGGTGATGACACCAGCACTCTGAGTGTTTGTTCTGCTCTGGGTTGGAGCCACATAAACTCAGCAGCAGTGCTGAGGCCAAGTTGACTGCACTCAGTCAGAGCTAATGAACATGCCAATCATGGCAATTCATTAGCTTGTATTCAGCATCCTGCTAACTGTGCTACACAGCTTCTGGTTGGTTTGGAAAATGGACAGAGGGAACTCCTCCACTGTGTAGAGGTAAACCCTTAGCTGTAGGCTTATGGACTCTCACTGAGCACCCGAATCCTGGTAGACTGAAATATAAACCAAGGATTTCAAGTTTGGGGGAAATTCTGAAGAGGGGAGTACAAGTGGAGAGCTAAAGAAGTGAGGAAAAGCCTCTAAATGAGCCACAGGCAGCTAAGTTAGAGCCCTCTACTTTGATTTAGGCTCCACAGTCTTAAGCATATCATGCATTCAGTGATGAGACTGTCAGTAGTCAAGTGAATCTTCAGAATATGCAGTGAAACACCTCCAA
Source organism: Hirundo rustica (assembly GCF_015227805.2). Classification (NCBI taxonomy): domain Eukaryota; kingdom Metazoa; phylum Chordata; class Aves; order Passeriformes; family Hirundinidae; genus Hirundo; species Hirundo rustica. The sequence goes on along the minus strand of NC_053451.1, from coordinate 56,722,655 downwards.
AGAAACAAAATGCTGTCATGAAGGGCATCCATGTTGACTTGTGGCGTTTTTTTAGTACTTTAAGACCTTAAAATACTATATTGCATTTGGCTATCAAACATTGACTTTTTTTCTGAAAGCCCATCCTGTGGCATTGCAAGCTGCCTGCTGACTGTACAGCTCTTGGCAGAGACAAACTTCCTATATAGAAATCCCAACCCATTTCAACCTCTACACAGAATTACAGAGATGGAAAAATCAAAGATGCATTAATGGTGGAAGGATTGTAGGAGTGACCATTACAAAATCTGGGGGCAAAGGCCTCTAGCATTAAAGGGGAATGTTCCTGGAAGGATTAGAGAAAGATCAGAGGCTCGAAGTGCTTCATGCCCCAGAATAATAGAACAAGCAGATCTCTCCGTATATCTACACTTCATTGGGAACAGATAGGGTGTTTGATTGATCTCACTCATGTGTGACAGACACAAGAGCTTGACAGGAGATAGCGTGCAGAGCTCTAGCCAGGATTTCAGAAACATTGTTGAATAGCTCACACAATGTTCAAAAAAATAAATTTTAAAAAATTAAAAAAAAACCAAAACCACAAAAAACCCCAAACACCTCAATGCAGAATAAACTATGTTTATAACCTGTTACTCTATAATTATCTCCTCTCTCTTCTCTCCTTGTTTCCTTGTCACCTCAAAAGAGTAAAAAAGCTGGGTGAAGAGAGCAACACTCAGGATGTTTTCATGGACTGACAGGAAAACAGAACATCATGATGAACTAAAGTGAATTAGTGGCCCCAAAACAGTAAAGAAAGGTGCTATGAAGCAATTAACTGTCCTTTAAGCAAAACACATGATATCAGTCAATTTTACAATCAGGGTGCCATATTTTGTAGTAAGCCCTCTCCTAGATTTATTCCTTGACCTTTGCATTCAAGATCCTTAGTCCCTCCGAAATGTTTTCTTTTATTCTCTTTCGTGGTGGTTCTTGTTTCAATTAGATCAGGTCAGGTGCTCTCTGAGACTGTAAGAATCTGTGTGCAACCTGGGAAGTACTGTAGTAACTACCTTCAACTGCTCTTGTAATTGTAGTGCCTCTGTGAACTCCCATATTATGAAAATTGTCTTTCAAAGCCCTTCATATAGTCTGTGTAACGTTTCTGTGTACTTTTGTTGGGAGCTGCAAAGATAGGAAAATTTCCTAAGAAAACCACTAAATGCAATAATAAGAAGCCACTACTAGCAAGAGGGAGAAGAGAATCGGTTTGCCACACATCAGGAGAAAAACTTATTTGCAGGATCAGTGGTGATCAGAGAGCCACAAAAATGAAGACTGAAGACAAAAGAATGGCAATTCAGTTCATAATAGAAAGAAATAGATTAGAAAGAACTGAGATAAGTTAAAATGTTTCAAATTGTCTAGGCCTTAGAAATTTCACCCTAGAATACATATATCACTGACTGAGAAAATCTTAGTGCTGCTGGCAATTAACTTTGAGAGGTGAGGTCAGAAACAGTTAACTTAGCAAACACTCAGTGGGAAATAACCAAATAGGCTTGTCTTGCCATGCAAGGCCTGAGGTTAGCCCATAGATCACAAGCTTCAACAGCCACTGTCACATATGTATGAATATCAGATTGGAAATATAAAGGAGAATGTTATCTACAAGACACAAGAGGGAATTCTCCTTTATTACTTTGTTTAGGAAAGAGTTCAACCATAACCTTAGGGGAAGTGTTGGATGCCACATTTTAAGGAGGATGTAACCGACTGACAGTGACTACTCTTAAAAATATGACAAAAAAATTGAAGAAATAATTTGTTGAGTAATGCAAAGAAGACAAAACTTGGGGAAACATGACAAAACACGCTGAAAATTTCAAATATGGTTGCAAGAACAAAGGGAATAACCTATTCCTCTTCATTGCAGGTAGGAGGAAGTAATTCACATGTTAAGAAAAGAAAAAAAGCATTTTTCTAAATTATAAGGAAAATCAGGCATTGGAATCAGTTGCTCAGAGAACCTCCATCAGTGGAGGCCCTCAGAAATGGGTCAGCCACAGCTCTAACGGGAAGTGTCAGTACAACTGATATAGCTGCAGGACCCTCAAGCTACTTCCTCATTTTCTAGGATAGTTCTAGGAAAAAAACCACTGTTGCTACTTAGATTAAAAACTTTTTCTAGGATATTTTGAGCAATAGTATGCATTACCTTTTCCTTGGTTAATTTTTAATAGTGTTCCGAAGGCTCAAAGTTAAAGAGTAGCTTGACCCAAGATGTTCTTTAATCTTTCTGCTTTCATTTTTGCTGTTTGAGCAAAGTTGGTCAAGATTCCTCAGATTCTCATAACACCTCTTGAATTCAATATTCAGTGGTCTTTTGGGTTTTTTTTCTGAATGTGGGATCAATGACACTAAGTAGGAACACATTCATTCCTGAATGGTTGCTTACAGATATTTTTGGGTTGTTTCTTCCATAGAGTCAACCAACCATAGTAAAGTTGACACGGTTTCCTTTAAGTTTTGCTTTTTGATTCTGGTTAGTTTTTTATCTTGTGGTATCTAGTAGTTGCTTTCTTTGTATTTTCCCTTTTCTGAAGTGATGATTGAGCCTAGAAATCTGAGTCATTCTGGAGCAGTGTATCTTGGGACTCACAATCCCAGAAGTGCTGTATATGCTACACCTCAGCCTAGAAAGAAGGCTGGAACTTCACCAAAATCAAGACTCTGCCTTACTACTACTTGTGATATTGACTTGACTTTGCTCAGCTTTGAGTTCTACAGATGAACTCAGCTTGGTCCTAAATTAAGCTGGTGTCGAAGAGTTTTTACAAGGCTGACAAAAAGGAGCTGAATACTTATCACAAGCAGTTTCTATTGCTGATAGCATTGTGAATATATTAATTGCAGGACCAAACTTTCCATTATTCAGAAATTATGTGGCCAGTAGGATCAGGGTCATGGCCAACCCCCTGCACAGACATCCCCTGGTTGAGGTTACACCTCAAGTGTTGTGTTGAGTTCTGGACACCTCAGGTGCTGGGGCATCTCCAGAGAAGAGCAAGGAAGGTGGTGAAGGTTCTAGAGCACAAGTCTTATGAAGAGTGTCTGAGGGAGCTGGGGTTGTCTAGCCTGGAGGAGACTCTGGGAGATCTTATTGTTCTCTACAACTGCCTGAAAGGAGGTTGCAATGAGGTGGGGTCAACATCTTCTCCCACATAATAACTGACAGAGCAAGAGGAAAGGTCAAGTTGTACCAGGAGAGGTCTAACTTGGATATTAGAGGAAAGTTCTTCATTAGAAGAGTTGTCAAGTATTGTGATAGGCTGCTCAGGGAAAACAGTGGGGTCACCATCCCCGGAGGTACTTAAAAGATGTGTAGAGGTGACATTTAGGGATATGGTTTAGTGGTGGATGCAATAGTGCTGGGGTGAGGGTTGGACTGGACTTTATGATCTTAAAGGTCTTTTTCAACCTAAATGATTCTAAGATTCTATGATTTGCTCTCATGTAAACTAATTTTTAAAAAATCCTTTAATATTTATTGTTTGAACAGGTAGTCTTTTTTCATGCTTTAGCTAAAAAGCAGGAGGAAAGGACATAACCCTGACAACACTGTTCTGTGCTGTGGTGGAAAAAAATAAAGTTTTGAACTGTTCATTTTGGTTGGTGCTTGGCCATATGAATGGTCCTCGTTTTTTAGGTACTATCTCTTCAAGTTTCACTGCTGTTTCCAGAGACTTGAACAGTAGTGGTGGCAGCGGATTTCTCCTCTCAGCTGGGGAAGATGTTTTAACTGCCTTTCAGAAGCAAAATCAATTCACATCTTTCTGTATATGGCAACAGACTCTCACTGGAGCTGTAGCTTATGACTTTTATCTTATTGTGACACCTGCTTCGGTCAAGGGGATTACTCCTCCTGCAAGGTGTCAATACTGATGGTGTTCAGTTGAACAGCTGTCGTCCCTCTTCTATTATTATTATTCATGATGTGTGATTGATTCTTCTGAGGGCTGTAGGGATAAAAAACTTAGCAGTTCTTTGCTGTCTTTCTTTTAGAGGGACCTAATGGACAATTATTATTTCTGAAATGTGCTTCGGCCACCACTTCACCTCATCTATTGTTCAGCTATCTCTGTGCAAGCAGAATGTGGGCAATGAAAAGGTGCAAGATGTGCCATTATCCATATGCTGAGAGCCATCAGTTGCACACTTAGTGCTTCTCCAAAAGCATCATTCATTACCCACCGAGAAAGTTTAACTGATGGAAGAGAGAGAAGGCATCAGAACTACTCCACTTACACACAGCTGAGGCCTAATATGGATTGGGGTCATTTTAGCTGAGGGTTTAACTCCATAATTAATTATTGAACTTTTAAATTCTAGGCTTATTTTACATAATTTGTATTATCTGGAAGTCATATTGACTATATTCAGCTTCTTAATGCTGGCACTTGTATCAAGATTTTAAGAACACATGGAAGGATGAAGACAGGAAAAACTATCTGAAATGGGACCTAAAAGATCTGCAAATGCTTATTCTGAAAAATAGATGAACAACTTAAAACAGCTACAATGTGAAGTCATTTTCCCTTCTAATATTTGAAAGATTACCGTAAAGAAAATTATGTTGAACTGTTCTCTAGCTTCTCTATAAATAAGACACCAAATGGCTTCCCATAAAGCATGTAAATAATGTGGATTTCAGAAATACCCAAGTGCTGTGTAGGTCTGGAAGAGACTACCTGGGGTGGCACTGAAATATTCCTCACTGGAAGATTAGGTAAACATCTCTTTCTGATTATCTATACAACCAGCTCTTGCTGGTAGTGAAGGCAAATGAGCCAAATTGTCTTTGGTATCCCTAAGCTGTTCTTAACCATTGACACTAAAGATCTCCCTTCTTTTTGTGTTATGCCTCAGGAATTAAGATTATCATCAAAGTGCCACTTTGAAGCGGAAGATGATGGCACTGCAGTGAGACAAGTAAAGAGCCTTACTCCTAATCTGAGCCTACAAAAACTTTGACTTATTTGCAGGAGTCTCTCATCCGGTTTTCCATTCTTCTGGGAAGGAGCTATCATTAAACAACAGGGAAATATTTAAGGATGTTTCCGGACTGTTCTTCCAGCAGAGGAAGTACTTGCGACCATTTCTAGAAATACCTTGAAAAGAACTCAAAACATAAAATCCACTGGAAGGTCAATCTGCTATCCGTGTTGGCTGCTGGTTTGTTTTCCCTCCATACATATGAATTTCAGTCTCTTGCAGTTCCTCAGGCCACAGCCCTTACTCAGGTGAGCAAACTGCCATTCTAGATTTTCTCATAATAACTTGTTCTGTGTCTTACTGGGGGCAACAAAAAACCAGAGCTGGATGGTAACACACACTCCGAGACACCATCCAAAAATGAAAATAACAAATGCATATAAAGTCTTTGAATTGCTGAGGTTGGAAAAGGCCTCCAAGATCACTGAGTCCAACTGTTAACCCAGCATGGCCATGTTCACCATCATGTCTCGAAGTGCCACATACCCATGTTTTTTGGACACTTCCAAGAATGGTGACTCTACCACCTCCCTGGACAGACTGTTCCAGTGCTGGATAATCCTTTCCATGAAGAAATTTTTCCTAATATCCAATCTAAACCTTTCCTGGCACAACTTGAGGCTGTTTCTTCTCACCCCACAACTTGTTACATGGGAGAAGAGATGAACTCCCACCTCACTACAACCTCCTTTCAGGCAGTTGTAGAGTGTGATAAGGTCTCCCCTGAGCCTCTTTTTTTTTCAGACTAAACACCCCCAGCTCCCTCAGTCACTTACGAGACGTGCTCAAGTCTTTGCACAGCCTCATTGTGTTTATAATTAGCCTGCACATAAGACTCGTGATTTGGACAAAAGAGTCATTACAAAATCACAGTTTTGTTTAGATTTCTGTTCCAATAAAATACAACTCTCACTCCATGGCGGTTTTGTGAGATTCACTCCCCCACCTTCCCATTTTTATCTTCCCATATTTCCTTCAAGCAACTAGCTTACAGATTTTCTCCAGCTACCAAACTATTTTGTTTCTATCTTTTCAATAATTTAAATATCTGCATCAAACACACATATGGCATATTTCCAGGCAGTAATATCCCCTTTTCTTCCTTCCTTCCTTCCTTTTTGTAGCCAGGTAATTTACATATAAGATGCACAAAGATAACCAGGTGCCTCCACAGTTGTGGTTTGTGCACCAATTCCATCCGCCTTCCGGTTGCAACCCTCCATTGGGGCCTCTGGTGGGACAGCTGAGCCCTGAGCAAAGCCTGGTGGCACAGGGAGTTTGGCCTTTCTGGAAGCACGGCTTTAGGGCATGGCTGCATTTTTATCCAGTGCAGCAGCAGGTCCACCTGCAGCACTGGTATGGACATCAAAGGTACAGCTGCCATGATTACATGCTAGGGTGGAAAAGTGTCCTCCCTAGGCTCTTCCTCTCCCTTCTCCCTTTCCCTCCTATGTTTTTTGACAGATTGGTGTTTTGCCAGTCGTGAGTTCTTCACTTGAGAAGCAACAAGGCAACGGAGCAGTGCTCCCCCCACCAAACTTCCCTAGGAGCCAGCCCATGCTGACCACATGCCCAGGAGGTTGTAATAGGAGGACAGGGAAGAGGAGCCCAGCCCCAGGAGTCAGAGGCTTCTCATCCCATGTGGTGTCCGTGAACTGTTTTCAGCACTTTTGTTTTTCCCTGTAAGACCAAGATACTTGTTTCGCCACAGGGGTGTTAAGAGCAAAGGTTTGAGGACTCCCCAAGAGGTATATAATGACCCCAACAGAAAACGTTTGAAACTCAAGCAATAAATTAATAGAACTCCAACAAAGCAAGAACAAGTAATAAAGATCTCAGGAAAAAAAGCGGCCTCCCTGGAAAACGCGTTGAGGGATCATATGCAAGAAATAAACAAGAGATTAAGAAAACAAGAGAAAGAGATACTTACAAATGACAAAAAACCCCCTTGAAATTTACCATGAAAGACATGGGATAAATGGAAATAGCTGACCCAGGTTAAACTAATTATTTAGCTAGATCGTTATCCTGTTTCCATTCAATGTCAATACCAGACACTGCAGAGAAGTGGTACAAGAGATACCTACACAGTTGCAGAAGCAGCTTCAACCAGATCCCAGGCTGAGGACTGGTGAGTTCAGCCTTCTGTCATTGCTGTGTAACCACTGTAACTTTTTAATAAGGGTATAATATGAAAAACATATCTGTGTTGGCATTATTATTGATGTAAATATCTATTTCTGGCAATACCTTTTGGTAATATCTCGGGACAATACTTTCCAAGGGGGAATGACACCTTTTATCTCCTTTTCAGTAGAACTGTCTTGCCTTTTAATTTAATTGGTTTTCCTTTGTTTCTGCATTATAATGAAAGTACAGCACACCCATACCCAACTACTTTATGCCACTTAATATACATACATCTAACATGTACATCTATCAAATGAATATAATATTAATCGTCTTTTTAAATGGCACAATACTAATTTGTATGTACATCACAATTTTCCAGGAACTAGATTGCTGAACAAGGAAATTTTTAAAATGTGTTTTAGACAAATGACTTGCCTAAAACTTCTCCACATGGCAGCTGTTGATCGCATTTGTATCACGTTATTAAGACACATGCCCATTCTCACTTTCCATTGGCAACTTTAGCAGTAACTCTTGGAAGCCTTAGGTGAGCCATGATTCAAACAACACTCATAGACAGTCTGAAAAGAAAGACTTCATAAAGCTGCTGTTCCTACTAGTAAAGTACACAAATGCCAACACTGCAACTAGTTTTCTCCCTTTATCCCAAATGTCTTCCAGTGTTTTGCACTTCTTTCTCCCCATTCCCTGTCTAAGAAAATCACAAATTTTGCCTGAAGGGATATCATCATTAAAGAAAGAAGCAGTGCAGTCAAAGCCTTAGGATGATACAGATCATTCAACAGTTGTTCAATTACACTGAAAAGCTACTCATTTTTGAATACAGAGCTTTCACTCAACACAGGCCCAAGGCACCACTGTCATATTTGTATCTGCGGTATCTCAACCAGTCTGATGTAGGGCTTTCGCTCATTACAGAAGCAATCTCTGTCCTTGTGTGAGGTTTACATCTAAGTTCAAAGTTTCTAAAGTGTCTTGGAGCTGTGTTGACTTTAAAAGGTATTACCAAATCATAATCATTTCCAAGAATGAATTAGAAGTTGTTTTGGATACCTTTCATCTCCTAAATCCATCTGATTTTTTTTAAAGGTTTATAGGCTACTTTCCCTGCAGAATTCCTACAGACTAATAAAACAGTATGTGACTACAGAGTCAACAAGGAAAGCAGTAACACCCAAAGTATGCCAAGGTAAACCAAGCAAATGAAATTCAACATATTCCAAAATGAACATTTTTGAAAATTATTATTTAGTGCATACAAGTCCTATAGACCCTGAGAGTGACTGATAGCAGGGTATGATCACCCAGATAGAAAAGTTGATTCCCATAGGTTTTTCTTAGCATATTTCTATAAAAATGCTGTTCAGTACTAGCTTTGAAAGCAGTAAGAAATCAAATTTTTATCTGTTATATAGCTGCATAGAAAAACATATTTAAATGCAGGGGAGTGTTTTCTACCCTCTAAATCAGAGTGATTTCTGGCCACACTATCATTTCAGCTGACAAGGACACAGCATTAGCTACAGGCTTCTCACCACTTCTTGCCATGCTGACATTACAGGAGTCAAGCCATTATTATTATGCTCTTTTTACAGTCTCTTAAATATAAACTCCTTTTTTTTTTTTTTTTTCCATTTCTGTAAACTTTCCATGAACCTGAGCTCTTCCTGACCCCAAAGCCTCAGTAATTCTGCTGATCCCCTGCTAAGTGTGCCTCTGAAAACATCCACAGCTGTAACTGTGGTCAGCCGCTCACATGTGAGCAGCCCAGGTGGAAGCAATCGATTGCAGGGCCTTTTAGGGTAATGCAGCTCCAAAACATAGTGAAAGGCATAGCAGTGAGAAGAAAATGACATACAAGCCCAATTCCTTTCTGCAGCTCAACTCTGTAAACTGCAATCATTCACTTCGAAGGAAAGACGAATGGGTACTCTACTGTACAACAGTAACAGAATAGAGTTATGTCCTAAGCATCTGCTGAGAAATAAAAATAATTTTTCACAACACTTCCTCCAGCATAAAATTAGATTTGGCATTCAAGGTAAAAAAGATAACAAGTCAGCACAGAGGTCTCCATGCTGAAATACTGTCTTGGTTCCAGCCAGAGCAAGGGTTAATAGCCAGGATGAGGTATGGCTAGGACCCAGAAGTTATCCTGTACCATCTCAGGCCATCTTCCAAGGACAGGGGGAAGGGCTCACCTCTGGACTGGGATAGCATGGCAGAGGAACTGGCCATGTATTATCAGAGGTTTCCATGAGGTCAGCAAGAAGATTTCTCTCTCTTACACACTCCATCATTAATACTGTTGTTGTTACTGTTTTTTTTTATCTCATTGCTGTTTCCAGTAAATTGTTCTTATCTCAATCCATCATCTTTATATTTTGTGGATCCCATTCTTCTAACAGTCCACCATGAGGAAGAGGAAGGGGGAGGGAAGGAGGGAGTGAGGCAGGGAGAGAGGAGGGGAGTGAGCAGCATATAGTGATTTCAGTGGGAACACTAAATTAGAGAATACCCTTCCTAAACCATGACAAATAGTCAGAATACAATACAGTTTACAAACCTGTACACAGGAAAGTAACTTCTCAGTGGCCCCATCACAGTATTTCCAAAGGGATGTTACAAATTCTCATGGCCAATCCTGCAAAAAGTGGAAAGAAGAGTTAAAACTAGGAAGTTTCCAAAGTAAATGCAAATAGGATCAGCTGTCTCCTTGGATACAAAATGCTAAGACTCAGAGTAGAATTGGTTTCGAGGATATTAAACATTTTACACTACAGCAGCAGCTAGATCATAACAATTATATAAATATAGCAAAGTCCAAGTTAAATAAAATGCAAAATGGTAAGTTGTTTTTAAAGATATGTTTCAGGGTAAAAATGCAATGAATATATGGAACTGGATTAGAAGAAAAGAAAGAATACTGCACCAATTTATATTCCCTTTGAACTGTCTGTAATACAGACCTTAAAGTGCATTTTCAAACATATGGCATATCACAGAACCAGACACTTATTTCTAGCCATGGCACTTCTAGGCTTTTGGGAAAGGAAAGCAGAAACAGTCTAGTGGAATTGTGCTGTGTGAAAAAGCATCTACTGATGGGTTCTACTCAACATCAATGAACAATTGTTTTTGCTTTAAATGAAGGAAAAAATAGCAGCAGCAAACAAATGTTTCACATCTTGCATGAATACTTCAACAGAATCAAAGCAAACTTGTCTTTTCACACCCCCTGCAAGTGCCATTCCAAGTCAAAATACAAGTCATAGCCTGAGATCTATCAGTTGCTAGGTTTTCAATCATGACAACCATGATACCATGATATATAAGGGATGGTGATACACAAGATACTAAAGCTTCCTGTGATAGTCCCCCATGGAATCCACACTCATAATTGTAAGGATAATTATCTGGGTATCCCTGAGAACAATTTTTGCACTTTTTGTATAAATATGACCTCTTGCATAAGATGTGAAATTTAAAATCATCTCCTTCACAGATATCATTGAGTCATTCCATTACCTCTGGGACAGATATGAATTATGTATTCTTTGATTCTCTTTAAAATTTAGATGCACAAAGAGACACAGAAAAATCGAAATGGTACTAAAAATATAAAGCATTCAAGAAAGAAACAATAACTTGTATGCTACTAACTGCTACAGTGCTCTGAAGGCTCCCTGCCTGGTCAAGAAAAGCACATAAAGCACTGAAACGTAACAGCAGGCCTCCATGCTAATGGCTGCTAGTGACAAGGGCTCATTGAATGTCACTGCTTCACATACTGTGTACTGTTCATTTCTCTTATCTCTGTGACCTCTCTTTTGAAATGACTGATGAAACTCGCCTGAATTAGCATCTTCGCTTCTGGGCATTTGCCACCTAGAAGGCATTTAGTAACAACTCTACTAAATACAAAAATAAAGCATGGGGGAAAAAAGATCATAATCTTAACAAAAAATAATCACTACATCTGTTAAAGAGTACTCAGTGTGCAACGCAAAAGGGCTGCTCCTCTGAAGCCTCCTTGTTAGGTTATTTTTTTGCCTTGCCACCCTTTAGGAGTACTGTCTTGTCACAATACATGCATTCATATTGCATACTTGACTAACATTTTCATAATTGGTGTGAATAAAAAGAAATAGCTGTTACTGCAAGAAAAAAAAAAGAAATGCCTCTGTTCTGATACCCTGCTGATATGATGACCTATTTCACACTAGCATCTGTTCTCTTCTCATGATCCACTCCAGATGTAAGCTGGCAAAACGGCACTGCAAGTATGTTACCCAGACGTCCACTGAGTGCTGCAGATGTTTTCTCCCATGCTCCACATTTAATGTGTGCCTGATTAATTTTTTTCATTATTATCTCAACTACTTGGCCCACAGATTTTCCTATGAAGTTCGCAGAATCCAGGATCTAATTTGCAGCCATAAGGGGCAGCTGCCTTTGTGCAAACAGGTTCATTAATGTCTGGAATAACCAGCCAACAGAGCCTTGGTGTAAATTGCCAAAAGAAATGCAAACTTCAGTAACCTATTATGCCTTGATACTATTTGCCTGAGGATTTAACACAATGTTCATTTCAATTTCAAAATTACAGATGTTTGCAATATTCAGATGTATCAGTCTGACCAAAAATATTATGCCTGTTCTCTGCCTCAAGCCCTTGACCTGAATGAGGTTAGTGACAGGGATATGAATGACTTGAGTGGAAAATGAAACACAAAAGTAGTTTTATCGTGAAGTACAATATTTCTTCTGTCACTTAACCATTTTCCCCCTTCAAAATTACAGGGTGGACTGCAAATCTTCGAGGCTAGCAGTCACAATGACAGTCTAAGTGCCATTTAAAAGAATAATAATTTATGAGGCGCCTTGGTAGAATAGCAAAGGTCACAGAGTAAACTCCCCAGGGAGGAGAGGATGACAAAGGTCACAAAGATGACTAAAGACTCGCCTACAGAAAGGAATTTTCTTGAAAGGAAGATGTTTTCTTGCAACAGCTTCATCCCACCTAACACACAATTCCTCATCCAAATGAGCAGTTCACCTTTAAGTTAGCTAAAAGGCATTGCTTGCAAAATATGTTTCTGAAATTCATAGGTTAGAAGCTTGGCCTTGTACCCACTGAAGTGCAAGTAAAGTGCTGGCAGGTGGAGGACACTGCGGGTCTGTCCCACGGGGCACAAGGGAGATGCCTAATGACTGGTGTGATCCCACATGGGACAACCAGCTTGAAAAAAATCTCTGGAGTTGTTGCAAGACACTCCTCAAATAGCTGCTTCTTTTGTGGCAACTGGTACCATTTGCAGACCCCCAACAGACCACCACAGACTAGTGCAATTTACCTTAGAGGCAGTGTGGGGAGTTGGTAGGTGAGGAGCCTAGGACACGCAGTTGACACATTGCTTCTGGACAGCTGTAAATATGCTCACCAGCCATCACTCTACAAAGCAGTTTGGGCAGCTTTTCCTTGCCACAGCCATAGCATTCCCCTTCTTCAGACGCCCCAAGTACAGAAAAAAAGGCAAGCATGAAGACAAGCAGAAACAACTCTTTTTGGCACAGTTCCACTTTCTGCCGAAACATCTCCAGGCTCATAAAATACACTTGAACTGGTGGGAGAAGCTGGTGCTGTAAACCTAGGAGTAATCAGCAGTCTCTACAAAACATCAGAGTGATAAAGAATAGCTTAACCTGAAGCCAGCATGCAACACAAGACAGCTCATCTCTTCAGAAATGTGTGGCCACAAACATTTCGAAAACTGACAGTTTCCAACTGTTCATGATCAGTTGTGGGAAGTTTCTGCTGCTGGATCAATGGCTGGCACTTGTGGAGGGGGCTGGCATAGCTCGGAAGGGTAAAAACAGGTCCTGGTTAAGAGGAGGTTATAGACTGCTTTGAGCATAAGGGATTATATTTAATTTCTGTAGGATAACTGCAAGAGCCCATCTTGCTGATATTTGACCTCCATGCCAGGCCTCCCAGTTCATAAAGAGGTACCTAAGAAGCAAATAATCATTAAGTCAGATTGTCTAAGGAGTGTTTGGGACTGAACCCTTACCTATTCCCTATGCTAAAATTAGGCAATTTTCTGACGGGGGCAAATGCCACAGACATTCACAGCATATTCAATCCCTTGCTCAAGCAGTCCCTGGTCCATCACAACAGCCCATGAAGCCTTCATCTGGCTGTTCAGATCACAGAACATTTTTACAGACCCACAACTGCAGGCTGATGACAGCAGAGTGTGCCTTTGGGAGGAGGGAAGGGCAGAAGGCAAGTGGAAGCCTTGCAGCTGAGCAAGACTCCAATTGAAACAGCATCTTTTATCCTGCTCATCACCTGCAGGAAGGAGGGAATGTCACAGAAATGTTGTAAACACATCAAATAGTTCAGGTGAAGCCCACCCCTGAGTGACAAATCCACTGGGCATGCTGCCAGACAGCCCTCCTGAACCTGCCCAAGAAAGGAAACCACTTACTCCAGCGCAGAAGCCTGCCCTCAGTGCCAAGTCTTGGCGAGCTTTGCGTAAGGGGTTTTATACTCGTCTGTGTTGGTTTTGTATGCCCTGTCTTCCTTTATTAATTTTAAACAGAATGGGGGATGTAAATTTACCATTGGGGATATGTCAGTGTTTGCTCAACATGCTCTATATACCTTTATTAATTTTGTATTGAATGGTGGATGTGATTTTATGCCAGGGGGAAATCAGGGACAGCAAAAGGTCTTTCCCACAGCAGGACAACAGAGGGGAAGGGGGGGGTAACTTCTCTGTGGGTTTATTTTGAGTGATTTATGTGCTTCCATGGGTTTCTAAAACTGAAGAATTTTGAGCTTTCATGAACAGGCAGTTTCAGCCCCATGACCCACTGGCCTAAAGATGTTTATTAGCCTAATGTAACATTTGTTATTCAAATTGCCGCTTAGAGTACATTTTAAAAGCAGCAGATGATGCTTTCTTATAGTGTAAGAACAGTATGTAAGGAGGGAAATTTAAAAGATTTCAAAATTGAGACCTATTTCCAAATAAGACTTATTCTTTAACAGTACAAATGCATAAATACCATATGAGCTACAAAAGAGCTGTTATTTGACAGAGGTTCACAAGGCTTAACTCTTGGCCACAAAGTTGAATTCTTAGCTCACAGCAAAAATTGCCTGTATCTGTGAGCACAGCTTGGCAGCCTGTCATTGCCAACAGCGCAGTTCCCAGCCCCCAAACAAGCCAATACTTGGCCTGGAGCATGCAAGGATACTCAATGCCCTGGACTGATGGAGATGTTGCAGAGTTGCTCACTTGTAGATCGCTCTTTGCTATCAACTTTTAATTCACACAGTATGGTTACACTCCATCATAGCATATCCCTTTGTTCAGACTAGTGGTCCCAGTACATCATGATTCACCAATATCATGACCATGAAGGGAATGTCCCCTTTCTGTCTGTCCTACTTACTTTCCTAGAAAAAAAAAGTTTTCAGAGGATAAAGTAAAAAAGCCTCACGCCTCCCTCAGTTTCCAGAGATTCCCGGGTTGCGTCTTCTCCCTATTCAGCTCTGCCAAATGCTATAAAACAGCGGTATCCTGATGGGTGTGGGCATTTAATGTGTGACAGTCAAAAAGCACGGAAACGACAGGTGTTTTTCACTGAAACAAATTTCACCCTCATTTCACTCTGTATTTTTTCACCCACCTCTATTTCTGTAATGCCAGGTACAGAGGCTGGTCCCCTTTTGGAACCCTCGGAGCATGACAGATGTCTTTTCTTCTGCTGACTATCCGAGCACAAAGTCTGTGAGTTCATACCTCATCTCCAGCACTGCCAGCACCCAAAGTGTGAAACCCAGCCTCATGTTTACTGCACAGGGCAATTCAGATGGTGATTCCTCTGTATTGTGGAGACCTCTGTGACCCCTCGGGCTAGGGACCTGTTGTGGGAAGGTGGCCATGGGGTGAAGCTATCAATGAACAGCAATTTGGGGAACATTTGCTGTGTAAGGAAGATGAATATTTTCATGGACAGTCTAACACTTTTGTCTGCCCTTGCTCAGGCAGCTGTGATGTGCAAGAAAGCTGGCCAGACAGCAAAAGACCTGTTTCACTGATCAGGAGATGCCACAGCAAAACTTACAAAGACTTACTAGGATTTATGCTGCTGAACAATGCCTTACTGAGACTGTTTCTCATAACAAACCTCATATGGTGAACTGAATTAATTATTTGCTTGAGAAAAACATACTATATGCTTGAAAACTGAATTATAGACTAGCTGGCTCTCCCTGCACATGCACAAGTGATTCTTTTCCTAACCTGGGGCAGCTGGCACATGAACTCCTTGTGTGACTGACGGCAAGGGCAGAAGTTTCTGCACCAAGAAGCACAGTTCCCATTTTGAGCACCAGAAGGAGCAGAACTGCTTCATTTGAAAAATGAGCAATGGAAACAGGAGAGAGAGGGAATAGGGGAGTGCAGCTGGCTGTCATGGGCTCTCTAGGTCAGCATTTTTATACCTGCTGAACACAGCTGGATTTTGAACTCATGGGAGGGAGAGAGGAAGGGCAGAATTTTGAAACTGGCTCACATCCATCCAAGATGATACCACGCAGTCCAGAGAAAAGGTAATAAATACCAGGCACATGTCACAGCACACAATGCTAACAGCCTTTGCTAACAGCTAATGCAACAATGCTCACCAGCCTCCTCGCTGTGCTGCCAGCAGCCTGGGTTTTACCAAGGACTGAAGGCAGGCAGGCAGGCAGTGAGGCAGGGAGTAAAGGAAGACAGGCCTAACTGTGAGCATCTTGTTCAGGATCCTGCTTACTGTTCCCATGTAGGGTTCCAGGAGTCAGCCAGTGTTCCACATCATTTGTTCTATTGGCTGTGTCCTTATCCTGATTTCAGCTAGGATAGGGTTAATTTTCTTCCCAGTAGCCAAGTACAGTGCTCTGTTTTGGATGTAGTATGAGAACAAGGCTGATAACACACTGATGTTTTATTGTTGCTAAGTAGTGCTTACACTGAGTCAAGGGCTGTTCAGGTTCCTGTGCTCTGCCAGTCAAGGAGTTGAGAGGGAACGTGGCCAGGACAGATGATCCCAACTGATCAGTGGGATATTTCATACCACAGAAGGCCATGCTCAGAAATAGGCAGGGCATTTGGTCAGTTGGTGAGCAACTGTATTGTGCACGACTTGCTTTTCTGGGGTTTATTTCTCTCCTCTTTTTCATTACAATAAGGACTTATTATCATCATTAGCAGTATTATTATTGTTATAATTTATATTAAATTTTATTTTACTTCATTTATTAAACTGTTCTTATCTCAACCCAGAATGTTTACTTCTTTGTTTTTTGGTTGTTTTTTTTTCCAATTCTCCTCCCCACAGGGAGGGGTGTTGGGGGTGGGGTGAGTGAGTGGCTGCATGGTACCTTGTTGTTGGCTGGGATTAAACCACCGCAGTCCTGGACAAGCTGCAGGTCAGCAGTGGTATTCTGTGCCCCATTCCTCTCCAAGTCCTCCAAAAATAGAAGAGGAACTGGCTAGAGTTACTGTCTCTGTCCTTCACCTTCCTGCAAGCTGTCTTGCTCTCCTCTCTTTCACTGGAACTGTTGGATGAGAACTTTGGATGAGAATTACATCCAGTCATTGCCTCTCAGCCTTGAGAAGAGAAGGCTCGGGGGACCTCATCACAGTATTCCAGAACTTAAAGGGCAACTACTAAGAGAATGGAGACTTTCTCTTCACAAGGAGACACAGGGAAAAGACAAAGGGCAAAGGATAAAAGTTGTACCAAGAGAGGTTTCAGCTCAGTATGAAAAATCAATTTTTACTTTGGGAACAATCAACCACTGGAACAACCTCCCAGGGGATGTGGTAGAAGTTCTGTCTCTGGAGGTTTTCCAGATGCAATTGAACAGGGTGCTAGACAATCCCATCTAGGCTTCTTTTCCCATAAAATGTTGAACCGATGATCTTTTGAGGTCTCTTCCAATCTGAGGTGTTCTGTGATTCTGTAGCTACCCCCAAATCCTATTTCTCTGGAGACTGATTCCCAGAGCTTCCCACCCAGACTTTCAAAGCTACCCGTATCATCTGCTCTCTCCCTCTGAGGTTAAGGTTGTCACAGAATAATTTATATTAGAAGGGACCACTGGGGGTCCTCCTGTGCTTAAAGGAGATTGCTCAGATTCTTCTCCAGTCAAGTTTTTTACAACTTTGAGGTTGGAGATTTCACAGCCTCTCTAGACAATTTGTGTCAGTCTTTGATCACATCTATGGTGACTTTTTTCCCTCCAAATATATACAGTCAGAATTTAAAATGTTCCAAATTGTGTCTGTTGCTTCTTTTCCTATCATCATGCACCTTTGAAAAAAGTCTGACTTATGCATCCCCTCCCATTAGGTAGTCTTTGACAGCAGTAAGATTCCCCAGTGAATTCCCTTGATCTGAATAATCCCAGATCTCTCCACTTCTCATATATCCTCTGCTCCATCTCACTGTACATCTTGGTGGTCCTCCAGGGGCCTTGCCTCAGTCTACCTATGCCTTTCTTGTACTGGGTATCCCAAAATCAGATACAGTACTTCAGGTCTGGTCTCATATGTGCTGAATGAAGGACAATTATGACTTTCCACCAAGCTAGATGCAGCTAAAAATATCCAAGGGCCAGAAGAGCACAGAGCTAGAACAAAACAGTCTACAAATATGTGCCCAAATGTGAGCAAAATATACAGAGTTTTACTATGACTGGAGTAGCACTGAAAGAGAGATTAAAGTCAGCCACCCAAGCCCAGAGCAGCAGCAGGCTCATGGGTAAGGCAGCCCAGCCAGTTGGGAGATGCTGTACAGATATGAGGGGACAAAGGTAGGGAGCACCATCATACTTCAGATCACTAACCACTTAAATCAAAGCAACTACAACTGAGCGTAAATTACTGCTGATCCTAACAGGAATAAAAACAGCAGCAATTATAACATAATGGAGAACTGTGTCATGCAAACACAGATTTTCTTATTATCAGTTTAGCATGATTAGACACTGTACAGCAGCATCATGAACAGATCATAAAATGGGCCAAAAGTGGTATTAACCGATTGACCATGGAGACATTTCTGCAACACAGAATATACATAAAGATTTCAACCCATACAATCTTTGTGAAGAGATTACATATTTGCATCTGCTATCCAAACCAACGATATCCTGCAAATTTAAAAAAAAAAAAAAAAAAAAAAAAAGAGGCAATTTGTTGCTTGGCAAAGCTTCATCTCCAGTACACAATACCATAACCACCATATTCCTTGAAACGAGACCACTAATGGAAAACTTTCTAAGAGATACCATAAAGAAAGCATACACACATGGGGGAGGAAAAATAGTGATGTGTCCGCCACCCCTCTGAGAAACTCCCTCAGGAAAGAGTCATTTCAGCATTAGGACCATGAAGTCTGCCTGAGATATGGTAGCAGTAGCAAGTCTTAAAAAAAAACAACAGCCTGGAGGAGAATGCTTTTATCAGGCCTGAAAATGCTCTCCCTACTAATGAAAGAGGAACTTGGCATTGCCATGGGGGTTTTTTAAGGAGCCAACAGCAACACGAATTGAGTCCCTATTGAGAGTTGATCATAAAGAACAATCAAAAAGAAAACCCAGGTTTCTTCTTACTTTGTTACTGGATGAAAAGAAAAGGAATGAAGGAGGCTCTTATGCCAGGAATAGTGCTCAAAGCACTGGAGCAAGTTTCCTGATCAGTTCGACGATTTGGGAAATCTGCCCATGAAATAGAAATTCTGGTTAACATTTAAGGAACTATTCCTTTACTCATCTGAATGCCTGCCATGGACACTTTTCTGCCAACATGGATTTCCTATGTGGACAAGACTTTCCCCGAGTCCCTTCCAGTGGCTAGAAACATCGTCCACTTCCTCCATTTTCCTGGAAGGAAGGCATTAAAAATGTCAAAAGTTATTGAGTTATACAAACTTACTTACTCTTCTGGCCTTTTTTTTTTGAGGCATATTCTGACTTCTTTTGTTACAGAGAGTTACTTGCAATAAAGTCTTATCCTTGACCCAGCAAAATTTATACAATGATGGTATCAAACAGATTTATGCAAAGCAGAAAATGGTTTTTTGGACTGAACTGCCTCCTCTAAAACCAGAGTCCATGACTCTAGACACAAAATACTTTACTTGCCATGTTTGTATTTATTTTAAGTAATGGGATGAGACTAGAGCCACACAGTGATTTTTTTGTGGTCGGGAGAGGTTAGCAGCACAACTGAGGTTGAAAATTGCTGTCTTAAACTACTTAGGGTAAAGCCACAATATAGAAACACATTCTTTTTTTGGACTACATACTAGAGGAATGAGCAGTGCTGGTGGGGGTTCCACGAGACTACTTCTGTCTAGAAAAACTGCCTGGATGGAGATAAGCTATAGCTCCTTGCTGGCTTCCACTTTCATTCACACTCATGTGTCACATAATTGAGCCTGGAGGGCATATACGTGTCCCATCATGCCCACATGAACACACAAAAAGGGTCTGCTCGAGCAGGGTGGAGGATTTCTGGATTTCTATCAGCAGGAATCAGTGAGGACACCTGAGGGATTCTGTGACACCACATCATTGCAGTAACAAGCAGACGGATACCCTTGGCAGAGGGGAAGGTCATTATTTTTCTGCACAGTTTTTCTACCCACATCACCAGCCAGTTAGCTTCCATTTGGCAAGCTGCTCTTTAAGCAGAAATCAGCCTGACAGAGACTTTAAGAAACGAAAGTATAATTAGGATCTGTTATATTTGGGATGTGTCTTTGCCATGTTACCGTTGACTTTGGAGCCTGCACTTACTGGCAAGAAAGCTTTTAGCAAAGAAAAAAATGAATGAAATAAAAATAAACAACTCCTCCAAAAAACAGCAATCATGTATCAGGGTGTGTCAACCAAGGGAGAATCTTAATGGTATCCTTTCACATCCCCATAGCCCTGCACATGGAAACGTACAGAACTAGCCGGTGACCACTAAATACCAAAGAGCAGAAGAATTCTGCACTGGAATAAATTCTTCAAGCACTTGTTCTTGAATCAATACTAAAATTGCCAAGTGTCTGCACTCCAACTATAGCTACATAAAGTAAGGTTGTTTGGAGCAAAACAGGTTCCTCCCGTGTCTGCAAGTGACTTGTATGTGCATTTGCAACATGCTCATTGCTAAAGTATCTGTGTCATGAGCTGGTAAAGGAAATGCTAATAGAATAATGGAAAAGCTGCATACACAGGCAGCTCTTACAATGAAAACTAACTACAAACAGAGGTCATATCTGGAAAAGATGGAGATAGGTCTCCAGTAGCCTAATCCTAAAAACCATGATCTCAAAAGAACAGCAGCCCTTTGCATAGATGAACTATGGTTGCAAGTACATGTGCATATTAAAAATCATAAAAGAAAGACATCTGTGAGGGATGAAAGCTCTCATAAATCATTTGCAAGTCCAGGGACAGTCTGCATGTACAGCAGCATACAAGGTATTTTGCACACTACAAGTACAAGTGCGGCTCTTCTCTGAAATACAAGTTTCTACTTTTGTAAATGTTCTCCAGTTAGACTGAAATATTCCCATTCAGTTTTTTAAGTGTTCAGACACAGAAACTGTTAAAAAATTAGAAAGGGATTTTCATGGGGTGAAAGCGGGGCAAAAGAAAGCCTGAGCCTGTTTTGAGAACTGGTTCACTAAAGACGTCCTTACACATACTTTGACTACAAGTTTGCAAAGATAATTCTCCAGATTTCTGCAAGGTCATTTCAGGTAAAGGTTTGAAAAGCACACTGTTTCTTTAGATATCTGGGTGTATATCCAGCAGAAATTAAAATAGCAAGAAAATCTGTTTTGTTTTGTCTGCCTGGAATCCGTCACCTTTTAAATCAACTTCTTAAAAACACTAGTTTCCATCTGCCAACAGCACCACAGTGTGTATCTATATATATAGATAGATAGATATATATAGATATATATATAGTGCTTTAAGTGCAGAAGGGGATATCAAGTCCCTCAGAAATCCCATGCTCTTCTGTTTAGGACATATTTTGATGATATTTCCTACAGGTTTCCAAGTGATGGCTATTTCAGCAAGCTCTGGCAAAGAACTGCAGCCAGCTGGGTGTGGACTAGACAGCATGAGGACAGGAGTCAGGCTGAGGACAGCACTGGAGCCAGAACGGTTGTATCTGTACTGGAAATAAGGCTCTCATTTCTAAAGCATTTGCAGGATACACCCCCTCTAGGAGGGGGGGAAAAAAAAAAAAAAGAAAAAAAAAAGAAACACTTGATTTTAAATTACAGGCTTTAAATCTACATTACTTAGAATTACGTTTTAAGAGGATTTATGACTAAGATGGGAAGAAAAAAAAAGGCTTCTAAGTTATTAGCTGCAATTTTGAGGCGGATACCACAGAAATTATGTTTAAAAGTCTAATCCTGGCAGCTCACATACACGTAAATTGTTCTGTACAGCTCAGTAGCACCCACTTGCTAGATAGAGAAAGGTGTGCCAGTTTGAACTAGCTGCATTATTTTTGGCATAAATTTCTAACTCCAATTAGTCAGAGAGCTGGAAATGTCCTGCTTCAAAAAAAACCCAAGAACAAGTTAATAGTTAATAAATACTTGCAGGGCAGCTTGAAAAATCATATGAAAAAATGCTTTTAAAAATCTTTTTCTTCACAGAACAGCTCAGAGAAGTATGTCCCTGACAAAGGCCCATACGGGGCAAAAACACTGGTTATTTGTTCTCTTTTGGTCTTTACAAATGAAGCAAACTACAGTTAATATATTATGCATGTCTTTCAGCATATTTTTATTTAGCCTGTTTTGGTTTGCTGTGCCTTGGGAACTTTCACTTTGTTTTGTTATGCCTTGGGAACTTAGATTTGATTTTGTTTTTCTGGTTAATAACAAAAGTGAAGTATTAGGACAGGACATCAAGCAATTTACAGCATGTGAGATTTGTTTAAGTTTCAATGAAACAGCCTCTCAACGTCTCTTTTCCACTCCCTTATCTTATCAGTCCCCAAACCACTCTCAACAAGCTGGCTTGTCAGAGGAACAGCACAGGCCAGTTGTTATTAGTCATTTCACTCCCCGTTAACATGATCTGTTGTTTCACCTGCAAGGGTAAGACAGACTTTTCCAGTTACGCACTATAGGGTCTCAGTCCTGTACAGTGTGGGTACAGAGTCCAATCTGTGCCTTTGAATTACCATTAAGGTTGTGATTAAAATGGATAAGCAAAAAATAATCCTCTGTTGCACAAAATTTATTCCTATTGCAGAACTGAAAGAGGGAAAGTGAACAGCAAAAGCCTGTGGGAGAAAGAAGGGGAAGAGAGGACAATTGCCAGAGTAGACAGTCACCACATTCAGAACTCAGTAGTACTTTTTAATTTTATTTAGGGATGGGGGGGTGTCTTAGTGCTTAGCAGCATACGGGAAAGCTGAGGAGCAAAAATGGATTAAGGAAACCATGACCAAAGAGATGGGAATTAAGGTTGAAGGGTTTTGATGGGGCTGAAAATCATGTTCTGAGTAAACAACCAACAGAGTGAGGCAGAGTGGGGAAAAAAAAAAGTTAGATATTATCTGCAAGGGCAGGAGTACAGAAATGAATGGTCACGCAGCAGCACGGAGGGGAAGGCAGGCTCCCCCCAGCAGCATTTGTCTCTACCCTGCCCCACCAGCTGGAGGGCAGCATCTGTACACAGCTGCTACAATAAACTGGTACTCTTGGGTAGCTAATTCCCCCCTTCCTTTGCTTCCAAAAGGATATCCTCTTCAGTCCCTAACTTTTCTAGAACCCTTTCCCAGCCTGGGGCAAAGACAGAAGTGTGCTTACACAGACAGACTCCCGGAGGGTCAGTTTTTGTTTTCTGAAGGATACACAGAAATTGTCAGTCTGTTTGTATATGTCTAGACAGCAACATACAAATGTGCTGCCCTCCTCCTAATAAAGCTGCAAGTCAATTTGGACTGAACCAGCTCTGTTTCTTGCTTCTTCAAGGGCTTCAAGTTTGTTGGTCCCATGCAGCAGAACAAGTTATTCTGAAACTTTGAGTGGAGAGACTGTCCCAGTCCTTCAAAGGTGGTGGAAGATGGTTTCAGGATGTCATCCTCCTCTGTCCTCTTGTTTGAGGACCAAATAAGTGAGGTTCCTCCACTGTGAACAGCACTCAGGGGTGGAAATTATCTGTTTGCAACAAGAAATTTGCAGTCTCTCCTCTATGTGATCCACTTACAACCAAACTTTCCTTCTTCCTACCACAGATTCTGTTCTTCTAGACGTGATTTTGAGGTTGGTTTTTTTTTTTTTTCATGTGCTAGGGTTCTTTCATTTACATTTATTTATTTATTTACCCTGGCTCTGGTGGGAGAGCGAAAAGGTGCAAACTAAGTTCTGAAGAGAAGCGCCTCAGATGCAAGCTGAAGGCACTGCTTGGCTATCCAGGTAAAGGAGAAGGGAATTGTCTCACAATTAAACTGTTTAGGTCAGCCAGGCTCCCCTCTCCCCTGCACTCTCCTGAGCTGTATTTAGTTGTGCAGTTGTACTCTTACCATGAGGCATCCCCCGGACACAAGTAAAATATATCACACTCTGATAGGCCTGAGAGGGAATCACACTCTGATAGGCTTGAATCAAGCAGGAACTTTCCTGGATCACAACCTGGGAATGAGCTGAAAAGGGCTGGGAAGATGATTCCATAACCCTCAGTGGCAATTCCCACAGGCATCTTGGTATCCCTCCTTTGACAAAGCTTCTCAGGTACTTCATGTGGCCACTGTAAGATCCACAGGAAAATTAAAAGACAGCTACTGAAGATGGACTGAAATACGAGCTGTTGAAGTGCCTTTTTGGGGACATTACTTGTTCTTGGGCCTGATAGTTCTCGGCAGCAAGGACTGACAGCTGAGATCAGACTGGAAAACCCAGGTCTGAAAGACAACTGGCACAATTGCTCTAACCCCAGGCTGCCCACTATGATGCATACCTTCAAGTGAGGATTGCAACTGTCTGTCAGGCACAGAGCAACCAGTAAAAGGAAAAAAAAAAAAAAAAAAAAAAAAAAAAAGCCCCTGAAAGAAAATGCTCCTTTAGCCCTAAAACTTTGCTGGTGATGTAAATGTATTGACACCAGAAGGCATAAGCTGGCTGACAAAACAGCCCTGAAGACAGCACTGAAGCAAATATCAGGGTTCAGCAGGACACATGTGGCAGCATTATCTCTGAAAACTACTGCTTCTGCACCCACTGTTGCATCAAAGCATGGGACAATCCTGCTAAGAGCTGGGTCACCAAAACCTGATTTTTTGCTTTGTGGTGTTGGCTGCAAAATGAAAAATCTCATTATGTTTTTCTGCCACTTCTCCAGCATTAAAGACAAATTTTTTTAACAAAGAAAAAAAAATGTTGTAGTCAGTATTAGATTACTCATTGAGCCAAAAACCTATGTCCACATTTAGATAAGAGAAAGAGTTTCTCTTTTGCCTCAGTTTCATCTGGAACTTAAAAGAAATTCTTCAAGGAAACAACCACCCCTTTTCCCTTTCCTCTGCCAAACCTAGCACGTGGCATCTGAAAGGATGGCCTCTTCCCTTTGATGCTAGTTGGAATCATTCTCATCAGTCCTCCTGTACAGGCTTTTGGAAGTGTAACTCCACCATACCCACAGGAAGCTTGCCCCAGCCAAGGAGCCATGAGATACATCAACCATCTCAGCGTTTGTTGAACAGCCTCAGTATAAGCCCTCCTAACTCCAAGTGAGCTGTCACGGTGACAGGGTGCAGTGTCATGCTGGCTTAACTTGGGCTCTGAAAGTTGCCTATTTGCATCAGTGTACCACTGCACCTGAGAGCATTAGAGCTGTCTCTTAATAACAAGCTTAATGAGGCTAGAAATGGCAGCACCGGAGTGTCACACCCTGCCACAGAGAACACTGTTTCATGTTGGAAAATAACCAGTGCAGTTGTGACTCCTCTTTACTCTGCTGCTACACTTGGGACACAAAAGCTCCAAGGTGAGGCCAGAATTAACTGCTCTGGGTCTGCTATTCTTCCATTTCCTCCCTTAACCACTGTAGTTGGTTTCCTCAGTAGAATAAAACCCAATACAGCCTTTCCAGGCTGAAAAGGAGAACAGAAAACCTCTACAAGGAGAACAGAAAACCTTGCTGGAAAGTGATATTCCATAAAACACTTCCACCAGCTTTAACTTCATCCACTCAAGACTTCTCAGCATCCTCTTTTCAAGCAAGTAACAGAGCCATCACACACTTAGGCTAATAAAGCAAATGTAATATCCTCTTCCTCCCTGTTTTCCTTTCTCCTCGGGGTTAATAAATTAAAAAAGGGACTCTCTAAAGATGTTTAGAAAAGCTTCCAACTATTTATTCACTTTCCTTTATCACTGTGCTGAGGATACACCCAGCTGATACAGAGGTTCAGTTTTTCCAGCTGGGAATCAGACTGAGGCACAGCAGTAGAAGCAGCAGTCAGATCCCACCGGCAAGACACAAATTTTCAAAGCTGTTGTGAGCATGAACTCATTTAAAAATCATTTAGGAGCCATTTAAATTAATTACAAAAAAAAAAAAAAAAAAAAGTGAGAAAGCTTACCTTACTAACAGCTTTAGGGTCTGTAACATATTTCATCTCTCAGGCTGGATCCCAGATGGTCAGAGCACCAAATTGCTATTTGAGTTTAAATTATTCTTGTTATTATATTCAAAGTATGTCTGGAGACAAATTATGAAGCCTCTTATGTGTGGTCAGGAAATGGGCACAAATAAAGAGCGTCAAAAGGCCCTGTCATACCTTGCACTCTGGCAAGGCTCAGGTCACCAAACTGTCCCATGCAGATCTGCCAAAGCTACAGGCAAACACAGCATTTGAAAAGTCTTTGGCCAGCTAACATTCATGCACCATATTCCCTATTGGAGATGCTTCTGGGATTTGGGTTTGCTTGCAACACTTTTCAAACACTAGCAGAGGTTCCCAAGCTGGCCATCTATGGCCTTGGGTAAAGATTACTACAAAGCTGATTTGAGATGCTGACTTGAGTCTTGGCACAATTGTACTTCACCCATACTGAGGGAGTTAAGTGCCGAATGATGGCACACGGGAAGAAACGCTAGCTTCCTGGCATTCCTCCATTCCCTGACCTTCATCCCACATTCAAACCCACACCATCATTGATACCACTCATGCACCAGGCTGGCTATCCTAACTAGCTTCAGCTTCTCTTCTACTAACAAAGCCAGAAGAGAAAAGTCCCCCTTGAGGAGAAAAACAGCAGCTTCAACTCAGGTCTGAGGCAGAGGCAAGCAAGTGGGCAGACAGGCACCCACTTCAAAATCTTGTTTGGCTGGTACGTTGGAGGTATTCCAGTTGCCTTTGCCATATTATTAATGCATGCCCTCTTCACACATCATTGCCTGACTTAGAGTTGCACAAAACCTAAACATATATTAAAAACACTATCATTGCATAAACAGCTCATTAAAATGGATTTTAAATCTAAAACTAAATTGTAAAACTAAAATAAACAAATCTAAACCAAGGGTAGAATGCCCTTAAAATTAGAGATTTATGCTTGACTGGAGAAAACAAATGAGAGACAGTTCTCTCATTTCAGCCCTACAGATATGCCTACCCAACTGTATACCCTGTAATGACTTAAAAGACAGATCCAATGTGATTCCTCTGTGGGCAAACACTAATCTCCTTGCTTTCACAGACAATGGAAAATAAACTTGAGCATTTGCTAGTTTGGTTAGATTATTCCAAACAGACCCAATTTTCTGTAATTCCTCAAAATAGATCCCTTTAAAGATATGTTTATGTGCCCAGCAGTTGTCCTGCACTTCATCCACCCATTATCTGAGCTGCAAAGAATGAGACAGAGGCTGCTCCACTTGATAGAAAAGACTGGTCTGATGCTTTTCTGTAAGACTGTGCCCATGCTAAGAAACTCTGCCTTGAGGGAACCAATTTTTCCAACTCAGTGGGCATATTTCAAAGAACAGTTTGGGTGTGAAGGGACCTTTCAGACCATCTGGTTCCAACCTCCCTGACATAAGCAGAGACACCTTCCACTTGACCAGGTTGCTTAAAGCCCCATCCAGCCTGGCCTGGAACATTTCCAGGGATGGGCATCCACAACTTCCCTGGGCAACCTGCTCCATTGTCTCGCCACCCTCACAGTAAAGAATTTCATCTTAGTGTTCAATCTAAACCTGCCCTCTTTCAGTTTAAGGTCATTGTTGCCTTGTCCTGTTCACATGCCCTTGTGAAAGCTCCCTGTCTGGCTCTCTTGTAGGACCCTTTTAATTGCTGGAAGGTGCTATGAGGTCTCTCCAGAGCCTTCTCTTCTCCGGGCTGAAGAACACCAACTCTCTCTGCCTGCCTTCATCAGAGAGGTGATCTGATCATCTCTGTGGCCCTCCTCTAGAACCACTCCAACGTCCATTTCCTTCTTATGCTGGGAGCCCCAGTGGTGGATACAGTACTCAACATTACCAAAAATCCTCTGATACTGTGTTTTAAAGCAACTGAAGTCACCTGGATTTTACACCAGTATTCACTTCAAAATGCAAAGATGTAAAAGCATTTTGAAGTGTTCAGGATATCACAATAAGAAAAGAGATTGACCTTATCCTCTGCCCACCAGGTCTGCAAAAACAGGATTTGACTTTCTGACAGTATTTAAAAAAAAAAACATTTGTAGCCAGACTTACAGATCACAATTAACAGATAAGCAACCTAGCCAAAATAAAGATAGATCATTTAATGCAGCAAATTCAATATGACATTTAATGTTTTGGAAATCTTCTCTTCTATCTGGCTGCCTGGGTCAACATCTGCCTATTAATCTTTTTAGAACAATAAACATATCACTTTGAGGCATCATATTATATGATTATGGAACTGGCTATCAGAAGGTATGTGGCAACAATAAAAACTCAAGAGTACTTACTGCTTAATATGCTTGAAATCCAGCACTTTGCAGCTTAATGCACTACTACTGGGAACACTAGTTACAACATCTAATTTCCAAGGGACATGAAATGTTCAAACCGAAGCAGGAAACAAAATTAACTAGTTCAAACCACAAGATTTCAAAGAGTAGTTTAAAATAAGAGGTTTTTCCATTATAAACAGTAATATTTAACATATAATATCCATGATTCTGAAACAAATTCCTGCATTTTGCCTTCTTTTTTCTTACTCATTATCCCACTTTGGAAAGGATGCCTCACAACAATCATTTCTACGGTGTTTTAATAAATAAACAATTTTCAGAAATTTTAATAGTGTCACAATTAGAGTTAAATTTCCCAGCATCTATAATAAGAGAAATTACTATTTGATTCCTCACATGGTTTTTTTAAAAGTTCATTTTCACTTGGACCTTTAGCAAACCATGGTCCTTTCCACTCAAGGGTGAGACACCAAACATAAGGAGAGGAGAGGGAATTTCCCAATTTCCCAACTCTCTAGCTCTGGTGTGAATCACAAAGGAAATTTTACACTTCCTTCCAAACAGATGTCATGGCAGAAGAAGTGGACACACCCTCTGCAGATGAATCTTCTAATGTCTCAATGCTGACAAAACATGTTTCAATTGAATATTACATCCAGAATGACCCACTTCCATTTCTCATGCAACTGTTGCAGCATCCCAGCAAAATCTGCTCAGCTTTTCCCTTGACTGTCATAACCTTTCCAGAGTTGGGAAAGGCCTGTTAGGCTAAAAGGAACTCAAAAACGACCTACCAGCTCAGTGCTCTTCCCAGAAGAAATTCTTCAAACATTTCTACAGCAAAAAGGGATGCTTTCACACTTGTGTAATGCTTTAAACTGAACCAAATATGTCAGATAACAGAGCAGTATCTGTTACCACACTCAGTGCTATCAGTAGGGAGCCCACCACTCTGAACATCACAATTTTTTTCTCCCAAATGGTGCCTTTTGGTTTAGTGGATTTTTCATGGAAGACCTAAACAAAACTACCCTCAGTTGGAGACTTTCTCATAAAACTGCCACAAGTCTCCTGAAGTCCTGTGGTACTTGGATGCCACAAAACACTGCTGCTGGTAAAAAGGGAAGTGATCCTATTCGTATCTGTGGTGGTGGCATGTGGTGCAGACACCAAGAAACTGCATTTATTTCCTGCCTTTATTTTCTTCACCTGTTGTGTCCAGCCTCACACTTCAGCACAGAAGTTTATCCACTTGGGAGGTGGTTGGTGTTTATAGCATTGTCATGGAAAAGCAACAACGATGCGTTAAGCGCGCTACAATTTCTACCTCAACCCTTCACAAACTTCATCCACTGTAGCTGCTGTCTTCAAAAGAACTGAGAGTTCATGCTGCAGCTCATACGTAAAAATTTCATTAGGTTACTTCAGTTAACAAAACACCATTGCAAAAATTAGAATGCTTCTGGCTGCCTGCAGATATTTTAACAAAATTGAAAAGAATATCCTTCAACCCACCTGCGAGTGACCCGCATTTGCTCTGTTGATAACAGCCCATGTTTTCTGCCACTCTTGCACAGTTTGAGAAGATTTGTACCACTCCTACTGCCTAAACTACTCTTGAAGAAAAACACTACTCAGGCTGCATGAGCTCAAAACCACGAACCTTAACATAAACCAGTCTACCTTTATACAGACCACATATTTGGTAGCACAATCTTAAATGTGCTAAGCTAATTAGGAGCTGATGATTCTTCTCCACAGCTTCTATTAAGGGAAAATTCATATTCGGACAGAGGTAACTAGTAGGGGAGGGAGGAACAAAACAGACCGAAAATCCTGTGAGAACGGTAGTAGAAGTTTTTCAATAATTATGCTCTCCTTTTTTACAAAACCCCCAAATATCCAGGAAATCGTGATTAATTCAACTTCATGAAATACATCTGCTGCATAATCTGCTGGCTAGGTGTTTGATGTTCTGAAAAACACCAAAAACTGTCATAAATAACTCCTCTCTAGTTATTCAGCTGCATAACTCAACTATGCGCACAATACCACCAGTATGAAAGCCTAGCAATTCTCTGACCTGCTGGTATAATTTGATTAAAATTATTATGTTTGAAGGGAACTATGCCTGCAGTGTGGTGTATCACTGGGGCTTCCATCTTTCCTTTCATTCAGCAAAGAGCTCTGCTGCACATTGCAAGGAACATTTGTCTTTTGTGACAAAGCCTTGTCCACATTATAGTCTTGCATAGAAATCTTATATGATGTCAGAAGTGTTCCCTTATGTCAGGGAAATACTTTGTCTGGACAGAGAGAAACCATAAAGCAATGTGGAGAAACATTTCACCAAGAACAAATGACTTGTTGTGGATTTGTTTCAACTACTACTAATTATTTCCAAGTTCTTTACTTCCATGGCCCCAAAAGAGGGGTTTTAAATGATGTTATTAAGTTGATACATTTGTGCTCATAAGAAGGAAGTCAGAAACTACTGTTTCACATCTGCTGTTTTTCATCTTGTGCTTTCCAATCCCAAGGTTTCTCGCTGACTGCACAGCACACACCCCCTCCTGCTTTCTCTTCCCTTCCTCTCAACCAAAAATAGGGGAAAAGCCAACCCACATCTAATCATACCAAAATGTATTTCATCTGTACTATAATGCAGATATTCCTTAACATTTTGAAAGATTTATAAAAATTTCAAAATTTTGTGCTCTATTTGCTCTTTTCCAATACAGCCCCCAGACAATAGCTGAAGCTTACAGTTATTTTTTAAACAAGCTTCTGTTGCTCCTGGCAAATAGTTAAGTAATGTTTTTTGCCAGATTCTTTGCCAACATGAACTGCCTGGCTCCTTCCCATGGGGTTTACAGCCTCATAAGTGTACTCATCCAGAAATGCTGGGGAGAAAAAAAAAAAAAAAAAAAAAAAGGGGGAAATAATGTAATTGTTAAGTTAAAAAGTAAATATGTGAGATCAGTATTGCTTA
Organism: Hirundo rustica; assembly: GCF_015227805.2. Lineage (NCBI taxonomy): Eukaryota > Metazoa > Chordata > Aves > Passeriformes > Hirundinidae > Hirundo > Hirundo rustica. The sequence continues at coordinate 56,691,430 of NC_053451.1, read as the reverse complement.
CGGTATAGCCAGTGTCCTTCAGCATGACTCACATTATTTCAATAGAGATCGTACATCGTGCTTTCAGATGAAGAAGCTACAGCATCTTGAAGTCCTAACAACGTTTATAGCATGTCCTTGAAGTGTCCTGTTCCTTTCATCACTGCTGAGAAAATATCACAATCCCTTTACATTTTCTACCCATAATGATAGGGTGAGCAGTGCTGAGGAAAAAAAAAATGTAATCACAATAACAGAGGAAAAAAAACCCCATGATTCATAGGTATAGAAAGTAAATCACTAGGAAAGCCTGTCTTGTCCTCCTCTTTATTTTTCTCATAGGTCAAACAATCTTAATGAAGCCTCCTCCACACTCACTTTATTGTTTGCTTCCATACAGAGCACAGTCTTTTCAAACTCCTTAGTTATTATTTTAAGCTCTGCTGAAAGTCCTGCATGGGTTATATTGGATGGTTGCTGAAGACCTGCCACAATTAAAAGTATCAAAGCTAGAGGACAGACCCAGGCTCTGCTCTGTGATTTACCAGCCAGTATCAGGTAAAGTTGCCACTGGAAAACGATGAATGATGGTTACTCCCTCTGGGTAATGCACATCAGAAAAGGAAAGGTGCTGCTATGTAACTGCCTAGCTTCCCTCTAACTTTCAACATACAAATGAAGGTTGTTAGCTGCCTGCGATTTTATCTCTTTACCTGAATAAAGGTGATAAATTACCCTATTACATTTTCATATGCAAATTTGAAGCTGGATTGATGTCAGATCAAGAACCTGCTTCAGCAAGTCTGCCTTGCTACATATTTCGTCAGGGACCTTTACATGGTAGAAGCGGCAGAGAATAAAAAGCCTTTGAGCAATGGGGAGTAAATGGTGGAAAGGAGGAGAGAACAAAGGTGCATTTGCAACATTGAGACATTACTGCACTGCCTTAGTCTGTTTTTCCTGGTTGGTATGGGTTGTTAAGTAATGCAGTAAGTTTAAGTAACACAGATATCAGCCTGACAACATCCAAAATATTTTCCCAGGATCTCTGAACAGCCAAGCCGTTGCATCTTCATTGCTACGTGGAGCTCCTCAAACCATCTAGATACAATTTCTAGCCTGGGGAAAGCCGTCTTGAAGTGCTGAACAGATATTCAGAGTGCTTGGAAGGGGCTTTACCACATTTGCTCTGGTATTTTTATCCTGCTCTTGGCAGATTCGTTCCACCTATTCTCCCAAGTTTGCTCCATGCTATGCTTTTCTACTTTTTCTACTTGGTTTCTTTTTATCTTTGAAGTGACTTCTCTTTCCACCTTTTCTGTTACCATTCATGCACAGCATAATGATGATGAAGATGAAAAAACAGCTGCATCTGAACATCATTCAAACTCATTCCTTTCTTCACTCTATTGACAAACCTAAAGTCCTGTTCCAGCCACTTCCCACCACTCCAAATGCTTGTTCTTCTCATTTTAGATAAAAAGTTCTCCCAGACAAGTCTGAAATTACTGAAATGCTAGTATTGACTGGGAAACCCACTTAGAGACATATACAAACAGAACAGATCAGCAAAGAAATGTCAGATATTGAAATTTAAATTACTAGCACTAATCAAGTCAGCACTTTTTTCAGACCACAGAAGAGATAGTTCAGAGATCTCAAAAATATGAGGTCAGTATGCAAATCTAACCAAGAAACAAATTTAGGTCAAATCCTATCCCAGAATAACCATACCCATTTCCCACTGAGTCACAGTGTCTAGATGAAAAAAACAGCTCGAGTGGTAACCTTGTTTAATACTCTGAACAGGGGTAATCTAATAACCACCATCAGGACCTTATTGCCTAATGTCCAAAGCAAATGGGTAGAGGAATCTTCGCTAGGAACCCGGTCTTTGTTCAACATCTTCTTCAGGGATGCTGAATCTCTTGGGCTCATGAAAGGGATGTTAAGGAAATAGTTTATACTAACTCAGAATATCTACAAAGTGAATGGAGTTAATGTTAATGTAAAGTAAAACGTAAATGTAAAGTTAATGTAAAGTTCATGTTAAAGTAAAATCTTTAACAGCTGAAGCTGAATGGCTTAAAAAGTATTGATTTTATGCAGACCTGTGGTGGTGAAATTTCAATATAAGTTATAGTGCTACTGTACTATTTTTTTTTCTTTAATATCTTTCCCTGTAAATGGAACCATCTATTGATGGGCAGGCATGATCCATTAAATTTTTAATTTAGGAGGGTTTTTTGAACTATATGTTTATTGTAGCAAAAAATCCATTACTTCTGGATTTATCCAGCTGTTTTGAAAACTGGATATGAAACTAAAAGAACAACATGCCCTTCTATGGTATCTTCAGACATGCTCCTGGAGAAATGAGTTTCTTTTTGTCTTTTCAATCCATTTCTTCCTGAACACCAGAAAGGAACTTGAAGCAATGATTTCTTCCCCCAGGCACTACTGGAAAATACCCCAGTAATTTCACATATTTTGCTTTCCGACCAAGAATCTTGCAATCATTTCAGAACATGCCAAGTACAGGGGTGACCCGATACAAATACGTGACAGAACACTAATAACAGAGAGATATGGTGGCAGTGTCTCAGACACCATTACTTAATGTCAACAGAACAGGCTACTGTGGAAATCCTCCAGAATTCTGTTATAAATTGTTTAAAGATATTTATTTAATGAAAACCAGAATACTTTATATATAAACCCTGCAAAATTTCCAACAGTAGTAGACAAGAAACAGATCTGTTCTCTTTGAACCTGTGAAAATCAGATGCCTTAAGGCAAATAATTGCACCTCTGAGTTTTTTGGGGTGTTTTTTTCACATCTTTCTCTAGTCTTGAGATTAAATGAGTATCTTCTTCATACTTCTCTGCAACTTCATTTCAAATAAATACTCAGCGACAATTCTTGCCAAGACTCTCCACACTATTAGGGATGCACTTAGTATTTCTGGACTTCTTTGGAAGGGAAAGATATGGGCAACACACCCATCACCACTGAGGGCTTGCATCATTGCTCTGAGCACACTTCCATCACCTCTGGAAAAGCTGTGCTTGTTTGTTGCTATTTCTTTATCTGTCAAGTCCTTGTTCTATTCTTGGCAACAGGAATTTTATATCACAAGGCTTTTGCAGACAGAATTCTTCTTAAAACTTACTTTCTACTATATTTCATTTTCGAGCTTTCGCCATTTTTCCTGTCATCAGCAGCAACCATGCTTTAAAAATCAGCTGCTATTCACTTTGCAAAACAAGAATGTTTCCAGAAGCATGAAGCTTTGCCCAGAGTGTTACAGGCTCACCCTTTCTCAGTCCTTGTTGAGATCTGCCACAACGCAATATGTCATTCCTTCTCAGCACTTCAGATTTCAATTGACAGAATACAAGTTTTTTCAAGCCTTACAAAGATTTTAGTATTCCTTTTCTTTTTTTTTTTTTTTTTTTTTGTTTGTTTGTTTGCTTGCTTTTATTCTCCCTATGCACTGTTAAGAAATTGTATTTGTTAGGTAGCCTGGGTGTAAGAAAATTTAGAAACCCAGCTTGCTTTCTATAACTGCTTGCAGGCAGTGGGAACGGGTGCCAGTTGCATCTGGAAGCATTGTTGTAGGCAGCAGTAGGTTCAGAGAGACTGTCATCTGCATCCAGTCAAAGCAAAGGACTCTCAGCAGAAAGAATGCTGTTTTTCCATCCTCAGAAAGACTCCAGCTCTCTGGTCTCCTTGCTGCGCAGTGCTGCTCCTGCCGTTTCTGACAGCTCCAGGGTTCCTTTCACACCCTGCCCCACCCTCTTCCTTGAGATGTGGGTTTGGGATTTCATTTCAATGTACTAGTGCTCTCTTCCTTAAAAGTATCATTAAAGAACCTATGTGGGAGAAGCCCTATTTAAATCCATCTAGGTTCAACAATGGCAATAAAAAATGATTGCATGGTTAAGCACATAGAAAGCCAAGCACAAGACCTGGGCCAGTATTCTTTTAATCAAATAATTGCTATTCAGGCAAGACTTTCTATGCAACAATTATTTCTTTTTAAAAGCCCCCAAAGTACTTGAATGAACTCAAGCACTTGAGTAACTTTATTTAATTTCCATCATAATACTGTATTATAAATACACTGGAATATTTCTTAAGCTTTGTATATGTTTTCTTTCCTAATCATACCACTAGAAAAATAATACCACACTCTGGGATAAAAGAAAAAACACTGTTATTGGGAAGAAGCTTCTTCTTTAGCTTGCCAAGCAGCTACCAGCCTTCCAAGCAGCAGAAATAGCATACAGTGGGGTTGCTATACAACACAATCAGTGGGGTTCAGAGAGTTGCTTTGCTGTTTCCAAACGTATAATGACTGTTTTGAAATTACTGTGTTTGGCATGAGGAGGATTTAAAGGGAAGCAGGTGGCCACTAACAACAGTAAACATTGTGCTGCTGTTAGGGATGGGGGAGGAGGAGGGCAAGAGCCTGATGGCAGAATTTTGTTTCCCCATAACCATGTCAGAAAAGCACTTGCTTCACCGCTGTGATACATTTTCAGTCCACTGAAACTCTCCTCTCCAAAGGTTACCTTTTTAAAAATATGGTAATAACAATATAGCTAAATTGGTTTCTTGCTTTCTCTTGATGATTTCATCATCACAAAACTTTCATATTGAGTAGTGCTATGCATGAATGGTCACCAAAGATTTTTGCATTGTTATAGATACAGGCAATACAGAGGAAAGAAAAAGAGAGAGAGGGAGGGAAAGGGGAAAAATTGAGGTTATTTATTTGTCTTTAACAGGCTTGGATTACTTTCCATGTATAAGGAAATCCACCATAACATGTATATATCACAGTGTCTGTGCTTCATCAAAATATTTTTAAACAGGAGCCTCTTTTATCTATAGCATGGATTGAATTCTACTCATCATGCAATAATTTCAGAAAGATTTTCCCAAGAAGGATGATCCCAGACTCCACAAATATGTCTTACCTGCTTTGCTCACATTTCAAACTAGCCAGTCTAAATACTATCAACAAAATCAAATACATATATACAAACATATATATTTCCTTTGGGAAGAAATAATTGCAGCACTCGGGCTCTGTTAACTTAGATGGTATTCCCTGGCCAAATCCCACTAATTATAACTCCAACCACCAAAATCCTGCCCTCATCACAGCAAAGGACTGCAGGGCTGGAATAATTTACAAAGAAAGTCAACCATGCCATTAGCAGGAGGTGAGCTGCATGCTCTCCCCTTCCACCAACAAGCTAGAGTGGTTCTTGTATTTAATTAATGTACACCTGCTGTCATTTTTCTGGGGATTGTGCCCATTTGTGCAGACCACCAAGATTACAGAATAGCATAAGTGCATCCAGCAAAATGCCCTTAACAGGCATTTGCTTGCCAAAAGAGAACTATCTACATTCTCAGTGAGGGTTAGGAGCATTTGTGGTTAAATGGGAAAACATATTAATAGCTTCCCTGTTTCTTCTCCTCTGCAGGCTAATGTACTCCAGAAAACAGATTTTGTTTCAAAAGAGCAGGAATATGTCTGGAAGAGCTCCTTGTTAAACTACTGGCTACATACAGATAATACCATCCTGGGGACAATTTTTTCCAGCTACTTTTAATGTGAAGTAGCATTTTCAAAATCATTTTTTCAGACAGCTCTTCCACATGTGAATGGCTTGAATTTTGATGGCCATGAAGTAACAGTAATACTGCCTTTGCTGTAGAGCTAGCTCTGCAAGATACTAAATGTCCTTGACTTTCATTATTTAAAAGTGCACCTTTCCTGGTAGGATTTTACACTAAAAATAATCCTTTTAGAAATGCAGAGGACCCAGCTGGAATCCAGAAATAATAATAGCAGTGATGTTAATAATAATCGTAATAGTGAGTAGTTTATTGAGCCTAGTAGAATTTTACCTTACAAAAGTATATGTTCCATACCTTGGTTTCTGTAGCACAGTATCAACATTTCAGCCCTGAAGAGGTCACACAATTCGACTGCTGTAGGTGCCTTCCCACCAAACTATTCTATTTTAGTACATGAATCATCAGATAGAAACTGTCACACACTGATGTTAAAGAGTTTGGTCAAGGGCATGTTTGTTCATCCCAGGGCAGGAAATTCTCCTCCTAAAGCAGTGTGAGAAACTTCACCTTTTTCACAAGAAGATGCCTACGCTCCTTCAGAGGGCAACCAATATGGATCAGCAAAAATGTAGATGAAAATAAACATCTAAAGAGTCAGTTAGGACAGACAGCATCTCCTGCTTAAAAGCCAATGTTGGTATTTTGGAAATAACAATTATTCTATCAACTGATGCATGGTAAAGATTGGGAAATGAGGCAAGAGTTTCCAATTACTTTTTTTCACACTATCAGATATGCTAAAACAGCTAACTTACGTCATGTTGCCTTTTAGCTTCTTGAACTGTTTTGTTACTCTTCTGTTTTTGTATGCTCCACTTATGCATTGCATAAGTATCACTTATTCAGTGAGGAGAAGGCAGGGGAGAGTGATGAACCTCCATTAAAATGGAAAACACAAGCCCAGAATATTTCATGTTAAGCACAGATAGAAATTTGTTTTCTGATGAAAATAAAACAACCCTTGAACTTAAAAGTCAATGACAGGGAAAAAAAATACCATGAAGATATGATTTATAGTAGTAAAAGAAAGTTATTCAGGAGTCAATAATTTTTTCAAAAGGATTAACAGAGCATATGCAGCATTATCCATAATGAGATAGGGTAAGTATAGGAAGCTCAATTTGCACGCTATTGGGACTCAACTGATATTTAAACTGTTGATATCTAAAGTGCTGTTGTTATGACAGTAAAGGTAGAGGTCCTGTACAGCCTCTGAAAATTAATATAGTTCAGGGAGAACTGTAAAAATTGCAACCCTTTTCATATCTAGGGGGATCTAAACTACACAAGAAGGATGGTTTAGATGACTAAATTTTCCTTTTTTATCATCAGGACACAGGGGCTGGCTAAAAGAAAGGCATCAAGGTAACTTTTTGAATTCAGATATATCTGCCTCTGGGATTCAACTAGGGATTTAATGCCAAATGGAAAATAGTAAGTAAGCATGAAAGCTGAAGTAATTTATCACTGCTATCTTTTCAACAGATAAGCATTTCTTTGTTTGAACAAACACACATTACAGTACATGAAAAGAAAAATGTTTTGGACAGCACAGCTTCCATAGGGCTTCTACATAATGAAATTTCAGAAAACATTCAGTATAAAAGTTTTGGTGCACAAAGAAGATTACTAATTTTCCTTCTGCATGACAAATAGATAAATACCTCTATGCTAAACACAATTTTAAAGCACCATACACTATTCAGGTTCATATTTCCAATGCTTCAGAAAGCACTAAGAAAGGGACACAAATTATTAATTTCTTGGCATATAAAGTTTAAAAAGGCCCAAACAATTCAATTGAAAACCAGTTTAGCTGATAGGTAATAACAACTGTTTTTTTCTATACTGCCACTTACAAACCCAGCATTGAAACACCCTGATTTCTTTCCATCTCGTACATCAGTACCAGCCATAACAATTCTGCAGACCCTCTTGCTGCAACATCCCTATCTTGTATTTCTGCTGTCAGTAGCAGGCATATCACCAATCTGTTTCACTTTTGATCATCTCAGTGACTGATCGATCGGAATTTTGTGAACAGCTCTTTGGATGGTGCATGTCCGGTCCAAACTACTTTGGCTCAGCAAATCAAAGAAGAATAAAGAACTATACAGTCCTTTCTCCTCCCCAAATGCTTATGAGGGAAAAGTACAATTCCTAATTACATAGAATATATAGCTACCGTGAATAATAAGAAATAGAAATAAAGATGGTTGTATTTGTACCTATCAGGTAAAATGGAGGAGATTCTAATTGGCATTACTACCATGGGTTTTATAAGTGATAAAGACTACTGGAATCTGGAAGAATTAGTATTAGAGGAAATAAATTATTATTTTGTTTTTCTATTGTTTCCTCTTCTATGTGATTAATGAAAGGCAGCCAGGTATCTATTGCATTTAGACTCTAGTGCCAGATGTGACTGCTGATACACTGATCTTATCAAAATGGAGGGGAGAAAAGAAGCTTTAACTAGATTAAGAGTTTATAGCAAACCGTTGTCCCAAATATTTCCATCAATGTAACCAATCTGCATAGAGACAGTAAGTAGGTTGCCCAATCAACCCCTTGCCTGCCACACCTGATGGCTGCTGGAAAGAAAAGGAGAATTGAGTTCTCTTAAGAGTAAATGCAAGTACATCAAATAAAGAAAAAGAACTAGAAGAATGTCTGTAGACAGTCTACTGGGGAAGAGTAAAAGTCAACAGAAAGGATCCTAGAGGTTCTTCTCTGTGTCATTGAAACTTCGAGGAAACCAAAGAATTTATAAAGGAACAAAGAAAATACCTTTTGGAGAAGAAAACAGCTTTTTTACAATGGGAAGGAAACCAGATACAAATAAAGTTAAATCATTGAGAGGAGAGAGAAGCTGTAGTATGCACAGTATCTTGTCCATTTTATTTCCATGTTCTCAGAAGCAATGTCAAAAGCCATGTAGTTTTTTAAAAAAGTAAAGATCTAGTCCAGGCTTGCAGTCTTTGCACGTCGCACCTGGTGCTAACTTCCCCTTTGCCCTGGGCCACCAAAACCACTCAGTCCTGGTATTCAAACTTCAGGGTGGAAGCAGATCTCTGAAGAAGACCATTCCTCTCCTAGTCCTTTAAAGATTTCTTAATCAGAGAACATATTTTCTACACACTTCAAATCTTTTAAGGATTCATATTTGAGCTTTTAGCTTATGGCTCCTAGAAGAGGCCCAATTCAAGAAACTCAGCTGATGGACTTGCAAATTTGTCATCTGCTTCTTGAGATATTCACTGCTTACAAATATGGTCAAGCTATGTACATTCTTCCATGGATGATAATCCCTTGCTCCTTTGGGAAAGACACTGAAGGGACAGTTTTTGGCCTAACATGACACAATTCTGCACACCTGACCAGGCAAAGCCTGGCACAACCCCAAACCAGCCCGTAAAGAGGCCAGAACAGTGCCATAAAGAAACCTCCATAAAAGAGCAATCTAGGAATGAATGGTGTACGTATTTTACAATGGGTGAACCTATAGCTGGGGCATACCCACACCAGAAGCAAGAATTTCTCAACAGTTTTCTACCTTTCAGATTTTCGAAAGGACAATGTGAAATCGATGTCTACTGAACTGGACACAAGGAGAAATTCAAGAAAGATGATGATGTGGCATAATGAGGTTACAAACAAGACAACAATAAGTCTGCAGTGTAAGAAAGTTATATAACCATTTTCTGAGTTGCCTGTACTTTCTGTACAACTCATAAAAATACCTATGCTCTACCAAGTGAGCATATTGCAGCAAGTCCCCTCACTGATTTAAGATGGTTGCATTTACCTTTCCTTATAAGCCATCTGAGAGACAACTGTATATCGTGTAAATACAGTTGGGACATGAATTAATTTCAAACCTATCACATAATCTGATGAGATTTCCCTGGAGATCTCCTAGCACTTTGCAGCACTGTGAGCCATTATTTCCATACTTATTGGAAATAACGTCTGAGCCCAGCTAAGGCACAATATTCCCACTGAGAGTTGTCATGACGGGAATGGAATTAATTAATATTGTCACTGGATATATCCAGGGTCTTTTTGGCATTACTACCATGTACCCCAAAATATATTTTAATCCATGACAATACAGTATACCATAAAACACAATTTGGGGCATCCTAAATTTGGACATAGATTCCTTTTTAGATACAGAGACCACAAGTCACATTCCCTTGTATTTACAGAAGCCTGATGCAGCTTCATCATCTTCAGTGGTTGAGCTCCTGGCTTTCACCTGGTGGAAGCACAAGTGTATTTGTGACAAAACAGAAGCACTCAAGATCCTTTTAAGATGCAATTTATTAGAGAGATAGACCTTAATCACAAGGAGCTGTGATGCTGGCTGTCATATTTTAGAGGACGAGCAAGCCATATATTTTTTTATTGCAGTTAAATTAATTCACACTTCTTGTGAATCTTATCTATTTTAAGCATTCTTCAGGTGACTGCTGTTACCAGATATGGACAGATCCCTTTGTGCTTCTCTATAAAACCAGCCATGCTGGAATTTTTGGATGAACTGAAGATTCACCTATGTTAAAATAATTTTTAGGTTTTCAAGCCATTCTCCAGAAAACTTTCACCAAATATTTCTGGTTTATTTTTGCATGCAAATTTTCTCCATTTATAGTTGATCTGTTTTTCTTACCTGAATCATACAAGCATGCCTGTAACACTGCAATTTGTCACCACGGAAACAACAGTTTGGTCACCATAGCTGATGTCACTGAATGAATCAAGTATGAAAATCATGGAAACTATTGTTTAAAAAAACCCCAAAACATCAAGCAAACAGCTTTCTAAACAAATTCAGTAACAATTTGGAACTACCCAGAAAGAAATCCAATTAAATATGATGCTTTAGTTTCAGTTTTCAGAATTTTTCAGGGTTTTTTAAACTTTTTATGTTTCTCTGTGGGTGGCAGCCACCAAGTACAATCCTGTAAAAATGGGTTCTAGCAGGCCCATCGTCATAGCCAGCACCACCTCTCACAACGAGATTGCTGCAGCCACAAACTCATCTCTCCCAAAACTTTCACAGGAGGCTGAGACACAGCAGTCTTCTCCCTGAGGGTATGCTGAGACCTGACTTGTCCACTTAATTAGCCACTTAACCATTCTAGCCAAAGAGGCTGAACATGCAGCTGTCTGCAAAAAGCCTACCATTGCCCAGCAGCATTAAATATTATATATCTATATCTTTATCTATCTCCATTTTCCTGACAGAAATAACCGCAGGCCAGAAATCTTTTCAGCTGCTGTGCCCTACTCATGTGGATGCTACAGTGATGTCTATTTTATGGATCAATGTTGATTTTCATCCAGGATTCTGTAAAGCTTTGAGGCAGAAACCTTGGAAGGGGAAAGAGAGATACCATTTCATAATCCAGGGCAGTATTTTGGAGATTTACCCACAACTCAAGTACAAATCCAGAATAACCACATTTTTACTTAAATTGTATATTTCTGCTTTCAATAGGAAAGTAGATAAACTCATTTATTATTTTGGCTAACTTACAGATTTCTTATATCTACTGGTAACACGGCAAAAAATTACGTTCCAAGGTGCCATTCTAATTCAAGATGATCCTAGTTTTAGAAATAATAATGAGTCTTACTTACCATACTAGTCTTAAAGTTCTATAATTCTGTCACATTTTGCATGAAAAGATAAGCTCAATTTTATTTCTCAAATTGTATCATTGATGCTGCCATCGAAGCAGCCACTTTCACCACTATCACATGTAAAATCTCTGGGGGATTAAACTTTAGGAAACACTTTCACAAAAAAGAAGTGCCTTTAATTAAATGTAATTAATTTACTAGTGCCCTGGAATTGTAAGCATTAAAAAAAAAAAAAAAAAAAAAAAAAAAAATCTGTGAGCGTTTTTGCTTTGCATGTGATAAATGCTACAATCACTCTTTTCAGTGAAATACAGAGGAAATAATATTAGGTGACAGCAAAGTTCATCGCAGCAGGTCAATTGAGATTGTCAGGATTCATTAGCATGTGTGTGACTGGTAAATAATTGAGTTAATTTTAGGCTGACTGACATATTTAGAAAACTATGATTCACCTTATTTTGTGAATTTAATCAACCTTTGCTCTTCCCTGGATAATTCAGTGTACATCTGCAATATTAAGCTGGAACTGACTCTTCACTCTGTTGCCCTCACAAATGCTAGTGGTCTGCAAAATTTCAAAACCATCAACTGTATTAAACGCTGGCCTCCAACAAGGATTTCAACACAAATAAAGCACCATAACTACAAAGAAAACAAAAGTTGAAAAAACAAACAAGCAAACAACAACAAAAAACTAACCCTGAAATAAACAAAACCCCCTAGAAGCTGAAGAAGGTACTTTCTTCAATTGAAGTTTTAGCTAGATTTATGCTGAAATCGGAATTTGCTTTGTCTCTAAGAATAAAAATGCTAAAGTCCGCAAGACAGCAATGCACAATGACTATTGCTCTGGAAACATTCCAAAAAAATAACTTCTGTTTGAAAAATTTAGTCAATCCTCAAATGTTTCTTTGTGACACCCTGTTAGCCCAATTATCTCACATTACCAAACAAGAATATTGCACTGCATTTGGATGTTCCAGCTTTGGCTCTGAAAAATGCTACTTTCAACAGCAGGAAACATCTTTTTTCAAAACTTAACTTCATTTGGAAGTAAGTAACAATTACATAGCTAAAGCGAGCTATTCATTTACTTTTCATCAGATGTCTTCTGATCTGTTAGAGGGTCTCCATTTCTGGAAGACATTCTATTAGCACGAGATTTGATATTGAACATGGCAATATTTAGGTAACAGTGGGCTTTTCTATGTAAAATTTGAGCTGTGATAAGCACTAGCAAAAAGGACTGCTTTTTGCTAGGACAATTGCTCTTCAGTTTTGTATTTGAATATGCAAACAAGTTGCTTGTGGATTACTGGTAGCTACAGCTTGGGCTTTGACACTTAAATGTTATTAATACACAAAGCAATTAACGTAATTATAAATATGGGGGAAATAACAACACTATTTACACTAGTCAGTTATTAAGAGGTAAAATACTTTGTCAGCTGTAATACAATACAAATTGCTTCACAGCATTCAATACGCCTATAACATGCGTATATTCAAAGTACTACAGTTTATATTTTAGGTCTCTCCTCCAGGGATCAATTTGTGATTCTCTGTGCTGGGTATTTTATCTTGACAAAATAAGGATACTTTGTTCCATGTGTAGCTACATTTGGCTACCACACACTTTCTGTGACAGGACAGGATTCCAGATTCAACCCTCGCACAGTGAATAGGGATACACATCGGGATGCACAGGAGGCATCACTAGTATCTACACAAAAAGCACCACACAAATGTGCACCTGCATCTCCGAGTCGGAAACATTTTCCTCAAGCAAAAGCTTAACAGAACCAACAGCCGATTGTATCTGTTTTCTTAATTGTTAGCATTTCTTGAGTGTTCAAGCTAAAAATCCCCCTTGAACATTTACCACTTATGGCCCATGCATGCATGGGATGATGTAGTGACAGGCAGTGACTCTGCAGGGGAGGTTTGGGAGGTTTACTGAGATGCTCCCTGCAGGTGACAGCCAGCTAGGTGAGCAATGTAACATGGACAAAAAACATTTCATTGGCGACTGCTGTTTTCTTCCATATTCAACCTCATTAGTCCATTTAAGCAGAAAAAGTGTCTTCATTTCCCTTCTGCATTTTCTTGCATTTGGAATTAAACTCCTGTTCAGAATTAATGGTGTTACAAACAGCAACCAATCTTAAACAAGGCTGTTTATTTCAAAGCTCCTTATTAGTGCTTTACTTTTAAATCTGACAGTTGTGTCACCCATTATTGGCATCCTCAATTATTAACACCCTGTGTTACTGGGTAGCATACGGTGTGTTTAGTGGCGGGACTCAGCCCCGACCCTTCCAGTGAATTAGGAGAAGCTGCTTTGGCACCAAGGTGGTGTCCTTGTAATCACCTATAGTAAACACACATTTTCCTAGCTCTGCCAAAGGAGACAAACAGTTGCAAAGTCTGAAAAGCAAAATAACTTTGATAAAAGGCACAACACAGCAGAGGTGCATATTACTAAAAACATTGTGAGCCTAAATGGGGAAACAAATTGAAAATTAACAGGGAACTGCTAAAAGTTGACACTTTCCCTAACCAAAGCGAATTGCTACTGCCCAGTTCATAATGGCTGATGCACAGTCCTGCTTTTTTTCCCAGCTGCTCCATGAGACGGATTCAAGCTCACTGAAAACAATACAGTCCTTTTTGGATGCAGTCTCAAGTAAGAACAAGAACAGACAAAATATCTCAGCCTAATTGATTAAACAGTTCTGCTTAATGTCATTATCAATGGTCTGGATAAGGGGATCAAGTGCACCCTTAGTCTCCTTGCAGAGGACACTAAGTTGGGTGGGAATGTTGATCTGCTGGAGGGCAGGAAGGCTCTGCAGAGGGTTCTGGAGAGGCTGGATTGATGGGCCAAGAACAATTGTATGAAGTTCAACAAGGCCAAGTCCTGGGTCCTGCTCTTGTGTCACAATAAACCCATGCTACAGGCTTTGGGAAAAATAGTTTGGAAAGCTGCCTGATGTAAAAGGACCTGGGGGTGCTGGTTGACAGCCAGCTGAACATAAGCCAGCAATGTGTCCAGAGAAACTTTTCTATCAAATCATGGTCGGATAAGGGAGAAGTACTTCCCTACTTGTAACAGAATAGAAGATCCATGCATTACTTTTTTCTGGTAACACTACTAAGCAAAAAGCCATTTTAAAAGTGTTTCCAAAGAGCTAAAATACTTGTGTTTTTAAGAAAGCTCAATGCATAATTCAGACTATTTCCTGACAGTATCTGAAAATCTTTGAGCCGAATGCTTTCTTTTGCTTTAAGGACTAATTTGCTTAGTTGGTATAGAGTATGTCTTCAGTGTCCTCCTTCCAGATGTCACATCTCAACATGATGTAGGCCACTCTGCACCTCTGGAGGGGTCTTGTGAGCCATACATGCCTTCAAGACTACCAGTCACTCCCCTGGCCCCTCCAGGAGGGGCAGCCAGCCAAGGGACTGACTCCACAATGGGTGACCACTGCTGTCACCCAACAGCAATGTCCATGCAGCAGTGCTGAGGGGCTCCATGCTCTGTGCCAGGGCTTTGTTCCATGCACAGCCCTTCCAGCTGAACTTTCCAGTTTCTGCCTGCTTGTCACATTTAACCTTACTTTCTGTGTTTAATGTTTCAGATTTGTGTGAAGTATAAAAATAAAAGAAAAGTTGGAGCATGCCAGTTATTCCTCTGAGGTTTCAGAACACAAACTTTGGAGTTCTTCTGCTGTTTGGCACAGGTTGCCACAGATGGAAGACAAATATCTGTCCACCACAGCTTAAAGAGGACCAGATATTTTTGTTTAGAAATTCAGCACCTACGGCCAGACCAGCCCTTCCCTCTGTAATAAGTGCATTCATAAAATGAACAGGGGAGACCATTGCCTGCCCAGAATTTACACACCCAGAGATGTCTGGAGCACATTGCGACTGCCTTGATGGATAGTTTTGGGGGGCCAACTTTTTCTAACCTAGCTTGAAAAGCTCTGAAACGTCTATCACAAGGGAGCTCATTTACTGAAAAGGAAAACAAAGTTGTCCAGTAGCCTTTTCAGCAATGTCAGCCAGGAAGGTTTGCTAATTCTGAGTCATTCCAACCCAAATATCTGAGGGAAGCTATTGAATTGGTGCATGCTCTTGCTAAATCAGCTGTGTTCCCTTGCCTGCTGATGGCTGCCGACTTAGGCTGACCTCAAATACTCCAGCTTCCTCCCCCCAGGTGTTGCAGTCGCTCTCTGCTATCACACCTGCTCTTGCACAAAAGTTTCTGCACCTTCCAGGCTTGTCACAACAGCCCTTCGAGCATAAGCTGCAGCCAGCCTGACACAACACATTTCCTTTTTCTCTTGGAGACACACATATGGCACAGAGAATGCAGTTCACCACTGATGCACTTCAAGCACTCCTGAGCACACCCAAGTGGGATAGCACTTATGCAAACTGGGCAGCACTGGTGCTTCCTCTTCTTAAACTTTTTTTTTTTTTTTTTTTCCGTTTAAAGTAAAAAGTTGGTTAAAGCAAGTCTGTTTGAGTTAAAGTTCCTAATTTATGCTCTGAGATGTCTTGTGCTGTGTCCAAAACTGGCACAGAAACATTGTCAACTTTTCCTGGAACTCCTATGCACAGCCAAGCAAATGAAGCTTTCTCTTCTGCTCCAGCATCCCCAGAGCCTGAATACTTCAAGGCTTAAAGATTTCTTGCTTATGCAGAAGGGTGGTGCCTGCATGACTGTGTGCATGCAAGGAGAAGTTTTCAGGAGCAGCAGAAAGCAAGCTATGTCACCAAAGTTCTGCAGCGCTCACTGCTTTCTTCCTTTCTGCATGACATCTTGGGGAAAATTCAGGGAGAAAATGAATGCTGAAAAATGACAGGCACTGGGCAGTGTCTGGAGGAAAGCAGGTAAACTTGCTACCCCAAGGACAAGGGCATGGCTGGCAGGAGGGGAGAATCCAGACGGCTGGTTGGCTCCCAGCTGGGGATTAAGAAGTCGCAGGTGAACCAAGGCCACGTGCCCTACTAATAGCAGCAGCCTTCTGCTCAAAAGAAGAAGCAGGTTCACACATTTGTTCTCCAGTTGGGTTCAGACATAAGCTGCAACACAGATGTTCACAGGGCACAAAGGGGACACCCAGCAGAGCTGGCTGCAAAAGAAAATTTACGGGAATGACAGCAAGTTGCTTTTTACAGCAGGCTCTCTAGAGAGGCAGTAAAAGGGAAGCTCATTCCACTATGATTTTTTTCCTGAAACTCCTCCTTGTCTAAGGTCTCACTACAGCTAATCTCCAGACACTGCAAAAGAATTAAGAAGAGAAGAAAACATGGGAAAGCAAAATAAGAAAGCAAAGCAGAAAACAAAGCAGAACAAATGAGAGTGAAGAAATGTGTCACAAAAGGGAGCACTAATGACATATCAATAGACCTGAGAAATATTAGGAAAACATAAACATTGGAAACATTGATGTTTTGCACACACTCTGAAAGGGTGATTAAACATGGGATCCTCTGACAGGCCTGGACACAGGTCTGAACATCCAGAAGCTCTAGTAGCAGGACATTAGGTGATCCAGGCAGGTACCTGATCCCATACAGACATTGGATACAATGTTTCTTCTCCAGCTTTTGCTGAATATCTAGTGAAGCACACTATGAAGACACGTTGCATTCAAATTTATACAGAATAAGCAACTTAGTGCAAAAATCAATTTTTGTGAATTTCATGTATAAGCATTTAACCTCTCCCCATTTTTAAATCTGTTAAAAGTTTCTCACACAGATCAAGGTAAGTCTGTGACTGTTACAGCCAGGTATTCAAGAAACCTTTCACTCCTTCAAACTGAACTGAATCTCAAAAAAATTGCCTAGGTCTATGAACTCTTTGGAAAGAATAAGAACTTCTAAATCTTCTCTCATTTATCTTTCTCCTTTGCTAGGAGTTCAGCAGAGCTTCAGGAACCATAAAGTGTGACCTGACTTTAAAAAAAGAAATCACTTGAAAATTGCTTTGTTGTATGCAAGAATGTATTTCTCAAATTGCCTGAATATTTTCTGTAAATGACTGAAATGAGATGTGAGCTTCACTGAAACACCTAAGAAGAAAATTTCCAGGAACTTCAATGTACCCAAGTTTTCAACCTTTATGGTAATTTCCTTCCTATATTTAGTTATAGTCATACCTTTACTACCTTCAACAGTTGCAAAAAAAAAAAAAAAAAAAAACAAAAAAAAAACCAAAGGAAACATATATGTAAAGCCAGATGAAGCACAGCCTCAAGTATGGAGGGATCAAGAGCAGAACCACTTCCTCTCACTGATTTTACCTTCAAAACTTCTTACTTGCTTGTGGAGACTCACCTTTTTGTTCAATCTGAAGTTAAGTTTGTGGGTTTGCCTAAACATTTGTCTCCGGGCAACTGTGAACGTCATACCATTCCGAATTTCTGTCCTACAATAACCACGTGTTATTGAAAATTCAGCCTGCAAAGATCCATCACACTGTCCCTTTCAGAGCAACTGAGATTTATCAAAAGCTGTAAGAAGCTCAGCATTAAACTGTCAACAAAACTCACACGGTCCAAACCATCCAACACGAAACATGAATGTATCCATTACACACACCTATTTATTGCAGATACTTTCCGAGTTTCAAGAAGCATATAATCTTGAAGAACTGCTTCAAGTTCAGAATCCAATATCTAATAAAAAAGATTATATATATTTAAAGTCATTAAAAGCATATGGCTTAAGCATATAAAATTAAAACAAAATATATATTGTGCAAAATACTACATAGAAATGAGTCTATGAGCCAGTCCTTCTGAAGCTCTGTATCACCTGAAAAATGTTGTGGGTGGTAACAATGTTGGTTATTTATAGCACATTACATATTTAAGGTATATAATATTTTATAGATTCTTAAGCAACTTTTACACAAGTTCAAAATTACTAGAAAACTAAAAAAGAAAAAGAAAAAAAAAGGCAATTTTCCTACAATCATTTGCAATGAAAAAACAAAACCAACATACTGAGTATGAAAAAGTCCCAGTGGCATATCAAAAAAGATAAATTATTTAGGAATCCACAAGCATCCTTGTGTACATTTAAGCAGTATTCTGCCTTTAGCTTGCAGCAAAACAGTGACATGAATAGGGAAACCACATGAAAAATCAAGGATATTCTTAAGTGCATTTTTTCTTTAATGTCCTAAAATGCTGAACATGGCAGTTCTGTTACAGGTGTGAAATTCTGGATGTACATTCTTGTAAGGATACGTAAAACACCTAATCACAAGTAGTCCCAGAGTCTCTGTAAATTTTCCTGGTAATTCTCACACAGTGATCCTGAGCATAATGCATTTGTTAAATTTGGTATGCTTAACAAAGCAAAAAGGAAGAAGATGCAGCAGTAGAAAAAGACGGGCTCAGCCAACTATGGAAAGACACAAAGGAGAGAAAAAAAAAATAAATAAAAGAAAAATGAAAAAAGGGAAGAAAGCTCATGTGGCCAAATACACTTGGTCTGATCTCTGTTCTGGAAAATGACAATCACTAGTGCTCTGTTGAGTATTTCTGTGGCACTGTTGGCAACATGGCACTCTGCAACAAGAGCACCATTTCACACAGGGCTGCCCTACAGCCACAGCTCTTAAAGGTAATTAAGAGCCTATATTAGAAAAAGTCTTGTCCCTTTTCTTTCCACAGAGTTTTTCCTGAGATTTCCACAGCAGCTGTGCTACTGGTACCCACCACATGATTCCCAGTGAAAGCAAAGAGAATCAGCTATAGAATTGTCTATGCCCACTATGCATTAGTGGTCACCTGGCTGGCAGCAACTATGTGTCCCAGCTGAAGAGCAGACATTTGCTTCTCCAAAGGATTAGCCCACCCAAGGAGTCCTGAACTCCCTCTGTTCCCTCATGTGAGATGAGAATTTTCAAGCAGAGATGAAATGTAAATATCAGCATGGATAATTATTTTGCTGCTCATTTTTTGCAAGATAATCAGACAGAAAGATAAGACTCACTCTGAGGAACAGAAGCAGTAGAATTTTTTATCCAGCAGCAGCGTGAAAGATTCTGCCAATTCTTTTTACAAAAGCAACAGTTCGTTGATTTGTAGCTGCTGCCTACTTTCATGTGCAAGAACAACAGAAATCCCTCACTGGTCTTCTCTACATATTTTCAGGCAATCACTACAAACATGACAACTTCTAGGATTATTTATTCTATGCAATGTGTAACCATTCCTGCTGTTGATGTCAGCTGCAGACAAGCCAGGCTCAGAAGCTCAGATTCAATCACACAGGTACAAATAATATCACTATGTCTCCACCCTTTGCACCTCCTACTCAGTTCCTCAAAAGAGATTTCCGCAATAATGCATAGAGAATGTCATTAAAGTTAAAGTGAATCTCGGTCGAATGCCACCTCTAAAAGGAACGGGAACTACTTATTAGATACAACCAACAAAAATTTGCAAGATCAGAAGGTGGCCACAGTTTACCCTTTATTTTCTATGATAAGTCCTCCTTTTTTTCGAACAGTAATGTCCTTCCTTTCTCTACTTCTTCATCAGTTAGCCTTGTAACAACCTTTTCCACCTAGAATCACAGAAAATCTCCAGTTGGAAGGCACCCATATAGAAGACACCCAAGAATCAGAGTCCAGCTCTCCGCTCCTTGCAGGACTACATAAAGCTAGGCCTAATGACTATGTGCATTGTCCAGACACTCTTTGGATTCTGACAAACTTTGTGCCGTGCCTATTTCATTGAGGAACCTGCTCCAGTGACCAACCACCCACTCAGTGAAGCGCCTTTTCATAATGCCCAGTCTGAACTTCCCCGCAACTTCATTCCATGTCCTCGTGTCCTGTCACTGGTCCCCAGAGAAAGGAGATCAGCACCTCCACCTCTGCTGGCCTCTATTGAGGCCCCAAAGCTATTCCCTCTCATTTATCACCTTCATTTCTTACCCAATTTATGACTGCCCATTTTACCTTCACTTACAAGGCCTCTGCAGTCGACATCAAGCACTCATCTTACCACACCTTGACAGGAATTACCACCCATCAGATGTAGCACTAACCACCTAAATGTATGCTGTTCTCTGGCTGAAACATCTTCAGCCAAGTGACCTTGACAACAGGTAGAGATTCCAGGGACTGAACTGTCAGGTCCTGCAAAGCTTGTGTCATAAAGGTAACCTTGAAACTGACCAGGTGTAAAACCCTACTAATTTAATAATGCATGAAATTATATTTCTCAAAGACACATTTCAGGGAATTGTTGACCTGAGAACTTCTTACGACATATTTACAGAGAAATGTTATGAATTATTGCATGACTGAGATAGCTCTGTGACAGAACATTTGCAACCAAAGATAAGAACAATTGTGCGTTAAGTACAAGCACACAATTTGCTGCACATAATATTAGCAGTGTTTATTTTAGAACTGACCACCCACCTGACTGTTCCAAAAAACATCCTGGAGTTGCTAAAAGATGCCAGAGAAAGTTTTCACTTGTAGCAGACTTTCTATCTTCGATAACACCAGCTGTCACTTTTCCAAACACATTATGCCCTTCACAGTTATATTCTGCAAACACCAAAAAACCCCAAACTCTCCCACAGTTATTAACATCTGCTTCACTTACTGATTCTGACAAACTGAAGGACAAAGGCATGATTTAATAGATTGCTCCACATAAAGCAGCTATGCAGTCCACAGACGGATTCATCAAATGCCCGTCAGAGAGCTTTATAAAGCACAGTTTAATGAACGTATGCAAATTGCTATAATATATAAAATGCTTGATACCACTTCAACAAGTAACATGCAATGAAATCTATAGAGAATGGTAAGACAGATCAATCTAATTTGTCTCTGAAATTAAGTGATTTGGATTCCTCCAGATAATTTCAATCTTTTTTTTTTTTCTTTAATGCCTTGGAGCATGCATTACATACAATGAACCACTGCTTTAGGCGATGGAAGATGTGGTTGCTCAATAGGAAAAACACACAGCAAGAGACAAACTGGAAGCATACTGGTACTCTTCAATATTTTCCTTCAATGTTTTGACATGCTGGCACTTTTAAAAAATTGGTTTTTCCAAGCCTTGTTGCATTTAAACAAGCCCCTGCTTTTTTCTGCTGTTGCTGGATGTGAGGTTGAAGCCTGAGTGCAAGTCAGGCTGATATTTACAGCATAAGGAAATGCTCAGAGATACAAAAGTACATCAGAAAACAACATGCATCTAGGATGATCGCTGCTGTTGCTGTTTTCAACATTATTGATCTAGAAATTTGATCTTTTTTTTTTTTTCCATCAAGATAAGGAAAGAATAGCTTATGAGCTAAAATGATTTTCGATGAAAAAAATCAACATTTTATAGAGCTTTACCCCTTCTGAGAACTGAAAGTTCTTTTCACCAACTGACTTGAAAAAACAATATAAAAATACACTTGTGTTTTGTCAAAGGAGCTAAAACCCACAATGACCCTTTGAGAACTTTGTGGAAAAATACACAGAACTTCCTTTTTTTTTTTTTTTTTTTTTTTAAATCAAAAACAAAAACAAAAGCAACAACAACAACAAACCCAACATGAGAAAGAGCATGGCACAGTATGTGCATCAGAAACTAGAAGGTGCAAAAGTTCCTGGATCTTGGCTTTCCCACTTACATTTAAGGCCAGGCAGGTGTGAAAGAGAAAGAGGACTGTGAAGTACCATGATTATCTCTTTGTCTCTCTTGCT
The DNA here is from genome assembly GCF_015227805.2 of Hirundo rustica. Classification (NCBI taxonomy): domain Eukaryota; kingdom Metazoa; phylum Chordata; class Aves; order Passeriformes; family Hirundinidae; genus Hirundo; species Hirundo rustica. The sequence continues at coordinate 56,669,384 of NC_053451.1, read as the reverse complement.
GGGATCGTTAAAGGAAAACAAACACTAGGTAACACTTTCTCTGGTGGTTCTTGGTTATGCTATGTTAGGAGAATTCCCAGTGTAGTAGTCTAGCAGATAAACAGTTTCAACTCTTATTTTATGTCACTGTATCATAGAACCACTTAGGTTGTAAAAGACCTCTGACATCATCGAACCCAGCCATTAACTCAGCACTGTCAAGGCCACCACTGAATCATGTGCCTAAGCACCACATCTACGTGACTTTTAAATACTCCCAGGGCTGGTGACCCAACCACTTCCCTGGGCAACATGACCATGCTTTCACTGAAGAAAGTTTTCCTTATTTCCAATCTAAACTTTCCGTGGCGCAACTTGAGGTAATTTCCTCATTTTATTGCTTGTAACCTGGGAGAGGAGACTGACTCCCACCACTTTGCAACTTCCATTCAAGTAGAGAGGGATAAGGTCCTCCTAAGCCTCCTTCTCTTAAGGCTAAACAATTTCAGTTTCCTCAGCCGCTCCTCACAAGACTTGTGCAGTAGGTCCTTTGTGCATTTGTGTTTCTTGTTAAAACAGAAGTAATTGCTGTTACTGTCAAAGCTAGACACAAATTTTGCTCAGCGCCTTAGGCAAAGTGACCAAGATGAGCAGTACTTGCTGCAGGATTCTCAAATCTCTCTATCATGGGACCACAGTTTCTGCACTGAGAATTAACTAAATTGTAAAATAAGAGTCCAAGTTGAAATACCATGTCAGAAATGTATTGTGATCTCCTCATTTTAAAGGCACAAACTTGTAAAATCCTTTCCATTCTGTTACACTGAATATTCAATATGTGCCAGGCACTGTGGAAAAAGCTTTTATTTCTGTGCAAACGAATATATATTAGAGTGAGTGTTTATAACACTTTTCTAGATTTGGGTTTATATAACTGACAATTAAGGGGCGATATCTTTAACACTATGTATCACTTCTAGATGCCAGTATCACTTCTAGATGACAGTTAGCAATATTTAACAAAGCAGGCAGTTCTCATTTTTATATCTTTTGGTTTTGTATTCAGATTTGGTCCTCCAGCTTTGCATTCACTAAAATGCAAACACTAAAATTGGGGAATAAATGAACATGACAATCCTCCCTTTATTATACCTCATTTCTCAAAATAACTCTTTCAGCTTCCATCATTACCATCCCTATTTTAAATTTGTTCTTTTTAACATAAATCTACAAGTACAGAAAAATCTCTCCCCTTCTGACTGTGCATCAAGGCCAACAGATTCACAGTTGATATAAGTAATAAAGGCAAATTAAGGAAGTTCCATATCACACCTCCCTTCTTATCTCCTGAAGCTACATAAAATTATATGAATTATCATAAGTAAAATTAAATGTTCTAACTTTTCTCTGAAATAGAGAGAAAAATATTATTCTTGGGAGTCAATCTTCTTATAGCTCCCTTAAGATGTAACATCTAATAGATTTTAGGTTACAAAAAGAGCCTCTTATACAGATTCCAGATTCAGTATAAGAAAAGAGCTTCAATAAAGTATATTAGCCTATAGAGCATCACTGACAAAATTACAGTCACACTGTGTGCAATGGAATGTGCTACAAGATAATTCACAAAAGCATTTTTTTTAACCTGCTACTTTGTGGTGGTTTGTTGTTCTTATTTTCTTTTTCTTCAGGAACAGCAGTATTTAAAATCAGGATCTACTGCTTTAACAAAACAGGTGGGAAGCAGAGCCAGTCCACCCAGTCCCACATCCCTACCCACTGACAGATTCCTGCCATTCATTGTAGTGAGGATATTAACCCACCACTGTTACGGATAAACTACCTATGCTAGACAACAACATCACCAGTAACAGCAAATGGTTCTGGGACAATCCTGAACTGACAGCGAAGTAGATGAGAAAGGGCAATCCTTGCTTTGATTAAGCTCCTTGGCAAGCTACTACAAACCCATGTTCCCTGTTAAAAAAGAAAAATTAGGGGGGGAAAAAAAAAGTTTGTTAGACTGCAGACCCTTTTCTACTCAAAGAAAGTGAATTTCTGGTGGCTGAAAATGCCCTCTTTCCATGACCTTTGGGAAAATACAAGAAAGGACTCACTGCTCTGAAGTCTGTCTCAAAAGTAGCATCCTAGGTGCAAGGACTCCCAAACTGAAATATTTCTGTGGAAGTATTGAGCAACATTCCTGTGGTAGACAATTCTGAAAGGAAGGGTCTCCACCTGCCCTGACAAAGGCAGGGGAGGCACACAACACAGCCACTGCTTTTGGTTTGATAATGCAGAGCCTAAGACACCTTCCTCCAACTCTACAGAGTATCTGGAATACAAAGAAATGTGCTGCTGTCACTGCAGTCTAGAGGTTGGGATAGAAAACTCATAAGGAAATACATACCTTTGGGTTTTTTGGTGGGTTTTTTTGCTTGTTTGTTTTAAAAGCAAGGCAGAAGCCCTGCACTCCATCCCAATGAAAGACTGGCTAAACAGCAGTAGATGCTATAAATCTCTGACTCTACCTTTTCTAATTAGAGTGACAACTCTTGGAAACTCTTGTTGAAATCATCATAAGGAATGCAAAAAAGGGTTCCAGTAAGTTCAGTACAGGTAATATTTTTTCCAAGACTTATGAGGACAACATGGGTAAATTCAGTATGAATATGACATTCATTTGTCCTGGAAAGTCCTTAAACACTAGTACCATAACATCTGAAGATAATGACACCACATTCCTACATAAAATGAAGAATCACTCAGAAATATCCACCAGTAAAATCTGTCTCAGAAACCACAGGTAAGCAAAAAAATCCATAGCAGAAACAAGAGGTCCATCAAGTCCTCCTTGAAATAGATACTAGATATTATATAGATATATTATATAGATATTATAATGGGAGCCAGATGCAATTCACAGGGGCTTGCTTACATTACAAGAAAAGGATAATGTTCCCTTCTGTCACAGAAACAAACACAGAAGATGATGTTGTGAAGAGGAGCAAGAGCAAACAAATTGAGAGTCTAGGAAGTCTTCCTAAGCCGTCAGTCATGCCTGCTGTTAGAAAAGGAGGCCAGGCACCAAGATGTCATTCTCTGTAAAGTCAGATCCAATGAGTAATAGTTTATCAAGATAAGGATTCTTAGCAGACAGGCTATTGGCAGAATTAGTTCACCATGGTGATGATAAAACACTATTAGGAAAGCAGGGCAATTTTAAGAAAAGGCAGCTAAAAATACCTGCCTAACACACTCCAAGTGCTCCAAGTCCTTCTCATCTCCAGTACGCTGATGCTTCAAAGTTAGCTGTCCCAACAGACAGCCCTGTACTCTGTCTGCCAGTGTCACGATGACTTATAGCATGCTGTGGTAGGCTTGCAGTCTCTGAGGATTGTGTGTCTCTGTGAATGATGAGGATAGCTGCATTTCATTCCAGTTACCGTGAATTAGGAGAAGAACCCACTGACTAGAAAGCTTTCAGCTCAGGCTTCAGCTGGGAAAAGGCTGGGTACGCTGCTTGGGCTGCAGTAGGAATATACTTCTCAGAAGGCTGAACTGGGTCTTGTCCAGGTTTCTGTTCCTGCTTTGCCCAGGAGGACTGCTGACACAGTGTCTTTTCCATAGAGACGTATGCACTCCACACAAGCCCTTCCTGGCATCACCAACAGACCAAAAGACCAAGACCGGAGTTCCATACCTTTTTCAGGAAGGGCCACCCCAAACTCCAAGGGTCCGGCAACAACAAGGAAATTCTGACCTTGGACTGTGGCCTTCTGTCATCTATTAATAACAGAAGAAAACAGAAGCCACTAACCACTGCATTAAACATGAAACAGGTGATAGTGTAAACACAGGAGCAGTGGCCAGTCTCCTGTTTAGCCCTTTTAGTAACACTATGACTTCATATTGAATGCCTGTCTGGTTTTCTTTCAACCCTTGTCAATGCTTCTACGTAGTCTCATAAAAACCTCCCTAAATTTACCAAATTCTCTCTTTGAGTTATTCTTCTTAACTAGTGCACTTGGAGTTTATTCCAGAACTCCACCCTCTTGGGATGTTTGAATAATTTCTGTTAATGTTCGGACTAAATTCATTCAGGACTAATTAATAAACATATTATCTTGAGCAGTTATTATCCCTCAATTTCAACAGCTCTCCTCCTTCTCTGGTGTTTGCTCTCCAAAGGAATTTTGTACAAAGGTTTTATTTCCTGGACATTGTATACAAGTTATTAGGAATGAAGGCTTAGCATATTTTGTCAGAAAGTCTGACAAAGTCTATTTCCCAGTGGTAATCAACCACTGGGAAAATGTATTTAACTTTTTTTTTTTTGTAGCTACTCCAGTATAAGCCAGAAATGGTTGGACCTCTATGGGGAGCAATCCATAACCTATGGCTAGAGGTAAGAACTGCACCTGAGCAGGCATATCCCCAGGGCTGCAATGAGGATTGGAGGATTGTGAGCACTAAGCTGTCAGAGAGAAAAAATATCTGATTAAAAAGGGAGGAGCAATTGGCATCTGTCATGTAAGAGCCATTTTCTAGAAGCCTTCAAAAATGAAAGGCACTGATCACAGATTTCCTTCAGTCCAAAGAAACTTGAAAGCCAGTATACCAGGCATCTAGGCTTGTACTCTCTGGGTAAATGCTGTACCTGTCTCAGTTCAGATTGGTTACAGAGAGGAAGTTCAGTGGGAGGGTGATTGGTCTCTGGAACAGGCTCCCCAGGGAAGTGGTTACAACACTGAGCCTGTCAGAGCTCAAGGCGCATGTGGATGATGTTCTTAAGCAAACGGTTTAGTTTCAGGTTGTCCTGCAAGGAGCTGGGCTTGGTGATCCTTAGGGGTGCCTTTCAACTGGAGATATTCTGTGATTCTATGCCTATGCAAAATGCAATTTCATTCACCCCATTATTCAATGTAACCATCATACTTGTGTGTTGAATTCAACGCCATGCAACTGTGTTAGGAATGGTCTCAGGACACACAATGCATCAAACCACTCTGCTGCTGTTTTGAAGATGAGGTGGCACTGCCATGGACAACACTGACTCTTCTCACTTCTTGAACCACAGTGTCCAAGCATCCACACACCCTGTATTTAAATACCCAAGGAAGTCAGGTACAGGACAGAGACCTCAGAGAACAATACATACCTCTAGCACTCAATTCCTCTCATCCTAAATGTGGATACTTAAAACAGCTTAGATTAAATTCATGCAGCTATAGGGTCCAATGATCATAAAAGGAATCTAAGCAGAGTAGCTTTGATGTAGGCACTTATGCTGTAGATAAGAGAGTTGAGACAAATCTTATGACTGAAGTCGGCCTCAGGAGAGCTGGCATTTAGACAGATCTGAAGGCACAAACACTGGTTCAAAGGATGGGTTTTCAATGACATCATGATCTAATCTGTAAGTCTTTATTCAGTCTTGCCTTTTCTATTTGAATACTAAATAGAAGAATTAGAGATTTGGCTCAATGATATCAATATAAGTCATCAGGAAGGCTGATTTATAGGAAAATATTAAAATAACTAAATATGTATGGCTTGACTAAAGCCACTATTGAAAGGGAAATATGATAATTATCTACAAGCTCTGGAAGGATACACACACTAAGGATTTTTTTTTAATAGGGTTTTTCAGGAAAATATAGCTAAGAATAATATGATTATACCAAGCAAAGTAAAGTTTAGGCTGACAGGGAAAAATTCTTATAATGAAGTGTAGACTATTGTAGAATAATCTTCCAGAGGAAATTGGCTGAAGTCCAATCACATCACAAAGCCTGTCCATGACTGGACAAAGATCTGGAGAGGACAATCCTGCTGCAAGATGGACTAGATGACTCAACAACACTTTTTTAATTTTAAATTCCTATCATTCTACTGTATTAAATAATCCAAAAAGTCAAAGGGAAGAGGGAAATAGGCTTAGCAACAATTGCACAGCTGTTTCTTCTTTGCGGTCTGCAGACTGCAATCACTGCAAGACACACTGATTGCACAGAAGGAAAAAACATCTGTATGTGGTCAGAGCACTGTGTTAATTCAGGGCTACAAAGTCGCATGCCTGATGTCCCCTTTTCCCTCCCTTTATATAATAACATTGCCAGAAGAATCGACCCTGTGTTGTAATTGTATCAATCATGATTTTTGCTACACCAGCTACTCATAATTGGTTTAAGTTTTCTTGATCTCAGATGCCAACCAGTGTTAAACAAAACACAAAAAATACATCGCCTGCAGGCACATTTTTCTGCTGAAATAATCTTGCCCCATTTTGATCTACAAGGAGTGGGGCAACAATGTTTTCTTAAAGTTGTGGTACTCATTTTTAAAGCCAGGCAATATTTTACTCATTAATTTTGAAGAGGCTTTGACGTTTTATACCTAAAATATCTTGCCGAGAGTCTGTGCTTATACAGTCTATTTTCTGTTACAGTTAAGCCACAAGTAACAGAAGCTTTCATAAGGAATGACTATCCAATTTAAATGCGGATTTGATTTCTCTCTCTAGAAAATATTAGATGGTCTTAATAGTATATATATATATATATATATATATATATAAATATATAAATATATTTTCTGAAGAAAGCGCTTTCAAGTGTAACATTAGCTTTCCACTACCAATTTCAGCTCCAGCTTTCCCACAGCAGTTGCACCAAACCCCTTTACCCACTTCATGGGAGAGGCCTGAGATTTCAGAGAATCTAGTTAGAATGTATAGCAGGAAACAACTTTAAAAAAAAAAAAAATCATCTGAAGAATAAATCTGCATACCATAGGGTCTTTTGTTATGTTTTGTTTTATTTTTTGTCATGAGGGGGTTTTTTTTGCCTCAAGTGCTCAATTAAGCATACAACAGTTGAGACAGGATTTCTGTTTTTCAAAAGAAGGAATATTAATGGAAATCCATGTCTGCATAACAAAGCAGCGATCAACAGCTCACAGTTTACAACACTCCTTCTAAATTCACATTATTTCTCCCTGATTTCTTTCCCTTTTCCAATGAACTCCCCAAGTGAGAACCCAAATCAATATTTTCCTACCTTTTTTTTTTTTTTTTTTTTTTTTTTTTTTTTTTTTTTTTTGGTCAAAGGAGTTAGGAAAAAGCAAATATTACAATTTTATCACACACAATCCTTCCAAATGCTTCTACATGTGAGATTTCTTTTCTGCTCTCATTTTAAGATAACACTCAACATAAAGCGTGAACCTTTCACTGATGCAGCTGCTAATTCCTACTCCTGGAGACAGAGCTACAGCAATAAGGTGACAGCTGTGACCCTGCAGTCTACCTGCACCTTGCCTCAGTGGAAGGAACCCACTGTTTTTAATGGGTCTGAACACAGACTGAGAGAAAAACCGGCTGCTGCAATACAGTTCAAAGGACACACAGGGCTGCTGGATGTGGTTCTAAGAGCAGCCTGGGATGCATAGATGATGGAGGATCATCAGCAGGAAGGCACTGGGGCCCAAGGACAGGTCTGGGGACTGCACGGTGTGGGTATGTGACTGGGGCAGCGGGCAGGGACAGAAAAAGGAGCAGACAGGGAATGGACCTATATGAAGCAGCATTTTATCATGTCCAAATGACCACAAGGCAGAAGACACTGAGAAGACTCAGAATACCCTGAGAACATAATGAACTCATTTTATCCTGCAGCTTTCTGGGGAACCTGGGCAAAGCTCTGTATGTAAATCCAGCAACAAAGTCTGTGCTGCTGCCCTTGGGCTTGTTTTCTGCATGATGTCTAAGCAAAGCAAAAACAAAAAAACAAATAGCAAGACCTGAATATGATGAGACAGAGGAATGGAAAAGCTGATTAAAGCATTTTCCAAATGCCACACAGAGGAACAGATGAAGGAAGAAGTGGAATGACTCTAGTTTACTGTTATGCACTAACTCTAAGACTCAGCATTAGGTACCAGAAGTTTCTGAGGTCATCGATTCAGCGTGCTCACTTTTAGGAAATGAAAACTGATAGGAAGTCCTGCCACAAGCTCAGATTATTATGTAACAGGTAATGGAAAACTGATAAACTGAATGGAAAAAAACAAGAAAACCCCACAACAATTCCCCCACCTCCAAAAACCCCCCACAAACAAAAAGAAAAGCCATAAAAAAACATTCTAACAACCAACTAAACATATACCTGAAGCACCAAACTGTCGCCGTTGACAGAGAAACAAGACACACTCTTTCAATGGGTGAAAAAGTTGAAGTTTATTGTATACAAGCCTTTATATAGAGTTTTATAAACCCTCTTGTATCTATCCCCTATTGCTCGGTGACAAGCAGTCACCCCATGGTAATTGGTCAGTCTTGGATAAGGTGTCTACATGCAAGAAAGGGTTGTTTGTGAGATACTGTTTTCATTCTTTGCCGAGACAGTTGGGATTGTTGAAACAGGTGCAAGAAAACAGTCCTAATCTGCAGAATTCTTCTGCTGCGAAACAAGTTGGTTTTCGCCGTTTCAGGCTCCTGTTTTCATGAAGCACTGTGAGCTTCCTCATGGCTATGTCAGTCCAACTCGGGACTCCGACTGTAAGGCCTACTGTCAGCCACCACACCTAACCACTTCCATTCAAGAAAAAGAGTAACTGAAAAGAGTAACTTGAAGGCTAGAAAAACATTTGGAGGCTTGGGATTTCGTATGTTAATAGTCCTATTTCAGCAGGATATCACAGAATCACAGAACATCTAGGTTGGAAGAGACCTTTAAGATCTTCAAGTCCAACACATACCCTAACACCTCAACTAGATCATGGCACCGAATGCCACATCCAGTCTTTTTTTAAACACATCCAGGGATGGTGACTCTACCACCTCCCCGGGCAGACTATTACAGTACCTTATCACTCTTTCTGTAAAAAACTTTTTCTTAATATCCAACCTATATTTCCCTTGGTGCAGCTTGAGACTGTGTCCTCTCGTTCTGTCAGTTGCTGCCTGGAGAAAGAGAGCAACCCCCAGCTGTGTACAAACACCCTTCAGGAAGTGGTAGAGAGTGATAAGGTCACCTCTGAGTCTCCTTTTCTCCAGGCTAAACAATCCCAGCTCCCTCAGTTGTTCTTCATATGGCTTGTGTTCCAAGCCCTTCACCAGCCGCGTTGCCCTCCTCTGGATGTGCTCAAGCATCTCAATGTCCTTCCTAAGCTGAGGGGCCCAGAACTGGACACAAGACCCAGTGCTGAGTACACATGTAGAGGAACAGGTCATGAAATAGGAAGGCAGAAGCTGGATAGAAATAAAAAGCATGAAACTGCTGTCCTTGTTTTAGGGTAAGCAAAAGGAAACCATCTCAGCTGGATAAAGTAGGGAAGGCTCCAAATCAAAGGTGCACTTTTCAACTTCAAATTACTTCCCACCCCCTCACACCACAGTGAGAGAAGTTGTGGAAAATTAAACTGCATTAATATTGAGGGGGAAAAGCTTTCCTTTTTCTTAAAATCTTCTAATTTGGGAGTCTGAGTTCTGAGTTTTAGGATTCAATTTCAATCAATGGCACCTCTCTCGTATTGCTTTGAGATGCACATTTTAACCTTCTGTCCTGAGGACTCTTTCAAGTTTTTGTTTGGATGGTTTTGAGTTTGGGGGATAAAGGAGACAAAAGGGAGCACAAGGGGATAATCATCTTCACAATATATTCACAAATATCTCTGCAGTGTGTCCCTGGAATTGTTAAGGGACTATTTTGGCTCTGTGTGTGTAGTGGGTGACACATTCAGATCCTTGTAAAGCCAAAATACTCCTGGGCACACCCTCCACTTCGTAATATTGAGCAAATGTAACAATTATAGGGCATTTTCAAATTAAAAACATTTACAAAAGACTACCAAAATTGGCTTGGTATTCTGAATTAGAAGACTATTTGATTACAAATGAGATTGTTAGATAACTACATACAGAAATCCAGTAAGTATATATGCATTGATTGTTGCCACAATGTTGATGATTCTGTGAGTGCAATTGCATTACCCAATTAAGGTCCAAACTGTAAAATTTATTCATGCAATGCAGGCATATAATATTTTAAAATTGTTCCAATCGGTTAGATAACACTCCCTGTCTGCACAGGAAGCCATTCAACAGTTTTAGGACAAAATCTTTCCAGTTTTTCTTTAGATCACAGAGTGGGTTGGAGTTTTTCAGCTTAAGCCTTCCTAAGACAAAGAGAACCAAATATTAAAAGCACTGTACAAATTTTGTAATTCAGAAAATGTGAGTTTAGAAGCATGTCTCACAACTTCATCAAGAGCAAAGGCCTAGGTTCTTTAACCACCTCAGGATCTTTAACCACCATCCCACATGCAATCTTAAAATATCATTTTATGGTTCTCCTACATTAGATCCCTCTATGGGTTCAGCTAAAGGGAGAACAGTTGTCCACAAACTGTGAATTTTAAGACGCATGTAATTAATCAAGATTAATTATAAATATAAAAGAGCAAAGAGTCCCATCCTTCACTTAGGGAAGAAAGGCACACTAGCTTTTGAAAGATTTACAACCCAAGAACAGGATCACAAGGTCTGCCGGCTGCACAGTGTTTTCGCATGACTGAAAGAGATTTTCTTGCCACTAATAACACCAGTTTAAATTTTAATGGAGCTGCTCTGAAGAAAAATAATTAACATATGGTTGACTTCCCATATAGTAGAGAAAACAATAATAGCAACCAAATCAGTATCTTCTGTATAATTTCAGCTGTCTTGGTCATGATGAGTTGTGCATCTGACTCATCTCACAGACATGCATGACATAATGAGAACAAACACAAATCGTTTGCAACATCAAGGATTAGAATTGACCTAAAACAGAGGAAATAGGACCATATAATGAGGGACTACCTAGGAAGCAGCAGCCAGCCAACCATTACTTCTTTGAGTCACAGAAAATCCCTGACAGGTGGTTAATTGATAATAGTGTATCGCAGGGCAATCTCTACACTTTCAGCTTGATTGCTAGGCTTCAAGTGAGGGCATATAATCCCGGCTTTTCACAGTGCCTCAGTTTAAGGTGTCACTCTGAACACTTGGTTTACAAGCCCTTCATCCCTGCAGAGTTAATTTTTTTGTAGGAAATTTTTATCTGCTACAAAGGGGGTTCAAAGCAATCTCAAGCTGTGGCAGTGCCACAGAGGACATCTTGGGATGTGATGTCCTACCAATTATGGCCACCAGTGCAACACTAGTAGTTGTCAAAGAGAAATCAGGACATTGATTTCCATCCACCAAACAAGCTCTTGTCAGGACCTGCGAGCTGATGTTCAGGGATGTTAGCTGAAGTAAACAAAAGAGGGAAATGATTAGTGGCATTGAGTCTGGCAAGCGGGTTCTTATCCTGGCAGACACTCGGCAGACTGTGGGTTTGACTTAGTCACAAAAGGAGGATGTGAAGAAGCCCAATCAGATAACAAAAATAGTCTGCAAAACACATGCTTCTACTTGGGATTGTATTTATTAGCGCAGCGATTCAAGCAGTCTTATTCTTAGAACAAGAACTAAAATAAACAGAACAATCCCAACTGTCAGAGTACCACTCATCAATCACAAGGGTTCCTGCATTTGAAGAAAAACAGAGGCGTCTAAACAACCATCCACCCTTTGTCTAAGCCCCCCAATTTCAGTGGGACAAAGCAAGGAGTATATGGCAACTAGTATTATATTTCCACTCCATGTGGGGAGAGATCTGTAGTGCCAAAATGCAATGCCAAACATATCTGGGCTAAATCACTCTCTGAAGCTGTCCTCTTAGCTGGGAAGAACAGGCCCCCTAACTAGCATCTGTAGGATCACATCTGGATTCATCCCATCGCCATCTTGGCACAACAGACTCTATAAAAATTTTGCATGCCAAAGGATTAATACACCCATCATTTAACTCAGATGTCCATAAAATGATTGCTGGCGTTCAGAAAATATGAGTGGCACAGTAGACAAACTTCTGCTTCCATCAATCAGCTTTTCATTAACATCATTCATCCCATCCTCTACATTCTGAATAAAATCTGCTTTCTCTCTTTACCATGCAAATCCCTCTTACATAATACATATCGCAACACAATAAATCCTTCAGTGTCCCTTTTCCTTCCAGGGAAACTTCCTCTGCATTGCTTTATGTTGAGAAGGTTTTTCAGACCTTAGGACAGGCATTAACTCTGATATTTCCCCCCTGTGCAACAGCCGAGGATTGTCATTTTCATTTTCTCCTGGTAAGGAAAGGTATTGCCATCAAAGACGTTTGGCTTTACCCATTGGCCTGTGGATGACTGCATGGATGAAAGCTCCTCCTAGGATTATCCTAGTTATGAGAAGCCTAACTTAGAGACCTTCCTTCAGAATGAATGAGACACGAATGGTAGGCTCTTTTGAGGGTTTTTTTTGTTTGTTTGTTTTCTTGCTCACCTCCTTCATTCCCTGAAAGATTTTCAGACATCATCTAACAAATGCTCACCCTGTTAGAGGCTTTCAGCCATAGAAACAGCATATAAAAAGAAAATAACCTTGAACTCTTTTCCTCTAGGAATGTTGCCACAGCCAGAAAATGTGGTCCTCTCCTCATGGAAAATGGGTGAATTTAAGAAATAAAATCCAAGCATGGACCCATCTCTAACTTTCATTCATCGATTCTCTATTTATCTATACAGTGTAGAAAACACTAAAAATCTCTGTGCGCATATGAAGGCAAATACCTGTAAGCAAAAGGACATTGTCTGAATGTAAGAAAGAAAAGGCAACAGAAGGACCTGCTCCTGTAGTAATTGCTGACTACTGTTACAGAGTCATTTAGAGTTGTCAAATCTTGAGATCTAAAATAAACCTCGCCAAGTTTTCTTCAATGCTTTTCTGTGTCACACTACTTCTCTTCTGAATTGCCTTCATAAATTCGAATTCCTCAACAGCTTTGTTACTGACTTTCAGGGAAAATGCCAGAGAGACAGATTTAATATGCACTCCAAGACACTTCCTTACCCTGCATTATTACCTCCTCTACTGCAAGAACACTGCTTCTCCTGGGAAGAATTTGATTTCCTTACTTATCAACACCTTCCCCTGCATGTCAGCGTGTTCCCTCTCACTCTCCTTCAGTCACATAGTAAAAAAAAACCCTGGAAAAGGTGAAGTGCTGTATGTGTTAATGAAAGGCTGATTAGGAATTGACTGCTAATAGAATAGATGCTGCATCCCATATTGCTGTGGGATTTGCTACCAACTATCCAGCCAGAACACGTGTGCACAGGTAGCAAATAAACCATGGAGAGGCACTTGTGCACCTCGCTATTAGCCTGAAACAGATTTTCCAGCATCAGGCAGTGACCCGTTAATCGCTTACATAATGGAAACCAACACCAAAATGAGTCAGTGCGCTTGGCAAATTCAGATCATTAACCACGAGAAATTGCTTCAAGTAGATCAAGGGAGAAACACATACCCAAGAGAACATTAAATAGAGAAGTCTTATTAGTGATGAGTAAACAGGTGCAATATCCCTCTAGATTTGGTAGGATGGACCCTCTCATCTCCCACAGAGACTTCCTGTCTGAAGGACTACGATCCACCTCTCACAACAGAGAACAAGCTGGACTCTTGACATCCCTTCCCAGGTACCCACTTGACAAAAGGGAACTCTGTAAGAAATAAGCCGTACATGTCTCCTACAGCTGCAGACTCGCCACCATATTGATACAGCAGTAGCACACAGAAATTAAGAGCAATCCATGAACAGATCCATACTGTACACAGTTGATAAGGGAAGACTGGAGCCCTCTGGGAGGCACTCCAATGGTCTGAAGCCAACAGGGCTTCACTAGGTGGTGGTTATTGTGCTTTTCAGCAGAAAGTCGGGCCAAAAGTAAAACAGATAAGTGAGTTTTTTACCATTCCCTCCCCCCACCAAAAAAAAAAAAAACAAACAAACACCAAGCCAAAGCCCCAAACCTGAAGCTACAGACAGATCATTCCAGTTAACAATGTCAACAAAATAAAAATTGAAAAACAAAATTGAGATAAATTTATGCCAGGGCTGCAACGGTTCCACTTGAGCAGTGGTGACAACTCACAGCCAATATTTGCACATGGAGCGGTAATGGCATTGCAATGGTGGTCGTGTACCAATTTGAAATATCTGCAGAAGCGCTTACACCACAGTTTTAGAAAACCTGGTCTAAATGTTTTGACCATTTGATCCAGATATTTCAAACTTTTTTTTTTTTTTTTAAGGTGAAGAAATGCAAGATAAAATTACACAGGTTTCCTCTGACCCAAACTAGTATTTACCACATTCTACATGAAAATGCAAATCAAAGCATATTTTATGTTAACCCAAAATGGTTTTGTTTTTTTAAGACTTAATTTCCTGCATTGCAGTATAAAGAGCACGCTTGGTTCTATATCAAACTGCTTAAATCATAGTTTCCAGAGACACAGTTTCCAGGATATACTGAAGCTGCTTGAAGAACTTACATTCCATACTTTCAGCAGTCCTCCACTTCTGTTCAGGGTTCTCAGCCCTTGGCGTTATCCTAGAGATATGACATATATGTAGCATTTCTCCATATTTCATTTTTATGAAATTGAAGTGACTCCTTTGATATAAAATATGTAATTTCTTCTCATAAAAGGCCAATACAAGGGCCATTTGACAGGCCAGGATGTTGCACTACTGTTTGAGATGCCTATCGCAGCAAGCAAGTCTGGCACTACACACAATGCTCACTTGGCTTCATTTTCTTATCTATTTTATGTGCATGAACAGCTGGAAACGGACGTATAGAGGGTTTAACCTTCTGCGGCACATCTGAAAAAGTACACAACCAAAATCTATGCAGCTGGGAATGCCAGAAAGCCATCTGTATACAAGTTAATTGCTTTGGTTTGAATAGTTTCCATTTTTATCCTGCCATCTACATTTGCACCTATTCAGTGGTTCAATTTGGACGCAGCAGGGACATGAACCATGCTCCAAACCAGCTCTTCCATCTCCCAGGCCTGCTTCGCTGCAAGCGTTCCCTCAAAATCTTTCCCTCACCTGAGCATTTTCTTCCCTCTGTCTCAGAAATCAAGGAAACAAGCCTAAGGGATGCTATTTACACCAACACTTCTGTGGAGTGCATTACCAGACTGAGTAGATGACAGAAGCAACTTATTTTCTGGTTTCCCAAGCCCACTTACCTTCCAGTGACAAAATCGAGCTGCTCAGAGGCAAAAAATTCATCGCTGAGCAGAAGGAGCAACAATGTCAACCTATGAAGCACCTGAATGCTTTGAAAAACAACCAGCTGTTCCTTTTGTTCATTAAATCTGTATTTACGCATATGTATGCATGTGCAGTAGATTAACAATGCAAATCTTATACCAAAAAAATCTGACATCTACTTAAAATCTTGCTACTAATTACAGATGTGATTCAGACCAGTGATGTACTTCTAATTAGCAAAAATAAGCAGTCCTGTTTTCCTTGGAGGAAATGAGTATGGCCTAACTAGGGAAAATTAAACCAAAGCTAACACTAAACACTTTTGCTTTGTACCCTCTAAACAGTTTTTGTTAGCTCTGACAGATCTTTATTAATGACCCTATAAAAGCATCAATATTATCTAAGTAAATCCACTATTTTCTTCAAATATCTTCATCTGTACATCTCATCTCATCTCAGAATGTCATTTCCGTCAGAGGTTGAGTGCAGAGACAGAAGCTTGCAATATTTACTGGAAACAAAACAAGTATATGGTAATGCTGCTAAAGAAACACACAAGAACTTTTCTATATTTACAGAAAATGCTCTGAAAAAAACCAGAGCCATGTCATCCAAATCTGTCCCTTTATAAATATATAAGTCTTTTAAACATTGTTTGCTGGCTGAGGGAACAATAGCAACAGCCTTGCTGTAAGTCACTGCGGCCTTCTAGGAGTAGAACTAAACCAAAACATTATTTATTGTGACCTTTTCTGTTTACTTTACAGTTACTGGTCAAAAGTACAGTGTCACCCTGCAGACACACATAATCAACTTTATTTTCCAATCCAATTGAGAAATGCAGCTGCTAATGTCAAGAAACATCATGGAAAAGCTGCTGCACTGAACCTGCTCTGTCCAGCTACCTGGTGCTAGATTTTTGTGATAAAAAACTGCTCTGCATGCACCCAAAGGAGCACAGGGGGATCATCAGTTTGCAAGGAAGACCCAAATCTTTTCCTGCCCTATTTCTCCCATCCCATCACTGGAGTCCTCCCATCTGCAGCACACAGTGAGCCTGGAGGCACCGTGGCAGCACAGGGAGCCTAAATAACCCCTGGGAGACATGAGCCCTGACACAGCCCCACAAAGGCAGCTTTCCCCTTGGGGACCAGAAGAGTCACAATTACCACAATTCCATGGGAGAGGCTATTTGGGTCACCCCACAGCCTGTCCCCATGGGCAGGGCTACCAGAGGAGGTGGTTACCACAGGGACCAGGGGAGTCCCAGACAGCTGCTGGAGGGACTGAAGGACCTGGGTGTAGATTGGGACACCCGTGTGGAGAAAGAGGATCCAGTCCCAGCTACTGGAAAATTGGCCCGTGGAAGACCAGCTGCCAGAGGCTCAGTAGTGTGCATTTGTGTCCATGTCTGTATGTCAGGGAGTTTGTTCTGGAAGCTGGACCAAAACAAAGGCTTTGGCTGCTCATATGTCCAGCAGAGACAGGATATTTAGGGTGCAGTCACTGTCCATACTGTACACACGTATACATTATATACTCCCCACTAAGAAGTGTAAGTCCTAGGCAGCCAGCGAGTGGAGCAGGATGTGGCCATTGCTGCTGTTCAAGCTTGTGTAAGAACAAAGTGTGTCTGTGGATCTGTGCAGCTGGCCATGTATATAATGTATATCATATACACCGCATGTGTGTGTGTGCCTACTAGCACGCTCTTGCAGGAATACAGCCTGGGCCCACTGCTGCTTGGACCCAGGGATATGCAGCTCTGGCATCTTCATCTTAACTGGACTGCTGTATTCAGCCTCTCCATAACACTTGGAAGTTCCCAATAAAGGTGCTATCCATCATGCATAAACTAACATTTATTTGGAAATAAAGGGATGTAACAAAACTGACAATTTTCCAACAATAGATGCAATCACAATCCTCTCACAGTAGCTGTGACATAAGACAGAAAGTCCAGACAAAGATGGTCATGCAGGCTCCAAAGGATCTTTGTTTAAAACCAGTGACTTTTTTTTTTTTTTTTTTTTTTTTTTTTTTTTTTTTTTTTTTTTTTTGTCAAGAAAAGTACATTAATTGCCTAGCATCTGCTCATGCTGTCTTCTGTCATCTCCTTGTCTATACATAGCAGAACATTCTTCTAATCAGCACCAAAACAAAAAGCAAAGGAGTGGTTTCAGGTCAGACCACTGCACCATAGCACTGACTTGAACTTTACTTATTGGTTCATTTAAAACTAAGTTTCAGCATATACTAATAGACAAGGAAACATGCTCTCCTATGTAAGAATAATGGACAATTTTAACACAATTTATGACCTATTCTATTTCTCCTGTCTGCAGTAACAGGGAACTTCAAGACCAACGGGTCATCAGAGTCTAATATTTAGGGATGACTCAAAGACAGATAATCTGATCTGCCTCACAAGAGCCTTATGCTTCACCTACTTTAACAGAGCTACTTCTAATTTTTAACAGAACAAGATCAGCATTAGGTCCCTGGATTCCAGCAACAAAATGTCCCACAGCACCAAGACGATGTTATAAAGTATCATATACCACATACACTTCAGGTAAACAAAGCCCTTTGGCTAAGTAAACAGTAAATGACCAGAAAGGATTACAGTTATTGGCTTCATGATTTCCACTATATGGAAAAAATACAATTTTTTGGAATACAGACAGTACCCAACACATTTTTTTTTCCCCTCAGGACAGGAGGGGAGAAATTTCCACACCATGGAAAACAACAGCACTGTCTGAATAAGGAGAGTCTACAAAGACATCATGAATTAGCAGAAAAGTACTTTGGAAAGATAAGATATTAAACATTTTCTGTGGGGAATAAGAACACTGGAGATTATTTACTTTGCTTTAATTACTTTGGCACACTGCTAGATTAGTTTTTGTACGTTACCAGATTTCCATACCATCATTTAACAAATGCAAAGAAGTGAGTTCATGTTCTGAATATTTAAAGTTCACCCCATCCATATTATCTTGTCCTGTGCTGGAGTTTCTGCCATTCATTTCACAAATAATAAGAGGGCTACAGCTTCATTTTAAAAATTATTATTACTACAGTGATGCAAGCAGCACCCTAAATTTCTGGGTATGTCTTCCTCACTTGCCTTGCCTCTAGATAGATGCGCTTTGACAAGAATTCATTGTTAACACATACAATATCGACATCAAGTCTCACTGATGCTTTTGATCTAGATTGCATTAGGTCATCCTCCACTCTTCTGAACACTTGACTTTGATGGAAAACTGATAATAAGCCAATTTCCAGAGGGTAATAACTTATAAAAACACAGTGTAACATTTGTAAGAAGTTTCCTTGAAGGCTTTATGAAGTGTTTAATAGGCTTTATAGTTACGGACCATATTACTGAACAACACTAATAAAATAGCAGTTTTAGACTCTAAAACTAATAACTAGAGTGCAAATAAACCTATGATATATTAAAAATATATCCCTAGTCCCATTGTTTTGATACTAACACGGCATTTATGAGAGCCTGTGCTAAAATAAAGACCCTGTCTTTTCCTTGGCTCTTTTCTATTGCAAACTGTTTATGAATGCCATTTACAAGAAATACATAATTTTCCTGCCTTGAAAAGAGCTGTCTGTACCTAAACAACTGCAAACAATACCACTTCAGTGTGTCTAAAAAAATCAACAGTCTATTCAAGAAATAAACAGAGGTTAGCAATAGGATTTTCACTTGAATTTTTCCCAAAATAATTTGCCACATTTTGTTTCATATTAGGAGGTTTGGCCATGAGTACTGTTAAAAAGCTTTGGACTTCCCTGCAGCACTTACAGAGCGGGGATTTTTCTTTTCTCTTCTCTATGTGTGCAGTATTTAAGACTCTCTTCTCCACAAACATGAAAATTCCAAAAATAATGAATACCATTACAATAATAAAATGAAAAGTGACCAAACAGTAGATACCCATGCTGCAATAAAAAATTCAAATGTTTGATGCCTGAAGGATTACTCCACGCAACATGACAACAGAGTTAATTTAAAGCCAACTGGGAGAAATTAAAAGGCTCAGGTTAATTATTGCTTTATGGCTGAGCTGGAGGCATGAAAAACAGAGCAACTGAGAAGAGCATGGAGATAAGCAACCAAGGTTTCAGCCTGTCTCCTCCCTACTCGTCTGCTCTCAGGCTGGGCACCACGACAGGGCTCTTCAGCAAGCAAAGAGGCCACTTCAGAAGTCCCTCTCTTCCAACAGCTCGTCTCTCTGCTCCGCTCTTTGCTGCACACCCTGTGCTTGATTCCCAGCGTGCCCATTCTACACGGCACAAGGCAAAGGGTCCAAGCCGCTGAGATCTTCCCTGCCACTGCTACCAACTCATGAGGCAACGCAAAACTGGCAAAACTAGTAAAACTAGGAAACATTATAGAAGTGGCAATTTGTAAAGGAGATGTTGAGAAAGATGGCTCATTGGCGAGAGAAAGGAAAACAGCAAAGGTTCTGGGAGACAGGCATTTATAGGGCTCTTCGTCAAAAATATGAGCTTTGCAGCACTCTGTGATAGAAATGTGAAACCAAACAACAAATTTACTGGCTTACAGCAAGCAAAACAGGAAAGAATGAGCCCAGAAAGATGGTAAAACACATAGTTTTTAATATATCCCTATATATTTGAGTATCAGGACTCTGAAAATACGAGTTACAGTTAACAGCTCATTACACATTACGAAGCAGATAACATTTGCTGTGAAAGTTAAAATATTTGTTTGAAATTAGTTTGAAAGGATTTGTTTGAAACTAGTTTGATAGGAAGCAGATATCTTGCTAGATACATATTTAAATTTTTATGTAAGAGGAACTAAAATCTTCACATTGAAAGGATGCACATTTGAATACTATGACAGGTTATACTCTCCAGCAAAATTTAAGAACCTCAGGAGAGGAATAGGATTAGACAGACCTTTTTTTTTTTTTTTTTTTTTTTTTTTTTTTTTTAATTTTAAATGAGAGCTGGAAGACAAAGGGCATCTAGTACATATAAAACTCCTTCCAACTGAGAAAAAAATGTATCTGTAAATGACTAGGACTTCCTGAAGAAAACCGAAGATCAGATACCAAGATACTTCCTTGCTAAGAGAGGAAACAATTCAATTACCAGTCACTGATCTCTGAAATGGCTATGATCCATCTGCTAAGATCAGGGAATTGCAAGTTTGTGTATAACTCCTGGCTTTTTCATATTTGAGTAATAAAGCCTGTGCCAAAAATCAAGGACTTGCAGGAGGTTCAAGTACAGTATCAATTACTGTCTTCAGTGTGAAGGCATTAGTTTGCAAGGCTTTACAGAAGGCAGCCTAAAGGTTCTGAGTACTTGTAACTTCATTACTGTGATAAACATTAACTGTTTTTTGTTCACTGGAGATCAAATAACTCAAGATAACAGAAAGTTACTATGTCACTATCTAAGCTTATAGGCAAACAGACCCTTGCCCATTCCTTCTCTACTTGGTTAATCAGCTTTAAGTTTCAGGAATTCCAGCTTACAACTACAGCCTTCATCTCTGCGACCACCGAGGGACAGAAAGAGACCCTCCCAGCAACACGTCACACATACATCATCGGAGGAAAGAAGCAAGATAAAAGCAAGACTGAAAAACCTGCCAAGGCACGGCAGTTGGTGGAGCGAGACTCCCCTGCCGTCCAGCGCTGTATTTGCCTTTGCTTTGCCTGCTGTAATGTAATAAATTCCTATTGGAACTTTTCTTTGTGTTCATAGTCTATTACAATTACCTAGAAAATAATATCATCTGTGTTTAAGGTGAAATTTAAACCCTCAGTTATATTTAATCTAAATTTGCAAACCTGAATGCCCAAGGAGCTTAGTCTGATCAGCAGATTCTTCAGATTCCTTGGATATGCACCTTAGCCAGCAGCTTCCTCACCTTTCTAGAGAGCTGCACAGTGCTGTAGTGGAATGGTCTCCTCACCATCAGGTCTGGCAGAATTTGGTACTTCTGTTGACAACAAATGCTCCAGGGCTGGGTAAGAGTTGCCAAGGAGAGCTCAGCAATTTCTCATTGTTAATCCCAACAGTAGCACTGACTCTGATTAGCTCTCAGGGGAATCCAGCTGAAGATCATTTCCCCCAAGCTGAACAGAAGAAATCATCAACAGGTGATGCGTAATGTACTTCTGGTGAAATAAAGCCTCAAGGACAGGACTGCTTTTTCTCTCTGTCATGCTGTTGTAGATATATGGACAGATAGACAAAAAGCACTACTGTAGATTTCCATTTTATGTTATTTTAATTATTACTTACAAAAAGAAAGATTTAAAATTCCAGTAGCACTAATCATAACATTCTACACATTATCTACAGAAACTTCAAAAATATGCATTCACACATATATGCCCTACAAAAAAGCATAAATGCACACAACAGCGACCTACAATTCTCAATAAAGGACGTATCCTCAAAGTATATATATATGCTACATTTGAAGACTTCTTTTGCATTTTTAAAATTAAAATAAATATTAAAGGTTGCATTATAATATACTTTTGTCTCAGAAACAAATTAAATTCTGGAGAAAATTACATACAAGATGAAGCTGTGAAACTTGAGGCTTTTTCAGCCTTTAAAAAAGAATGCTATGCAGAGGTTTTACTGCTGTCTATAGCTACCTAAAAGGAGGGTATAGAGAAAATAAAGCCAAACTCTTCTCAAAGATTCAAGACGGCAACACACAAGGCAACAAACACACTTTGTGATAAGGGACATTCTCACTGAATATAAGGGGGTGGAAAAATTGCCAAAAGAAGGATCATACAGTGGCAGAAATGCCTTCTGTACCCACAAAAGTTGGGATATCCATTCCTGGAGAGGCTCAAAATCCAACTAAGGATCTGAGTTATTTAAACTAGTTGGCCCTACTTGAAGAACCAGTTGGACCAGATGGACTTCAGAGATCCATTGAAGTCTCAAATAGTTCTGATTCCATGATTTTTTGAGCAGAGTAAAATAAATTTGTAGGGAAAAGGCTGTTCAAAGAGTCTGATCTTTTGCGATACCTCAAAAAAAAAATCATGTAAAATTACCGCAGTTTACTGCTGCTAATATGGTTCTGTATCTAATATAATGGAAATGCACCTCTATCACATAAATTATACATGACAGAACATTAGGTCTTTAAATAACATAGTGAACATCAGAGAACACACAGTAAAGTCATTCTTCAGGCTCTCACTAATAGGAATCAAAACCACAGTGTGCATCTTCCCCCTAATTCCATTTGATTAGGCATGTCATAAGCAGGCCCTTTGAGTCATGACAATGGAACAGACCCCACTCTGACACCTCTTCCTACAACTGGTGAATTAAAGCACTTCAAAGAGAAAAATGACACCATTTCACAACTTGAGACTCCCAAATGCTGGCCAACACCCAAGACTGAGATGGAGGCTTTGGAGCTAAAAGCTCGTGTGTTACAAATGAGCTAAAGGACACAACTTCATACATAAAAGAAAGAAGATAAAAGAGGTTTAAAGTTACTTGGGCATGAGTTCCAGAAAAGACCATGGAATATATATTTGACTATAGTTTACAGTTTCACTTCTGCTTTATCCAGCTTTCAAAAAACATACTCCACTTGAAGGATTTTGGCCCTGGACAAAAGTCCTGAGTGCCGCAGAGCCTGGCTGTGCTTCCACCTTGCCATCATGGAGGTCCAAACTCAAGGCCCCACTCCCCCCTTTAGATGGCAACACCAGAGAAGTAACTACAGCTGCTATAACTGTTAGCATTGTTAACTGCTTCACTGCTGTTCAAGACAGATACTGTAGGGTTTCACACGTCTGCTGGCAAGTCAAAAGAAAACTGCTGCCAAAACCACAAGGTTCAAAGCCTTCCAGTGCAGTGGAATTTCTTTAGCACATCACTTGCTTCTCCTAAGATCAAGTAAACCTAAAGTCTGGTACCCTGACCTCATCAGAACAGTGCAAAATCAATTTATTTAAATGGAAAATAAATACTCAGAGATCAAGTATCCTAGCTGTAACTCCACATCTTTTATTTAAGGAACTCTGGTATGATAAAATTCTAAAATGAGACACAATTCTTAATCTGTCACATCAAAAGCATGACTGCTTTCTAAACCCTTGACGAGGAAACCAGTTTGAGCACAAGAAGCCTGGGTTAAGAGTTACAAGGCTTATTTTTGCTGTAACAAGTGCTGACTGAAATTGTACGTGCTGAAATGAAACTACAAGATCAAAGAAGTAAGTTTTACAGTGAAATCTGAAAGACAGCATTCCGGTCCTGGGCAAGACACAAAGTGGTTGGCAAAGCTGCATCTCCAACACAAACAATCTCCAGCTCAGGAGCACTACGGAGAAGAAACAGAGTGGACAGTGCTAGCTTATGTTTCAATTACCACAGCCAGTGCCACCACCACAGCAACAGGGAAAGAACTTGCTAGATGTAGAAACAAAAAAGACTTTTAACTGATACTATTCCTGATGAGACATTTTTCTATTTTAGACTTTGAAAATGCTGAAGAATTTGGCTTCCAGAGCAAGTGAGCAGCACTGTGTAAGCAAATGGACAGGAATGGAGAACATATCATGAAAATGAGGAAAGCATCTTTACACCCTGATTTATTACATTACCTGGAAAATACTTTTAAGTCACGATTGGTGTGGAAAAAAACTAAAAATCCTGTCTTTGTGGATTTTTGAAAAGGAATTCTGTTGGGGTTTGAAAGCTATTTAAAATAAATTAAGAACATAAGAAAGAACAGTGAATGAGTCCACTGAAGTTCTAAGTGCCCACAGTATACAACTGGAAAGAAAAACTGGAGAAGCCAGATATCAAAAAACCCAATTATTTAATTGGAGTAACAGAGACCTGGATAACACCTGAGGGAGTACAAAGAGGCATTGCTCTTTCAAAAGGGTTGGTGCTGCATTGTACATTAAGAACACACAGAACTGATGTGGTTTCAGGCCACAGGGAGATTCAGATCTTGGGGAAACTTCCATGTAATGATTGCAAAGTTAGGGATGAAAAAAACAGGAACACTCCCATGGTGGGGATCTGCTGCAAAGCACCAAACCAGGGAGATCAGGAGGGAAAGATTTTTCAAAACGCTGCCAGAACCATCAAGAGTACAGGACTGGAATAGTATGTATTTTAACTACTCCCACATCTGGGAGTAGTTGAGAAAGAAATACTTCAGGACATTTTGTTCTGCAAAAATTCAAAATAAACTGAAGTCAGCTTCTGACACAGAAGGTAAAGAAAGCAGTTTAATAAAGGGAGGAGGGGAATAGGATGGTTCTTCTAATGTCACTATAAAGTATGGGAGTTCATAGTCCTGAGGATGCAAAACCACAAAACAGCAAAGCATTTTTCAACAGCAGGCTTATTGTAATTATCAAAGTACTAACACAGGTACTGTCTAGTTAAAGACACCCTCAGAAAACAATTGGTGAAGTCACAAGGGAGCAGCATATTGTGTAGGGCTCCACGGGGTTGTGTTTCAGGTCCAATGCCATTCAAAATGTATATCTGTGGTTTCAGCAGTGGAATAGAAGTTATGTTCATGAAATTCTCAGATGATACTGAGCTCTAAGAGACTGCAAGCATCTTTGAAGGCAGGATCAGAAATCAGAATGGCATGGGTAAACTGGAGAGATGAAATGAGATCCCAGACCAGATTGTAAACTAATTATTTTTACAGTTAATGGAGGACAAGTCAATACAGTTATTGGTGTTTGGGGACCTAAATGAGATTCTTCATCTGACCCTCAGTAAGGCATGTCCAATTGGCCAGGCTCCATTGACTAGACTGGGAATTTAGTGACACTGCTAAGATACGATGTACATTTAGGCACCTACTTTCAAGTGTTTATAACCTGATGCTGGGTCCAATCTACAGTTTAAGAGTGGCATAGGAGTCAATTAGTAGCAACACATGCAAGGTACTTGGGTATTTTAATAATTAACAGTATAATTAATTGCATAAATAATGAAGTGTATAAATGCAGGAGCCACTTTTTCAGTTGCATTTCTGTAGGAGAGGATCTCAAGCAATGAATACCTATCTTATGGTATATTGCATAAATATACAATACCATTAAAAAGCTACAGCATTAGTGAAGTAATCCTCTCTGAACAGAGCTGTCTTACATTCAGTTTGGGGCATCACACCCCAAGAAAGATGAAGAACAATTACAGAGACAGATTTCTAGAAAACATAACCTGTGAGGAAACATGGACAGAATGACGATACTTCCATGTATGCAAAAAGACACCAAGAAGATCTGAAAGTTGCTATATACTGAACTGGCTGCTGAAAATAAGAAATACCCACTGAAGACAGAGTAATAAGCAATATGTTCAAACTGCAGTAAGAAAGATTTTTATTTTGTACCAGTAAGAACTGTGCCACACCAGAATAGAATGGTTTTAAGAACGAACCAGGGAACTGACAGAATATAACTGATCCTGCCTTGGGATGCCAGGATAGCTTAAAAAATTTCTAAATTTCTTTTCCATGAGTGCTCTCAGGAATTAACAAAATTCAGAGCTACTCAACCCTAGGTCAGATACACAATCTTGTGTGCCAATGATATTCAGCAATTCCCAGGGCCAGTTCACGGAGGAACAGCTGTCAGATTGATTTTCTTTTTTTTTCTCCCTGGCACTTCGTAAGGATTGGAACTTGTGGCAGACATGCAACGATCACCACATTTTCACACAGTACATCCTCTCGGTATCCCAACACAGACCTCCAGAACCATGAGCAGCAGCAAAGGAGCTCCACTGAGCTCCCCTGTGCCTTCTTGCAAAGGCAGAGAAGGAATGGGCACTGCCCAGAACCATACCATTTTGTCTTACTCCTGAGTACCTCTGAAGTGAGATTATAACAACTGAGCAGTGAGATCCCGGACCACACACCCTGCTGATGCAGTACACTTCCTTTGCTAAAGCTACCATGACTGAATAATCCAGCTCCCCTTATCTTACAGTAGACATTATTATTAATTCAGTGGTAACAGTTACCTCTCAGATATATTTTATTAGAGGGAAGCAAAGGAAAGACTGAAGTATCAAATCTAATTTAAATATTACACCAACATAGATTACATTTTACCATGATCTTCCTAGTTCAATATCATGCTCTGTTGTATTCAGATGATGTATATGAGACAGGTGAAAGGTGAGAAAATATTTACAGAGTTCTGACAATAAGCACACCTTATTGACCACAAAAGCTGTCAGAAGACAAACTCTGCCTGAGTATTTTCATGATTACTAATTAACTTAAAAAAAAGAAAAAGGTTTTGTGGTTTTTTTTGTTTTTGTTTTTTGGTGGTTTTTTTTTTTTTTTTTTTTTTTTTTTTTTTTTTTTTTTTTTTTTTTTTGGTGGCAATAAATATATGTACTTCAAATTTTACTGCGGGTGCCCACATCATGCTTGCATGGGCAATCATATTTTCAGTAAGGAATCCAGTCCAACAGCCAGAGTTGCTATATTTGCCAAATGCCTGCCCTGAAGTAAAACAGTAGAAAAAACCCACCTATTTAATAGTAGAAAATGCAAATGTCACCATAAAAATTTTACCTATTCCTGTAGCCAAGGGCAATTCTGGAACAGGAAATAACATCTTTAATAATGTTTTAAAAAGATGGCATATTGTTCACAGACTGCTTCTGAGAAAAACATCCAAACAGATCTCATCTGTTCTTCATGAACCCCCTCAGAAAGATCTTGACCAAACCAAGTGCTGAGATAACTGAACTTTCTTCATCCCAACATTTTATAAAATTCAGGACCTAATAACTTACTCTCTTTTTTAGGTATGAGCAAAATCTCTAAAAGTTCTTCAGAATTTACATTTCAGACTGGCAAACAGGGTCTTCTTCATTGACCTTATTTATTTTAAATTATTTACCCACTTCAAACAGTCCAGGATATCCTTGCTAAAGTTAAATGGCTGAAATTTGTACAGCTTCATATAAAGACATCAAAAAGCCTCATAAACTCTTTTCCTCCTCAGGAACATTCTTTCCAACAGCTATATATGTACCTATACATATCTCTCTATCTATATATAGTTGAGACTTTATTTTCAGTTTTCTTAGAATTAATTCAGCTCATTAACTTCTGAACACCTCACACAAGCTCCTGCAGGGCGCATTAAGTCCTTGTTTAGCCAGTTTGATGAATCTCATGCACTAAAGGACACAGCAGGAGATCACTGTGTCCAGGTGAATTTCACTACCTTGTCATAATGGTCCTCGGCTGTAAAAATGTGAAGAAGCATTTCAATCTCAATCAGCTATGCAGTGTAGTTTCTTCTTCTATCCCTAGTCCCATGCTTCCAGATGCTGGATGAATTCAGATGAAGGTCCAGACAAAAGCATATCTTTGCAAACCGGCTTGCTACCCAGTAGAGAAAGCTTTAAGCTAGGGTGATGAGGGAATGGTATCTAAATGCAGAAGCAAATGAGGAAGCAGTGCAGATAAAGGAGATGTACATGTTGGAGAAGGCCACGAAACAGAGGGCATTCAGGCTTCTCAAACAGTGGTAGGTACACCACTGCACAGAGTTTGAGCAACAAACAAGTATAACTGGAAGTTTGTGTATGATAGCAGAGCTGTGGCATAATCACAATCCCAGATCACATGACCAGAACATGGTCATAGATGCAGGCTTTTCGGAAAGGAAAGGCAGAGACAAAAAGAGCAAGGAACTGTGTTTTCGGCAAAGAAAGGTACCTTGTCCGCATAACAGTCTGGCTACCAGCTCACCCATGTAGACCAATGAAAGCCTGGCTGATCTGAAGTGGTGTTAGCAGTAGTCTGGCTTTGAGCACGAAATTTGAGTAAAACCACCCAGAGGCGCAGTAAACATTTCCATGAAGCTGTGGGGAGACTCAATCTGTTGATTTTGCCAGCAAAAGGCATGGATTTTAAGCTTTTTTCTACAACGTTTCTGTGTTGGTTTTTGGTTGGTTGGTTGGTTGTTGTTTTCTTGGGTGGGGGTTGCATTTCTATTTCCTTACTTTTATATATTGTCTAACCTCTGAAAGCAGGACTGCACCATTCTGGCTGTACTGCAGGTTAGTTCACTCAATGGGGCAGAGAGAAGGAAAAACAGGACACAGAGCCACCTGGAGATCCCTCCTTGTCCAATCCTGAGGTTAGTCAGACAGCAGCAAAGGTCTGGCAGAAAGCCAGAAATGCCAGCTTTAGCCCACTGATGGTCTCTTCCAGATGGTAAGCTTCCAGTTTTCCTTTTATACCATATTCAAAGGGCCCTATCATACTGTTCTGCAATATTGAAAAGGGTCTGGCCCTTCATGGCAGTCACTAATAATTCAAAATCCCTGAGAGAAAAAAAGGAGATGCATAGCAAATACATATAAAAGAAATGTCTATGTATGGAGTCAAAGACTCTAAATATTCAACTTTTAAAATTAAAAATCATACTACATTCACCAGTATACTATTAGATCAGAACTTATAAAAGCAAGCAAAAGAATAGCTGTGTAAAGAATGCAGAATCTTAGGTTCTTTATTAAAGTTGGGGAGTTTTTTCCTATTCACTAACTCAAAAAAGGTACTTATCTTCCACAAATTACTGAGATTTGGCATCAAGTCTGTTTTGGGTTTGCGGTTGTTCTTCAGAAGTTTTACACTTTGATTCTCTTTATTGGCAAACATTCTTTAAAAGGTATTTTGAAACATCACTCAGGATTTTGTCAATTTTCTTAACTGCCGTCTTACAAATTAGAGTACTGAACAGAATTCACTTCCTTATTCTAGTCATAATCAAGTCTGGGACTACAACAACTGGCAAATCTTCTGCCCCAAGTTATTATTCCATGTACTGGTTTTCAGATGTCACTTGTGACCTTCTACACACACAAACACAGAAGAATCTCCTAAAGTCTCACACAACAAAATAAATTCTCTGAGCAACTAAAACAATAACTGTGTTGGTTTTTAACATAAATTCTGCTCCAAGTACACTTTTTAATGCGCATTGTCAAGTTTCTCTGAATTATTCACTTCAAAAACTTCATGCCAGTTTAGATAAATTAACAATCCAGAACACAGAAATAAGTGAAATCTAAAAAAATAAAGCGATTTTTAAAGTACTCCTTGTTTTCCTGAATAGAGATGAAATCCCAGGGGAGGTTGTGCTCTCTTTCCTATTCTTTGAAGTCTGCATCACAGGAATAACTGTTCAAAAGAGGAATGAACAAGTGCTCATCACCTCTAAATATATATATACATATATATTTACTTAGCTACCAATATGATTTACGTAGAAATTCTCATCTATGGTTATTTGCAGTACAGGATAATCCAGAGGTTTTTGGGGTTTTTTTGTTTTGTTTTCCTTTGGTTCTCATTGGTTGTCTTCAAAAAGAGCTTATTCTCATCTCAAGTATGGCACCCCAACAAGTGTGTAATCTTCTGATAGTTATCATTGTTCCTTAAAGCACATAACTATTACTCCAAATCAGTTTTCATCCAGCTTTTAAATGTTTCCCCAGATCTAAATGTTTCTGGCAATAAAATCAGCCGTCTTCAAAAATTATATCGAAATATATTACATCCTACGATCCTGAGTTGTAGATACATAATAAAATATACATGAAACTTCCATAGGCGTTTTATCCTAAAAGTCCTTCTTAATCAAAGGAATATCAAATATCAGGTAGCTTCTTCCTCTGCCAGCTTCCTGTGGGGTACTCAAAGCAGCTCTGTCCTTAATTTCCTTTCATCTATGCCTTATCTCTGAACATCAGCAAACAAAAATTCCCAGTGGATGAACAATAAATTTACCATTTCTGCTTTTGGCTTGCCTTCCTTTCTACTGTTCCCATTAAACCCTCTTCCCCCAACACTAAAGTCCCCTGTGTAAACCTTCTCCCTCTTCCCTCCCCATGAAAAGTCCTGCCTAAGACGAAGATGAGTAAAAAAACAGGTAACATCCTCCCCTGTCTCAGCTCTCCATACCCGGCTCTAATCACTTTGGACAACATGTCTAACTTCTTATGCAAATCACACTATGGATGACATTTTCAACCCAGATAGTCTCTCAAATCCCAATTACGTGTCAGTTCAGTGGATTTGTTCTACATAATCTCTCTATTATATAGCTTTTCCTAGCCATTCACACAGCTCATTTTCCTGACCAAAAATCTTATCAGATCCATCACTACAGGCATCCACTTCTCTTTATCTGACACACAATATCTTGCCTGTTGCAAAGGTTGTTTTCCTTTGTCATTCACTTTAACCATATCACTCCTCTTTGCCTTTGTGCATCCAACATAACTTGTTCCCCCTTCTAGAGATTCTTTACTGTAATCTCACACCTGATACATTTTCCCACTTTTTATGATGTTAATTTCCACTGTACTAGCTAGACATTTCCAAGCAGAATCCACTAAAATATGCTTTGTTGAGATGCCTCCAAATATATATATATATATATATATATATTTAATGTGTTAAACCCACCACTTACCACGCTGGTCAAGACTGTGTCACCATTTCCTTGTGCTTCTCCAACCTGCCCATAGCCTTCTGTCCCCTCTTACCTCACTGCCCTGTGGCTGCTTTCCTAAATGGCTTACATATAACTCTGTCTTGTGCCCTCACAAATGGAGGGCCCTTGTTTATGGCTCAGGTTCCTAAATACCAAGAGCTGTAAATGCTATTGGCAGTCTATGAGAGTTCAGACACGGAAATTTGGAGATGAGGGTTACTGTGTTTGAGACACCGAGAAGCAAAAGGCAAGGCTGGTTTTGCTGATGCTCTTCTCAGAGTCAAGCAAATAGTTGTCTTGAAAAGAAACATAAGCCTACAGTCAGGCCAGAGCAAGGAAGGTACATAACAGCTATAATTTAGATGCAAACAGTTTTATAAAATACGTATACTGTACATATACATCCACACATATAAATGTATTTTTCTGGCAAAATATACATATGTAATCTCAGAAAAACAAAACCTAATAGATACAAAGTATATTCATGCTTTATATTTTAGCATATATCTCTTAAAGATTGCGACTCCTCTTCCAATACCAGAAAGTGCAAAATCAGATCTACATTTAGTACCATTTCAGACAAGCCCAGTTCCAGCTCAGTAATAGACCAGCAGTGATTCACCACTTATGAACC
The DNA here is from genome assembly GCF_015227805.2 of Hirundo rustica. Taxonomy (NCBI): domain Eukaryota; kingdom Metazoa; phylum Chordata; class Aves; order Passeriformes; family Hirundinidae; genus Hirundo; species Hirundo rustica. The sequence goes on along the minus strand of NC_053451.1, from coordinate 56,637,990 downwards.
CGAAGAAACTGCAGGGAGGCAAAAGAAATTTATCCCACAATTTCATACATGACTAATTTTAAAACATTCTTGGCTGGACTATGTCCCATTAATTGCCAACTTGGCAGATCTTTCTTAAGGCAAGTAATTGAATGACTGGTCAAGGACCTTGCAAGAGTTACCAGACCTGGTTTTTACCTGCTTGCAAATGACGAGCAAACAATTTGATCTTTAACTTCACCTTACTGCCTCAGTTTTAACAATCCTGTCATATACCTCTGTGTGTGTGTGTATATATATATATATATATATATATATATATATAGGTCTTCTTTCCTCACTGTCAAGCTGCACTGAACATGTCACAGTCTGAGCCCAGGTCACTAAGAGAGAATGACAAAAGCTACCAACATAAATTACTATTACCTCCATTAAGGGCATGCATGCATAGTAAAAGACAGCATACACTTAATTGGCTGTGTAAAACAGCTTAACTCTTTCCTTCATGAAGTAAATTCTCCCTCTGTGAGGTATTATGAAGAAGCCTTCCCATCTTACCTTGTTTGTTTCTTCTAAACCACTATCCTACATATAAAAGAAGGAGGAAGAAGAAGGCAAAGAGGAAAGCTTTTAAGGGAAATGCAAACAGTCTGGAACGCTAATGAAAAGGAAAGACTGAGAATAGGAACAAAACCTGGCAGATTTGTGTCCTCCCTGGAGAACATGCAGCAAAGACCACGAGTATTTCAAACACTAGGCCAAATCCCGCACTAAAAGCCTTTAATGTTGTAAAGGTTACAGGTCACCTTCTGCTGTGGTGTGCACTGCATGCCCACACCTAACACATGTATGCCCGAATAAACTACTATAAAATATTTAAACACTGCTCCAAAAATACATAACCACAACATGTAAGTACCCCTGGTCAGACACTTGCATCCTCAAACATGCAGGTAGTTGTTTCACTTCCCTGTGCTTTATGGGAATCCCAAGGGAATGCCAGAAGGCAAACGGCATTCAGGCACAAAGTGTTTCTTTTTGTTAAATCACTGCCATGTGTCAAGCATTGGGTTTTTTTGGTGTAAAGTACATCAGCCACATTTATAAACAGAAAACAGAGATCAACTACATGTATTCTCAAAACTGTCTGATGATATCAAAGTAGCGACATACAGACGTGGGAAAAATAATGACATTCCTTTTGAATTAAATTAATTTGCCAATCTCCAAAACTCATTTAGCAAAGTACTCTGCTCCACCAGGTATATATCTAGATATGGAGTAGTTAAACATAATGGAAAGCATGACATTTAAGATTACTGTCTGGTAAAAATATGACCTTTATGGAACAGTTACACAACAGAAGGTAGAGTTATTGAACAGGAAAAAAAATATTTTTAACCATGCAACGGCAAGGTAATTAATAACACACATTATCAGTACTTTCAAAAGAGAAGCAAATGGTTGGATTTACTGTCACACACTATTTTCTTTAAAGAAGAATCAAAACTGGAGAAAAACTGCATTTAATAAGAACCATTTCTGCTGTTGAAAGTGACACAGAAATAAAGCATGCTAAGAAGAATTTTTTGTAAAGAAAAGCTCATGAAATCAGAAAAAAAAAAAATCTAAATTCAAGAGTAATAGTTCAACACAAACCCATAACAGCATGAAATTAGGCAAGCGAAAGGTAATGACAAATGCTACATCTGACACACTGTCCTCATCTAACCCTATTATGCCTAAGGACTGTAGCACGCGTAATATATAAGATCATACATTTTCCTGGACACTCATGTAAACACCACCAACAAAATAAGTTGAATAGTTTATTTTAAGACCAAATTTAACTCCTGCTTTCCATTTCCAAGTTTAGTCAAAGCTGCAATGTTGGTTATAACCACTTTTTCTGGCTATGTTTTTTAGAGAACAGAATAAAAGAAAAAAGAAGATAAAAAACCACACTGTACACAAGAAAAAAATAAAAATTTAAATGTTCTGTTGGAATCAAATGTGGGTTTAGGGACTTCTAACTAATACTGAGCGTATTCACAATATATAAATATACAGAATAAAAAACTACATCCAAAGACAGATGTATTTTGGAGTAAATTTTGGAAAGACATGCAAATCTACTTAGTAGGCATCTGGGACCCAACAATTTCATTTTGAAATCCTCATTATTCCTTATTCTCCACTTTAAGCACAGAATTTTCTGTGCAGAGTATCATTTGGTATACAAAAGGACTGAAAGCCTACCAATGAGGAGTGAGGAAATCACCATCCTCAGCAGGAAGAAATGTTTGTGGCAGAGACTGGAACTGCCTCTGCCTATTCTCTTGCCCACACTCCTGCCACCTGGACTACAAAAGCATCAGGGTGCTCTATTCAAGATCTTTGACAAATCCTCATCTGAGGCCTCATGAAAATAATCAGCTACTGGCTGAAAAACCTTCTAGAGTGCAACTTCGTGTGAAGTTCATTCAGGCCAAAAGATGGCTTAAAGTCTCTAACAGGACCTTATTGAATATACTGGAGGTAGTTTGCAACCTGAAGTATGTCAGTCATAGACCATAGACATGCTTGCTGGACTGAGCCCCAAGCATACCAATCCCATACATGAAAGAAGAAACATGACGTTATTAATCTTTTGAATCCTCACAAAAGCAGGTTTGAGCTTTGGTCTTCCCAGAGACAACCAAAAAAAAAAAAAAAAATTAAAAATTCCTATCTTCTTTTTATATAGATACATTTACTCCTGACACTTCATTACAAAGACCCTAGCAAGGGTATCTTTCCCTAAGGAAATGCGTACACGAGCCCTGAGAATCTCTGGTTCAGGAGGCCAGAAGCAAGAAACTGGGGTTGGTCCTGGGTTTGTCTGCAAGTGAGGTCTGCTTGGCTTGCTCTTCCCTCATCTTCTTTCCCTTCTTCTCACACTCTAGCTATAGCAGAAGTATTTCTAAGTAACTGGATCGACACATATGGCTTTCAGCAGCTTCCCACTAAACTCACAATTACAAATCACATGGTCTAACTAGGAAAATTCCCAGATTCCTCCCTAACATTTCATTGGCAGCTTTTACTTTATGTGGATCACAGCGGTATTTTCAAACTTACATGAACTAATTCACTTCCACTGGCAGACAGCAACACATTACATTTGCTAAAAGTCACAAAGCTGTGGAGAAACAACAAGATTTTTTTTAATCTTGTCTAGACAAAGGAGCATGTGAAGAGGGTAAAATGAACTCTACCTGGCACAGCCTTTTTCAGGAAGCTGCTGCTTCCAGGTTGAGGAAACCTAAGATGACCACTGCAAAACAAGAGTTTGTATTACACTTCTCCCCTGTCAGCTGTATATTGAGGCCAAAATTCATCTGGAATGCTGAGAGGTAAACAATGGAGATGAGTGACACACTGCAGAGTAACTGCATCCAGGTATCCATGAGGCTCTAATCTCAAAACTGTGGTGGGAGAGAGGAGATTGTCTTTCAACAGGGAGAAATATGTTCCTTTAAAAGCTTTCTATTCTCCTCTCCAGCAGTCATGCCAGTAGCTCTCCAGATCAGCGGAAGCTGTTCTCCCAAATGGATAATCTGCAGTAAAGAAAATGTCACAAAATTGCCCCAAAATTGTAAAATTCTTACAGCATTCGTGGGGAGAAGACAGGGAGAGGGTTCTGGGTCTCTGATTCTCCTGGGATCACTGACATGCCATGAGATGGTTCTTGTGACCCTCACTGTGAATCACTGTTCTAAACAAAATAAGTTTCTCAACAGCATGAATCATGAATCATTCCATGTATTGGAAGGGACCTTAAATACCATCTAGTTCCAGCTCCCTGCCATGGGCTGCGACACCTTCCACTAGATAAATCTTCAAAACCCTCTCCAACCTGGCCTTGAATACTTCCACATATAATTCACAGCTTCTCTGGGCAAAATCACACTGGGTTCTCCTATTTACACAACTCTCATGCTTTTATCATGACAGCTGTATTCACAACCCTTCACTTTCAGAAAAATTAAATTATGCTTCCAAATTTTAGTGGGGCCATTGGCTAGGCATTTGGATAGAAGAAAAAAGAAGTTTTGGATTCTGCTTGATATTCACATCTATCCCCAGGCAGCCATAAATTGAGATATAAGAGCATCTGCAAAGCTGAGGAAAATAGTGCAGCATTGTAAAATCAGCAGTTGCTGACCCATAACTAATTTGCAATGGCAGTATTTTTCAACCTCATTAATGAAGTAGGATCTAGAAATACAAAATACTGACAAAAAAAAAAAAAAAAAAGGTAACAAATTATCTAGGCCCTGTTATAGATGGACTGTCTAGAAACTTTGCAACAGATTGAAAAAAACAGAAATGAAAACTTGTGTTATGAAGCCTGGTAGATTTTCATTACTTTCTCAGTACATCCCTTCAGCAGTAACTTACTAAAAGAGCATTTTATTATAAGTTGATGGGTCATTTTGTGAAACTATGGCACTTTAGTCAAAATAACTCACTAAAGAAACAGCATGAGTAATAGTGCCATTTACCACACAAATAAATATGTGCAGATTTTTCCTGTAGTAACTAACCACACCACAGAGTAGCCTAAAGTTTATTCCACATCTATGTGGTATTTTCAGACATTGATCATGATTATGCTGTTTGATAACAAGCATCTGTAAGTGTGGGATTTTTGCTTGCTCCCTTCCTCAGGATGGTGAACAGTACTGTCAGGCACCATCATTATTAACTACATGAGTTTACATCTTTGACAATCATTACTAGCTCTGAGCAGCAAGTGTTGAAAATATTGCTCATCTGCTGGAACCCCTGAATAGCCACTTACTTCTCACGGAAGTTGCTTTGTAGAGACTGCAGGACATGGCTATACAAGTGCTGGATTGCACTCTCAGACTCAGCACTAGCACTGTCTTTTCCTGCACAACTGCACAAGGGGCTTCTGTACACAGGTTGGCACTATTCCTTATTTTCCGTCACTTCAAGGACAGCTTCTCTGTCTTTTTGTCTCCTCATGGAAAGATCACTTTGGAGCTGGCACTCCTCATAGCTGACCTCATAGTGCTGGGCTTTGTAGCTGTGTCTAGGAGGGTGTTGGTAACACACCCACATGTTGTCTGCTGCTGAGCATCACCCACACAGCACCAAGGCTGTCTCTCCAACACCCCCACGGGTCAGGCAGCTGGAAGTGGGCAAGAGGTTGGGAGGTTCAGTCAGAACAGCTGACCCCAGCCAACCAAAGGGACATCCCTCACTGTACAGTGAAATACTCAGCAATAAAGCTACGAGAAAGGCAAAGGAGAAGTGCTTTCATTATTAAGGCGTTTGTCTTCTAAAGCAGCTGCTATATGTGGTGGGATTTCTTCTTCTCCCTGAGTGGCTGGACATCCCCTGAAGATGGAAGTAGAAATCAAAGCACTTTGCTTTCCTTCCACAGGCAGCCTTCTCTTTTCCTCATTCAACTGTCTTGAACTCACCCTATACTTCATCTCATTTCCTCCCCCTATTCTGCTGAAGAGGGCGAGTGAGAAAACAGCTGGGTGGCCATCTGGGTGCCAAAATTTTCCTTACCTCTGTCTTTACATTGGAGTGTACAGGCCAGGAAAGCTCCTCCTATAATACCACCAGAGATCACCAAACACTTAATCACTGGAACTTCTCCACTTGTCATTGGGATGTGTCACACATTTTACATTTGGTAAGACTCTGTCCTCGGCTCTGGATGTTAAATGTAAAGGCTGAGGAAGAGGGTAAAACAGCTGCTGTACTGATGCCTGTCTTTGTGGCAGCACTGATAAAGTGCTGCTTTTCAAAGCAGTGCTGAAGACTCATTGCTTCATCCTCCATGCTGCAGAGACTTGGAGACCATCCCAAGACATGGCCTAACTTTGCTTTTCTTTCCAACCCATTCTAACCCTGCTGTGATAGGCAGACAGGCTAGCATCTTGCGTGTTCTCACGGCAGTTCTCAGGTAGTACATGCTACCGAGAAATGAGGAACTTCTTCAAACAATTTACCAAACAGACCAGATAAGTGCATCTACTGATTTACTTTGTCAGAAACTGTGGAAGTTTCAATGGCTGAATAGAGGTTGCCCGGAGAAAACTTCTGCACCTTGCCTCAACATTCATGCTAGATTTAGGCCAGAAGTTTAACCACTGCTTACGAATAACAGGTCTTACTATCTCAGTGTGTTTCAAAAAAAAAAAACCATCTGATTCTGGAAAATTTCCCCCACAAAATATCAAATTTGTTCTGCTTTTACCCCTCACTTGATGATTCTTGATAAAATAACATATTTGATGAATATAATCATGCTCCTTTTAAAGAAAAATTAGGCAACTCTGGTATCACCAGTCTGACCTTGTGAAACAGTACAGACATGTGTCTCAGCAGGAAGAGGACTGTGATGCAAATTTAAAAGTGGAATTTACAATGGTTCTTCCCTGTAAAGGATCTACAGTTTAAAAGGAAACATTTGCCACTATGCTGAATTTCCCTGACACAAACATGTCACTTAGAGAACACAGGCTAAGAAAAGCGGAAGGGCTGCACAAAACAAACAAAAACAAACAAGAAAATCTTGTTCTTTCTGTACAAGAAGTCATCTGCCACTGGGTATATAGAAGAAAATTTTGCAGTGTCCCCATAAAGTCCTACTACATTATCACGTGTAAGGATTTGCATAAATGCCCTTCACTTGTTGCACTGTTGTGTTCTTGATGGGTATCAGGGTCAAAGGCCCTCAAACTGGAGCCAGAGGAACACTTGATTTTTCCATGAAACTAAGATCTTCTCATCTTTTTTTTTTTTGATGGTGTTTAGGGGCCATTACATCTTTAGTGCTTTTACAGTGTTAGGAACATACTAATCTTTACTACTGCCTCTTTAGAAGAACATTTAAGTTCTTACCAGCTTCCCCAAAGAAAGCAAATTATTGGAAGGCACAAAGCCTCTGCTCTTCCCAAGGTGGCTAATATGATTCTACAACTATGCAGTTCCAAGTGCACCATTTGCATCTCTCTGGTGAAAGACACTTTTCAAGAGGTACATCTTCCCCTGCATGAACATGGAATTCCTGAGCAGAAGAACTGTAAAAAAGAAAAAAGTCTTTGGTAAACTTTTTCAATTGTGACAAAAGTTCATCCAAAAGAAGAGAAATGTCTGTAATCCCACCACAATATGTAGGAGGAGTTGCTTTTGCAGAAAGTACCAAGGCTCTTTGTATATCCAGGGTGAAGCGCAGCAGTTAGCTTTTTTTGTTGTTTCTTTTGCTTCCTTCATCATCATGGCCTTCCCCTCTCCCCCGATCTCCCATATGGGTATTATTATTCCCCGAGCTCTATTCAATCATCACCCTTATTTCCAATGTCCCTATTTTGTTTCTTCTTCTTTCTTTCTGAATAATCCAATTCATCTTTATTTTTTAATGTTTTGGTCCCAGAAACACCTAGAGATTCTACTAAAAGGCAGTCCAACCTCTTTGTAAAAAGAAAAAAAAAAAAATCACTAGAAAGTCTCTGTTGAAATTAATAAAACTTCCTTAGGGGCAAAAGGAGAGGGAGGGTGGGAAATCACCTTTTTGGAAGAAAATCCTCAGTAATTACTAATGGAGTTTAACGGGCAATATTATAATTTAAATAGTTACACCAGATAGCTATTAAAATATATTATCATATATTAAAACATCTTATTAGGTAGTGTGATTTACTAACCAAAAAAAAAGCGGATCACTACAGTTGAACCATGACGTTTAAGAAGCAAGCTTTTGTTGCTCTGCTGCTGCTGTCAGCTGTGGATAAAAGGGGCATAAGCTGAAAAATGGACCCCACTCAGCATCTTTCAAACTGTCACCTTCATGCCACCAGAAGACCTTGCTTCCCTCTAAAGTTTTTCCTATTAGTCTGTTAAAAAAAAAATATATATATATATATATATACCCCCTACTATTAGTAAGCTACACTCTGGAACGAATGAATTTCAGAGGCAAGTGAAGGTCTGTGCACATACTGCTCAGAAATTTCTATTCCTCTAACTTTGAAAACAGACTCATCAAGTTTAACAGAATTGCTACTGTGCTTAAAATATCTGCACATGTGTTTATAGACCTAAACTGTGTAGTGCTTTCAAGATAATCAAAACTGATGTACAGTACATCTTTTCTGCATTTATGTAACATTCTGACTTCCCAGGAAAACTGCTAAATGAAATGACAAAGCCCAAACGCCAACAGGAACAAATTCACCACTAAAAAGTGATAAAAATGATAAAAATAAAACAGTTCAGTTGAGGGTATATGAAGTAGATAACACATAAAAATAATTGAGGAAAGAATTGCCCTGGAAACAAAGCTATTTCAATTCCAGTGTATTTTGATCCCTTTATGATGAACATACCTTGTAAATTAAAAAAATATCTTGTACAATGCCAGCAAAAGAAAGTTGTATCAAAGCATTTTACCAAGTGACCAAACCCATGTTTATCACACACACAGCTTGTGTTAAAAGAAAAGCTTCTTTAAAATGATAATATTCTAATTGCAGTTAGCTAGAGAATCTTTTGGAATATAAATTAAGTATCAAACAGTCTTCTACTGAAACAATAAAAAACCTGTGTAAGTATACCCTGTACACAAACCTGAAAGCCTACTTCAAGGTCCAGTTCACACTTATTTTATAGTATTCAGAAATGTTAATTCTGGGTCAGATCGAAGATGGCAAGAGCTGTCAACTAGCATGTTTTAACTTAGTCTGTGGCACTTTAAATTAGATGCCTCCTAGTGCACATTCAAATTCACACCTCTACGAGTGGACATCTCACTTGTAAAAAGTAGCCAGTGACAGCTTTTCTCAATAATCACCTGGCAGAATTTCATACCTGCCCCACCCAAATGTAGACCTGACCACAGCAATACATCCCACTGTCACTTCCACAATGTCTCCTACTTATGGCTAACAATGGAAGCTACAGCTTGTAAATCATGCAGCCATATGTCCTCAAATTTGAGCTAGTGGATATGGAGTGAATAAAAATATATGCATTATATAATTTTATATATATATAAACCTCCTTTGTGTTTCATACTGAGAAAATTCTTCTGTAACTAGTAGAGAATTTGGATCTGACTGTCCTATAAGAAACTGTCTCCACACATCACTAAACCCAGTGTTGATCACACTGATACAACTGCTTAAAATACCTAACCTCAAGCTGTTGAGCTGGGGCACTGCTACCGAAGACAGACAGAAGATCTTGCAAAATTTCCCTCTTTAAGAAGTAACACGAGGTGCTCATTTGCCAAAACAGAAGCCAAAAGCTCCTAAGAGGAAAGTTCACTTCTTCCTGCAACTTATCTCTCAGTGAGGAAGCACAGTGGGATTGTGACGGCTTCTTCACAGGGAGAAGGGATCATGGCCCTGAAGGAGAGCTTGCGCACACACCTTCTAGGCTAACGTGCTGAAGACACACGTACCAACAGTCCTCATCTCCTATGGATGCACATAAGGATCTCTCTGAACTCCAGCCATAAATCTCAAGGAAAGCCAAACTATTCTGCATAAAGCTCCTTGAATCCAAGCCAACAGAGAAAAGAAATCCAGAGCTTTTAACCGCAGACATAAATGTGTTCATGCCAGCCAGCCCAAATCAGTATCTGGCAGTCAACGGCCTGCCACAGCTGACATTTCTTCCTCTCTCTCAAGTGGCTTGCAAAGATATACTCACGGGTAAGCTGCTGCAACAAGCCAGAACGAACCAAAAGGAAATATGTACGAAAGGAAGACCCATCTTCACAAGAAACACTTGTAATCACGAAGAAGAAAGATGTAAATGTGCATTTGTGACCAGTTGTGGTGGTTGAAAAGCAGATGGAAATTAAACTCCAGATGAGCCTTTCCCCTTCCCTCAGCCCCACTCTGGTGAGAGAGGGACAAAGGCAGAGACTATGGGTTGAGATAAGTTACTAAAAGCAAACAGCAATGGAGATAGAAACGCAGTGACAGCAGCAATATTAATAATAAAAGTATACAAAAGAGAAGGTGCTGTACACATAAAAGGTGTTCACCACCATCTCAGCTGTTTTGTGAGGCCGCTAGGACAAACACAAGGTGGCAGATGCTCTCTGTAGCTAGCGTTCCCCTTCCCCAAGCTTAAGCCCATGAGAAACAATGATGGACAAACCCCTAAAAAGCCAGATCACCCACACTGCACCGTGTGTCCTGCTTTTGGGCTGCTCCGTTCCTCTGGATTGACTACACACAGTGCTCTCCTCCTCCAGGCTGCTGCTCTGGTTTGGCTCCACGCAGTGCCACTCTCTCTGGACCGCTCCCCTCACCTGCGCTGGACTTGGCCGTGGCTTGGTTTGGGTTCAGCTCCTTTTGACTCGGTTCGCTGCCACGCTGTCCCCCCGCCTGCTTCTGGCACCGCCGCCGCAGCATGCGCCTTTCACTGACCTCAGCTGTATTCACTGCTTGGCGCTGCAGTCTTCCTGAGGGATGGGAAGGGACGGGCAGCAGCAGGAGAGGGACAGAGTCCGCAGCATTGGAAGTCCCAGGAAGAAACGGAACAAAATGGCGCACTTCTGTTGCACATTCCTTTTTCTCCTGAAACCAGGCCCCCCAGCAATGATGTGGATGGTATAGAACAGCAATTGCCCGCCTTGTGAGCAACCTAGGACACCAGTGTCCATGAACACTCCAAAGGGCACCCACAAAATAAATACCCTCGAGGTGGAAAGCAGAGAGAAAGGGTGAGGTGAGGCAGAAAGAAACTCCCTCTTCCTTTGCCAAGCCCTCTACTTGTTTTAACAAATGAGCCATTAGAATCTCCAAATTATCTGGCCCAAGCTACAGCCAGTTCCCTTTTATCCAAACCCAGGCTCCAGCCAAACATTAGGAAATTAGCAGCTGGATCCAGCACAAGGGCAGCAGGCCTGCATATCATCAGCACTGCGACATCAATGAGTCCCAACCCGCACTCTCCTTCACCACTTTTGTCTATATATTAACTGCACGTGGCCATGGAAAGGAGCCTACTTATCTGAACCATTCACTACAAAGCCTGAAGGCAAATTATTACCCACTGGGATTTCTCTGAAGGAACCGGGGAATGGAAAGAAAGATAAGATTCTAGGTACCCTTAACAAGAATTGTACAAGGACATTTGAAGAGAGTTCTGCATTACCCCTTGAATTAGCGTGAACATTAGCCTCGTCTTTGCGAAGAGAAGTCCACAAAAAAGGCAAGATGGTCTCCATGGTTACACTATACACAGGTGTGAACTTAACTATCAGATAATAAAGAAACAAAACTTCCCAAATACTGACAAATCTTTCACTATCACTTCTGAATCTCTTTGTCCTAGTAACTACAGACAGGGCAATTAACTCTAATGGTACATTAATTTTCCCATTATCTAAATGATGGCAATAACCAAGGCACATAATAAATTATTTTTCCAAAGACTAAAATACTGAATATTAAAGTAGATATTTTTGTTCCTCTTAAGCTCACTCTGGCAGCTTCTGAGTTAAATGTCCTGGTAAGACCTCATAGATGTTAAATGTGGTGACTTCTTACATTTCAGGAGTGTAATAGAAAAAATGGACATATTCCTATACAGTGCAGTACTCCAAATGAAAACCTCAGATTTTCTAACTTAAAAGTCAACATTACTTAGCTGTAAAGTGGTATACCTTTTATGACACTGCAGTGTATATAAGACCCAGGGCAAAAAAAGTCCTCACATTAAAAACAATCAGATTAGCATAATAAGAGGAGAAAGCAAAGCTGCGGGAACATTTGGGGAGCTTTTAATTTTTTTTTTTTTCCTTCAAAGCATTTCAATTCCTCCAGCCAAAGTAAACATATTACAGATTAGTTCTCAAAAGTGCTCTCAGCCAAGAAGTAAGTTACTGTAATTTGAAGAATGATGCTGGGAGCTAAGCTAAACTTTAAAAGCCTCCGTGGCGTATAATAGATGTGGAGGGCTCAGAACACAGACTGCATGTAAGTACATGTTAAAATTTTCTGACCTAATAAAGACATTCAAAAGACAGTGAGCTAGCTAGAACACCACTAATGCACAGTCCTTTTACTGCCATTGTGAAATTAAGAAAGCACGATGCTAGTTTTCGCTCGTAACATCCTTGTAATAGAAAAGGCCCTCCACAAAACACAGCCCCCTTGACTGCACTCAACTCCCCTTGTTGCTGGAACAACATGGAAATATGGCATGTCAGCATCCAGGGATACTCACCACAGCCAGGCAGCATTCTGCCATCTGTGAATGATTAAAAGATTAAAAGCCCCAGACACTGAAAAGAATATCTTCTTAACAAAAAGATTTAAGGGAGGGGAAAACTGGAAAAAGCTCTCTCAAAATTCAGAGTCTGAACCTAGGAACACAAGCTGCTTGGAATATGTCTCAGGGAGGTCACCCAGGGACACTGGGCCCTACAAATATTACTAACTTGCATTACACAGCTTCCACTTTTCAAACGTGGTATTACTTAGGATGAATAGAAAAATAGGCATGCATGGAAAGTATGTGCTCTGATCACACACCTATGGCATCATGCTCGGGGAACTTCACGGATTAAAGCAATGCCTATTCTGTGTTTTATGCAATGATTATAAGAATTAATTGTTAATCATATATGAGTACTGCCAGTGCATTTATAGCTAGTGAGTAATGTTCTTCAATAAAATATTAGTACTTAAACGAAAGCATAATTTGCTTAACTTATAATAAAACTGCTAATGAGCCTCTTTTAAAAAATCCCAACTTGACACAATATGAAATATATGAATACTATTTGTTACAGTTACACACAAATTCTTAATTATACACCCAGAAAAAACACCTCTTTTTACTTCTTATATTCCCCTCAAAAGTGTACCTTTGAGTGCATTCAAAAGGTAAGTGACTTCTTTGGCTTGAAAGGCATCAGAAACATGTCTTTCCTTATCCTTCCTCAAAACGGAATCATCATGTCATCCCATGGACATAAGCAGACCTAAAGCACATTAACATAATCATACCATTCTTCAGCCCTCAAAGGCACCCCCCAAAGTTTTCTAGCAAGTTTATAGGGAAGTTGTTACCTCACTGATCAGCTGTTAGTGTTCTCTGTATCCCCAGAGATCTGAATCTTCGGTGCTCTGTATCCTCAGAGATTATCAGAATGCATGTATTAGGTGTACCAGCTACCTTTCCTTTCTTGCTTCTAATTGAAAGATGTGCTGGATGTCAGCATTGATGACAGATGATATGCCAGCATTTCTTCTCAGCTTCCACCTGTCCCTGTGTCAACACAGCTGAAGGTCCATCATGAGCTATCTCAGCTGTATAGGTAGTCCACGTTTTTCTAAATTACTGTACAACAGTACATAGCTGGTAAAGAGAGGCTATAGAAAAGCTGCTGTCCAACACATCCTCAGTATCAGAGATTCCACTCATGTGCAGTTCCCAGCTGAAGGACCTAAACTGAGTATGTAACCATTCTAGACTCTGTCCAGGCAATGCAGAGAAACAGGTATCTTTAGATGTTAGTGATGCTAAGACCAAAGTCTATGCCTACAGATAGAGACCTATAAAGGTATCTGCCTATCTCCACACAGAGGAAAGCTGGAAAGATGTATGTTTCTAGAATAGATGGCCTTGTTAAATACTTACTTTCAAAGTTACCTGGTATGAACTCGGGCTACTTTTTCCTCAAGATGCAAACCAGCTCCTCATTTTCTCAGCAACAACAAAGACATCAAAGCATATCTAGGACACATAACAGTTTTGGTCATGTAGTTTACTAGACATCTTAGAGAATGATGCATATGACAGTTAAAAAAACCCAAAACAACTGAGAAAAATAAGGCTGTGATGACATCCTCACATACAGAGGTTCTCAACAAATACACTGCCGCACTTGCTACCTCTCCTAGTTCCAAGAAATGACAGTCTAGATTTTCATGCCCTATTGGCTGTGCTGTATGCAGCGGAAATACAAGCAGATGATTGATGGGGTTTGCACTATGGAAGCCCTGGCTGCTGGCAAATGTACACTTGAAAAAGGATTCCAGATCTCTGAGCCAGGAGATCTGTTAGCAGGAGCTAACAGAGTCTGTAAAACCACTTCTTTCAGATTTATATTTAGTGTCTGAAAAAGGCAACTCTCCTTCTAGCTGCTTTTTTATTACAACAGCTTTGGTTAACGGAAAGTATTTATACTAATTCTTGGTGAGGCAAATATTCGGAACTAGGCAATGTTTGGGGGGTGATTCCATTGAAAGCTTTCATGGAGCACGAAGCAGCCAGTGAGTGCTGGGAGTTTTTCAATAACACTCTCCTGGAAGCACAGAGAGTTCACCCCCCTTAAAAGGCAAGAGAAGCTGATGCACCAAGAGATCCCTTTGGCTTAACTGTGAGCCTCTGAGCCTGCTCAAAACCAAGAGGAGCACAGCAGTGATGGACAAGTAGACAAATACCAGCTGAGAACTACAGGGCCAGTGCCAGGAATCTGCTGTGGTTGCAGAAATGGTGTCAAAGATGCAAACAGAAAAACAACAAATGGAAATAGGCCCAAGATGCAGAAAACTACACGGAAGAGTTCTTCAAATATATAAACAAAAGGCAGGTACAAAATTAAAATACTGGCCTGCTGTTAAACAGGAAAGATGAATTAGTCACTAACAACGGTGACAAGGCATAGGTTCTCAACTCTTTCTTCACCTCTGTCATTACCAACAGTGTTGGGCCCCAAGCCTTGGAAACAAAAAGCCAGATAATGCAAACACAGAGCCATTGTCAGTGATGGATTGGTTTGTGAACTCGAGCTTATCCAACAAATCCATGGGCCCTGACAATATTCTCCTGAGGGTGTTAAGAAAGCTGGCTGATGTCATTGGGAGGCTGTTCTCCATTTTTGAGAAATTATGCGGTTTGGGGGACATCCCAGAAGAAGGCTTATGTGGGAGTATAGTTCAGGAGTGCAGCACAGGCTGGGATCTTCCCAGCTGGGGAGCAGCTCTGTGGAAAAAAAGCTGGGGGTTCTGGTGGACAAGCAGCTCAATAGAAGCGAACAGTGTGCAGCTGCTGTGGCAACAGAAGCCAACAGGATGCATCATCAAGGGCATCCCCAGCAGAGATAAAGAAGGCATTGTGCCAACCTACTCAGCACTTGTCAGGCCACACCTGGAATACTGTGCTCAGTTTTGGTCCTCACTAAGCAAAATAGATGCAGACAAGATGAAGCAGGCCCACAGAAGGGCCACAAAGGTGATGAAAATACTGGGAAGCCTGGCACAAGAAGAAAGGCAGTTCTCTCAGCCTTTCTGGAGGCTTTGTTCAGCCTTGTGGAAAGAAGGCTTAGGGGAGACCTTTTCACCATGCTCCAGTATCTAAAGGGTGGCTACAAAGGTGATGGAGAGCCCTTTTACAATGAGTCACATTGAAAAGACAAGGGGTAACAAGTACGAGTTACTCCTGGGGAGATTACAATATGACAGAAGAAGAAGGTTTTTCACAACAAAAACAACCACACATAGGAATAATTTCTTCAGGGAAGTGGTAGATTTCCCAACATTAGACACTTCTAAGATTTGGCTGGACAGGGTGCTGGGCCATCGTGTTTAGAAGGTGCTTTTGCCATAAAAGATTGGTTGGACCAGATGATCCTTTTGTTTCCATGCTATTCTATGATTAATAAGAACATAGATTCCCAATTAATTTAATTCAAAAACAATTGGCAGTAAAATTCCTTTTTTTTTTTTTCCTAAGGGAATTGATATGACTCGGACAGTACATTTTCACACACTTTCAAAAAGTTTGAAGTTTCCCAGATAATTGTATCCAGGTCCCAAGACATCCAGCCAGGGTGTCCCTAAGCAGCCTATACTAGGCAGTCCTTGCTCTCTATCTGAACTATGTGTCACATGCATTTTGGATAGCCCTCCCACCCTTTATTTCTTCAAAGAAATGTGATCTGGAAATGCAAAGATACCAAAACCAACATGCTAATAAATTGCACTCTCTCCCAACTATGTTCTTACAGACACACAGAATTTAGAGCTCAGAGCTAACACAGTCAGTTTTACCTTACTTAGACTTTCTCTGCTTCCCTTTTCTAAAGTACACTGAAACAAGACACCTGACAGGAATATGGGATCATTTTTTCCCCCTCTATGACTCTACTGAATCATCTCATGTTGTCCTATCACCCATATGGGACATTTCCTTCCTTCTAGGACAGACAGTCATGCAAAGCAAACTGCCTTCCTGAAGAAGTCAGCCTGTCTTCCTGGAGTTCAGCAAGTTCCCTAGGGTCTTATTTATAAAATTACTTCGTTCTGCTTCTGGAAAAATAATGAATGTTCCCACTGCTTTCCCTGAAGAGTAATTTGGCTGAGGACTTTTCCTAAGACTCCAGCACCAGTAGTTCCCACTTCAGTGGGCACCATCAAGGCTAATGGTCATCTATCACTCCTGCTCCAGGCTCCACCCGGGTATTGCTTGAGGCATCCCATGATAAAGCAACTGAACCAGAATCCACAAACAGAACGCTGAGATTACATAAATACAACAGTTTCCAAACCAACTAGCTCAAGGAGTTTCTGACAAAATCAAGCTTTTTCAGAAAAAAAATTTCCCTGCACTGAGGCAAATAATCCTCCGTGATATTTATATAACATAAAAGTCTGTGGAGCCAAACAAATGAGATTAGAAATCAAACCTTAGTCAGAATGATACTCTTATCACAACATAGCAGCATTCTGAAGAAACAAACTATACATTTTCCTCCCCTTGGATGTGTTTTTCTAAGAGCTTGAAAAAGGAACACCAACGTTTTTGATGTAGTGAATATTGAAGATTCAGTCAAAACACTTAAAAATTGACAACAAAACTTTTAAATGGAATAAAGAAAAATAAGTACTATACTACACACAGAAGAAAATAGTTGGACTACAAAGTTCTTATGAATGCTTTCCTCGGCTTTCTACCTCCTTCTACCAAGAGAAAGTACCTCTTTTCCTTAACCAAAATTAGAGGTGTAGAGGAGCAGAGATGGAGGGTTTGAGGCAAGAATTAAAGAGCTGAAGTCAGGAAAAGGATCAGGATAAAGACTTTCCTTCTTCTTTCCTTCCTTTACTTTTAAGAATTGAAAATGCTTATGTGCAAATTTATTTTTTTTTAATTATGTACTCTTCTTGTCACTTTTAAATCCCCTAGACACAAGTCTATGGAGGATGAATAATCGAAGCTATATCTGAACATAGTCTCTCCAAAATGATGAACAGCAATTAGCAATGACCTTTACAGAGAGAAGGGTCACAACAAACAACCACTGGGATGATTCTCCCATTCATATCCTTTAAGGGAATGACACCGCACAGAGCCCACAGAAGTGAAGTTCCACGATACATCTCACTTCCAATGCAATGGCAATCCAGATGACTGTAATGACAATCCAGAGGAGTGTGGGGATACTGTGAATGTTCTTATCCTGATCATCTTATCTCTGAAACAGAAGCTCAAACACAGAAAAAGGAAGAACATCTTCCAACACTAACTCCAACGCAATCATAATTTTAACTGGGAAAAAAAAAAAAAATCAAAAATCTGTGGCATAGACAGAAAGACAATAAAAAATACTTCATAAACTAAATAGCAAAACTAAAGAGATTTTGCTATTCTACTATCCCCAGACAAGTTTCTTTGCAAGGAAAATGCTATTTATTCTAGAAGCTGGGACTGTATTCTAACCTAAATGCAGAAAAAAAGGCAGAAAGAAATATTATCACACAAAATTACGTACTATCTATCTCAAAAACTGTAAATCTGTTCAGGTTAGATGTGTAGAATGAACATTTTAGAACCTTTTATTTGGGAATATTTGGTGTAACCTAACTGGCTGACACTTCTCAAAGATCAACCACTTCTGCAACCACAGCAGAGGCATGCTCTGCCAGAAGTACAGGTTTGGCTTAAAGCAGCTTCACAGCAATTCTGAATTTGATCCCTCTTTGCAAAGAACAGTCTGATTGGCCTGAATCAGATCCTTGTTCAGCTACAGCAGAGAAGTTCTTGCTGTATCTTTTCTCATTATCCCAGATCCTGACCCAGTTTTTCTTGTTTCAAAACAGAACCAAAGCATGCCTAATGCTCTCTGCAATAGGAATTCACGACAGTTGATCTATTTCAGGTCCTCTTACACTTCCCTTGGGTCAGGTTCTAGATTAAGCAAGTTAAATATACCATGTAGTATTTTGTGTATGAATATTAATGTTTGTTAGGGGCACCAACACAAGATAGATTTTTTAAAAGGATACACAACTATTCCAGATACAGAAAAAGGCTTGATGGCATCCACCGTACAAAAAACAAATAAAGTAACAGTCAAGGTTGCCATTTTGCCAGAAAATTACAGATGACTGAAGCTCATTCCTGAAGAATGGAGGGGAGTGCTTGCACACACACACACACACACACAAACCCTGCCTCTTCTTTTTCTCCCACCTGAGCCCCCATGGCTGCTAAGTGGCTAAGCAGCATTTGTAAGGATAATCCCTAACAAAGTCTCTCAGAATTGGTATGGTAATACACATGCCTTTGTACAGAAAGGCCAGAGACCAAGAAAGAAGCTTACATAATTTCTCTTTCCAATTATAAATAGAGGTAGATATGATGACAAATACACGTTTCAGAAAGCTTGAATATGCTGTTATATCAGAACAGTATGGGATATCAAACAATTCCCTTTCCATCTCAGATTACAAAAAAATACCAATACTCAATTTCCCATATAAATTGCCTGTTTCATTTTTAAAAGCTTGACTTTTTAAAAATTCTTTGTGTGGTTTTGTAATTTTTAATCTTAACTGTTCCCTCCCAGTGCTCTGTTTATGCTAGGATACATTGGGGGGTCTTTCGGCCTTGAAGGAATGGTGCAAAGATTCTATCTCTGAACAATCCCTGTCAGGGGACTGAAGAAAAGGAGGGTAAATTGTACCAAGGGAAAGTGGAAAGGGGTCTTTAGAATTTATTGGACACACAGCTGGCAATCAAAAGACATAGGAAAAAAAATCTACAAATCATGAGATGAGGACATATTAAAATCACTACTGATTGGGGGAAACAGGATAAACATTCCTACTGAGACAAGCCAAGTAAGATTTTTTTTATTTTTTTTCCCTTTCCTTTTCAAAAGGAACACACCGAAAACTTTTCTGGTCACACTGTGTAACAACAAGGCTTTCATTGGCAATTCTCACAAAGTACTTGCAGAGATGGTGAATCCATAGCTCACTTTGATATGGGCATCCCCTAAGTGTGTGTACCTGTGTGACAACTACAGACACGGCACATCTCAGGATCCTGTCACCACCAACCCAGACCAAAACTCACATGTGTGCTTTAAAATTTGAACTGTCTCTTCTTCACTATGGCAGTGATGACACACAGGAAAAGGCTGACCACAGAAACTGTGGATGTTCCATCCCTGGAAGTGCTCAAGCCCCTGGATGGGACTCTGAGTAACCTGGTCTAGTCAGTCGCATCCCTGCCATGGCAGGGGGATTGGAACTAGATGATCTTTAAGGCCCCTTCCAACCCAAACCATTCTATGATTCCCTGATTACTAGGAGCAAGTGTTTTATGTGCAATAACATTTTGAAAAATTGTTTTATCCAGTTAAATTTTTAGAGTTGAGGACCTTATATTCATCTTACAGAGATTTACAAGTCATGGTCTATTACCTTCTGGTAGGCAGGAAAAAAATTTAAAAATGCCCAGCCATCTCCCCCAGGAAGATGCATTTATAAATTTTCAGAAACACACAGGTGATATATGGAAATTGATGATAAGGTAGAAAGCAAGTTACCATGCCAAAACTACAATTTCTACGACTGGGCAAAGCAGAACAAGAAAATGCTTGTATAAGTCTTCCTATTATGCTCATCACTCTGCTTCATTTACATGCATCCCGGTCTTAAGATTATTGAGATTTAGAATTAATGACCCACTGAGATTTATAGGCCCAGTTACACCTCTCAGCATTACCACTTTGGGGGCCTCCACAGCCTTGAACAGACATTAGAAGGTCACTCAGAAAACACTCACTAAGTTCAACAGACTTCAGATGAGGTCATTTGCCTAATTAAAAAAGAAAAAAAGCATTCTAAATAGGACATGCTATGAAAAAATCCCACATTAACCAGAATTTTTGTAAAACTCACTGTGTATTTTTTTAGAGGGAACAGATTAAAAGCATTTCCTAGTTGAATCTAGTGTGTTTTTTCCCCATCTCTTCCAAAAACATAGAAATACAACTGGCTCTAGCACTGGTCTTTATGCAGCAGGAAATGACAGAATCATTAATGTATATTAATGCAAGTGTGACAGATATGACTACTGAGTGAGGTCTAGAGGGATGGCCCAGTGTTCATGGAACTGGGAGGAACTTGGCAATGCTCCCTAGGAAGCAAGAAATCCTTACATTAATATTGCCCAGTTGCAGCAGCTGAGACAACTGAAACCATCTCTGCTTGCAGACATAACTGTGCACAGATTGTTCAACTTAGACAATTCCATATGTTCCCGTGTTTCTTTTCCCTTCTTTCATAGCCATGGTTTTCTTTGAGCAACTCACAGTGCTGAGTGATGCAAGTCACCAACTAGTTACCACACGTGTTTTACAACAGAAGTTCTGAAATTAAGGAGAAGCATAGCATTTTCATAACAAATAGACTAATTAACAGATATTAAAAAAAAAATTAAGAACTTTTCATCATTTACAGATTTTTAATGAAGGGAATGAAGTAAATAGCTAGTCAGGCTTCTGCCTGGCAGGAATGAAGTCTTCAAGTACTCACAATTTATAACAGAAACACCAACAAACACCTTTAACTACAGCACCACTGCCAAATGGCACTGTAATTAGGCTAGAAATGCTGTTCTTTGAGTCATGAATAGGATGTGCTTGGCCTTGTTTTCTATATAGGATCATACCATCCAAACACAGGCAGCAGCATTTATTGAGAAATTCCCTGAAAGATAACAACAGATTATAAAAAGGGTTCATGTAAATTTAGTTAAGAACAACTTCAGACATTATTTTCAATTACTGAGATAAAATCATGGCTTCTCTCTGGAAGAAAAAGGGCAAGGTTTTTTTCCTATACACTATACAGAGCCTATGAAAGCCTTAAGAATAGTCTGTTTTTACAAGCAGTACCAGCTGCCTACTAATATTCCTTAACTCTGCTTTTCCCTCCCCCAAGTCATTTTTCCTATTATTGTCAACATTTTGTTTGATTGATTAATAAAAAGCAGCTTTCCGGCTCTAGATAACAGGTCATAGAATTCCCTCTGCATTGAATAAGTCTGCCTGCTCTCAAGAACGCTAACTGATAGTTTTTCTTTCTCCAAATCTGCAGGTCTCTGGCCAAGCACTGACTTTTTCTGCACCAAACTCCTCAGTGATTTCAGAGAG
This sequence comes from Hirundo rustica, assembly GCF_015227805.2. NCBI lineage: Eukaryota > Metazoa > Chordata > Aves > Passeriformes > Hirundinidae > Hirundo > Hirundo rustica. The sequence continues at coordinate 56,616,512 of NC_053451.1, read as the reverse complement.
CATGAGGATGACAGTAGGATATGTGCATGAACTTCCAGTCCTTCTATGCTTGCACAAGGATCTGCAGTTAATTAAGCAGAAATTATCTGTTAACATTCATTAAAAAGGAAAAAAAAAAAAAAAAAAAAAAAAAAAAGGACCATCTTCAGCTCCTCTAAATTCTCTATCAAACAGGTTAGCATCCTTATTTAATAAGCTACACATGCATCCCCACCTGATGCAAGGGAATACATCTACACTGTCTACTTTAGGCATGTAACTCTGCTATGACTGAACCTTGTAATTGCAGGGTTCCTGCACACTGAGCAGATCCTCACGACACCTGAGGCAGGCAGTTCAGAGCCCAAGGGGTTGCACTACACATACTGCACAAGATGCTAATTCTCGCAGTTATGTTACATGCCCAGAGTGAGTCCGTGTGCTCCCTCCACACATCTCAGCACAGCACCACGCTTCATGAACACCATACACATGCACTTGCTATTTCAGCCTTGCTGCCTCATTTCACTACCTGCACCTCCCTGAGTAAGAAAAAATAGATCTACATTTGCATTATGCCTCTTTGGACAACAGAAGACGTCAGGAGTTCATGAGCAGAATGCACACAGAAATAAACAAAGAAATTGCATTCATTTTCTTCGGCACAGAAACCTGGAGACGTGTCACAGAGATTTATTAGCCCTCTTAAGATAACTACTCAAGATACTGATGGAGTTGACAGTGCAAGCTTGTCACTCTCCTGTCAGACCACTTTTGGACTCATGTACAGCCAAACCGCAGCTCCAGTCTAGCCCTTCTAATACACCCCTTTCCTCTCCTAAGGTACACGTTATTACTCCGGGGAAAAAAATAAAATCATCTATATCCCAAACAGTAGAGGTAAAAGAGGAAAGCATGTATGGCAGAACACCTAAGGCCTTACTAGAATGGGGAGAAAAGCTCACCTTTGTCGAGAAAGTAGTCATCTGTGTCCCTTTAAAGACAAAAACCAGACATCTCCTTGTCATAAGCCCACACCAGGCTGATCACCTGCTGTCTTGCTGTACATCAAGCCAATTTTCCAGCAAGATTTGTTCACTTAGATTCCCCAAATGAAAGTCTCTCTTAAAATAAAAAAATAAACCAGTCTGTCGCAAATAACTCCCTAATCTGCCATTCCTTCAATAGGACTGAAGTGCTCTTCACAGACATAGTACACAAGCATCTTGAATTAGCAGGGAACTATTTTTAAATACATGAAGGATAGAATACAAAATTAGCTTCATGGGGAATGAGAAGCTCAGAGATTATTTACTTTCCCTTAATTACTTTGACTCACCACTCATTGAGCTTTCCAATAGTACTACCTATTTCACACTCAAATTTTGATACTTTAGACGTGAGACTATTTCTTCAACATCTAAGATTACAGACCTTAGCAGTACAAAAACACATTTCTCAAATTGACTTACCCACTTAAAAAGTAATTAAATATACTGTACGGCACAAATTTCCCTTTCTTTGGAACAACTGCTTCAGATTAGGGATCCCTATATAAAAACAAAGCATTCTTTATGCAAAAACATGAACATTCTGACAAACTATTACAGTTAAAGAGGTGTGGGTAGCCTCTTATACTACTGACCTTATATAATGCAAGGAGCAAAACAGAGATTATTACTAGAAAATTACTTTTGAGAGCAAGGTGACAGGAAAGCCTACCCAAGCCCTGAACTCAAGAGAGAAACTTGAGTTTCTAAGCCTTCAAACAAAAAAGAAATTAAGTGTGGCCATACAGCACTGCTGGTCTACATCCACTACCCATCTTTGTTTCATATGACATAGGCACATTTCTATCACTTGCACAATATGCAAAAAAGGAAATCTAGAGTCATCTACAGTTCTATCCCTGGAGAAATAAATTAATCGGAGTCTTTAGGACAGCGCTTCAAAATATAAAATAGTGGGGAAAGCAAGTAAAAAGGATAAAGGGAGCAAAGAAAAGGAAAGCAATAGAGAAGACAGCACACTAAACAAAAAATAACACATCTGAAATATAAAAGAAATAGAGGCTTAGGTAAAAAGACACAGGACAGACATATAAAGAAAAGGAGAAAAGAGGATTATAAACATGAAAGAAGACAAAAAGTGATAGAGAGACAGGCATACAGAAGGGATAGTTTAAAATTAAAAAAAAAAAATCAAAATCAGCCAACTAAAAAAAGTCTATACAAACAAACAAACCAGACAAATACCAACAAACAACCACAGCTCTACATTCTTTCCCAAAAATTACTCTAGAAACCAGAGCTGGAACAAAAGTAAGTGAAATTAATTTCATTGGCTAATGAAATTTCATTTGATTTCATTTTAGGGTTCAGCCCTGTCTCCATCAAGCAGTGGGATTTTTTTTTGCCAGAACCTCTCAGCTCCTGTGGGATTAAGGATGAGCTGAAGCAACATCTGAATGATTTTCTGCACTGGGACACCTGAGATACTGCATATCGTAGCATCAGTTCTGGATCTGTAAGGATGACTAGTCCTTACTAGGTAAGAGAATTAAGACGTAGAACACCTATCAAGGTACTACATATTACTGCCACCATGTATATGAAAGAATGACTTCTCTCCTTAAGCTGAGTTAGCAAGCAATTTATTATGCTATAAAGTACTAATAATTCTTCTATCAGCTGTCAAATACTTACACATCACTTAAAAAAAAAAAAAAAAAAAAAAAAAAGAAAGAAAGAAAGAAAAAGAAAAAACAACAACGAAAACCCGCCATGGACTGGCAAAGAAATTCGCAAAGGAATCACCATTAAGTGGAATTTTGAAGGCTTTCTAGGAGAGATGGTAAGAAGCCTTGGGTTCCACTTCCCATCAGTGGGAATACTGCACAGTTCCAACAGAACAACCACTGGTTGGAGAGAGGAAAACAAAAAAAAAAAAAAAAAAACCAGAAAGAAAAAAGTAGGAGACACCCTCAAAAGAATTTATCAAATCACTTATTAGAATATAATGAATATTAACAAAAGACAGTACAAATGCTCTTGAGAACTGAGTATTCCTGGGGTTTGGATCTCTTCTAGGCTGCTGAAGGTTGCTAGGGAATTTCACAGTTAAGGGTGTATTTCCATATGAATGTTTCAAGAAGGGGGAAGGGTTTGCAAAAATGAATCTTAGGCACAGTTTTCTTTTTGCTTTGGAGAGAAGAATCTGATGTTCTTGTTAAGCTGAAATAAGAAGCTTTCATATTTAATGACAGATTATGAAAGATTTTTGGTAGAAAAACATACACAGAAAATGCTTGATGAGGCACTGTGACAAAGAACTTACTTCTCTCAGTATGGTTAGTAACAGCGCACCAGACATGCCATTACACACATGCTAAGTAGTCTGAAACAAGAGTAGCCTTGTTTTGATTTAACAGATAAAAGCAACAAGTTTATTTTGTTTTAAACAGATTGTATGTCCATTTTTCATAAACCATTTAGAAAGCATATTGCTGTGGGCTTCCCAGTGACAAATACACTGAGGCACCAGCAATTGACAACACACTTTGTACTCTTTGACATGGATGAAAGAATTCAATTCAACTTCTCTTTTTTCTATCTGGAAAGAAAAACATCTGGGAAAAATACTTTTTAGCCCTACATCCTGAGAATGAATCTTAAATGATGTTCTGTCTGCAACTTCATCTGCTTCTCTTCCCTTTTCTTCACTAACTTTGGGTGACATTGGTTAAGAGTGGCCAAAACTAACAGAGGTCCCTTCATTTTAATGAAAATAAGTGGATGATTATAGGACAAAAATAATAAACATCCTCCATGGTTAAAATGTCAGGCACTCAGCCTTGAATCAGAAAATCCACAGAGCCATCGCCACTAAAGGAGAACCTGCAGAAAACAAGGTGAGGTCGGCTCCGTGCTCACAGCACCATTTATCTGGTTATTTTCCCCATCCTCTAGTGTTCAAAACATCCCTACTCAATCAACTCTTATTTATGCAAGCTTTCAATAAATACAGACACGCTTCCATTGGCAACTGCTGTGACAGTTGATCTTCACACCACCGTATTATCTTAATAAACTGTCTCTCAGCCCCAGGGTCTTTGTTCTCACATAAATGACCTACAGTTGGTCACCCTGTATCTTACACAAAGCATGACGAGCACAGGGGTTATATGAGCTAATTGCATAGTGACTGCAAAAATAGCAAGCTTTCTTCTCTTCAGACACGTGTTCTTTCTCTACTGAAAACAATTCAAGCTAATGACAGAACTATATATCTGGATAACTCTATCATTAGTTAATGCTACCACCACATGAGTTTGTCTGCATGGCATTCGACAAAGAAATTCAAGTTAAACAGCCTCCTCCAGAATGAAGACAATATTGGATTAATTACGTAACTTGCTACGCATTTGAAAAATGAAGATTAATTTCCCTTTTATAACCTTATTAAAATCTTACAGAATAAGAACCAGTTTGTAATCTGTTATTGAAGTATAACACATAAATATCTTTTGAATTACTCAAAATTTAAATCACTGGGGATCTGAATTTGGCCCCATACATCTTAAAAGAACTGTTGACTCATTACTCATGTAAACCTCCATGAACACATAATGCACAGGAACTAATTTGTTTTCTAGGAGAGTTCAACCTTCTCTGCCAAAAGAACTCATATTCTGGTACTTCTAATATAATATGTTCTTTTTATTGATCTACGTGCTACTTTTACTACTAGTTATGGGGTAAACATCCGGAGAAAAGCAGAAACTAGGGTCTAACGGAGCCTTAGTCTTTTCCCCACACGCTTTCTACAACTCAGGCCACTTTCTTCCTCTGATTGAAGACAGCCACTGTAAACACAAGAAGTCCACAAAGCATTTACTATTAAAAACACAAACCACAGACTACCAAACTAATTTTGTAACATAATTATTACTCCAATGTGGTCCGAAACTGAAAGCATACAACTCAAAACACAAAGACACCGTAGCTAAGTTGTAAGTCTCTAGACAGTAAGATCTACCATTCTTTTAGTTTATTTTCAGGGGTGCCTTAGCAACCTGGGATATGGCCACATAAGCATTTTGAAGACAGATTAATTTTCTCTCTAGCTATGCGTGCTTCATGATGTTTTTGCACCAGCCAGGTCTGAACCTCAAGTTGTGTTAGCATGGGATCATGCATGACAAAGTGAATTTATCAAAATGTCTCAAGCCTAACTGTGCAACATGGAAAAATGCCCCACACTTAGCTGGCCAGGGAAGAAAAGTTTCAAGCCTGAACCATCCATGTTCAACTGCCAGAGTCTCCTACAACTCAACTGCTATATATTCCACTGTTCTGGCACAAGCAGGAGTAACAGACTGATCATCTGGATTTCAGTTTAAGTTAGGAAACCATGCTCCTTCTGACTGTCTCATTTCCTGTTATCCCACTCACTATAGAGTTCAGTGAGAATCACAGACAGAAAAAAAAAGCTGGAAACAACCATGCAACAGGATCACTTGCATTCTTTTGAGACAACACAGTTTTACCTATCAAATTCTTAAAGACTCCAGCTGATAAAGCCCCACAGTGTTCACAGACCCCATGCTAGGATCCCCCTGCATCCTTACCACTAGAAAAAACTTTCTAAACTTTTTATTCCTTGCAACATATTCAAAAATAATAAACATATTCAGCATATTACTTTTACTCTACTCACTGTGGGCATTGTAGACTTTTTCCATGTAGGTCAGACTTCTTCCTGTATTCCATCTTAAGGTAAAACGTTTAATCTTGCAATTCAGGTTTTATAGCTGAGACCTCCTTCAATGTTTTTCTCAGATATCTGATGTCAGTTATTTGCAAGTCAGATGAAGAAAGGGTCCATCTGAACTGGAGCATCATCAGGCTGTAGCTGCTGGAAATCCTTCTGAAACCATCATTATGTACTTTCCTAAGGTTTCCACTTCCCTGGGGAGTCCCTGGGGAATTTTTATATTTATATAAAAATATAAAAGAATTATAAAATGCAGTATAAAACTTTACAGTAGTCACATTCAACTTCTGTTTAAACAAAGTTGCATTACTGAGGGCCACAGAGTAGAGGCAAAAGTGAAAATAAGATCTTCCTCAGGTGATGTCCATGAGAAACTGAAGGAAGGAAGCATAAATACTCTTTTTTTGTTTCCAGCCAACTACTAATCATACAGATGGTTCTCTCTCACCAGGATGAACTGAGCATCAGGACAAACCTACCTCAGAAGCTCTCATTTCAATTTGTTTCTGCCACTTCCATGCTTGCTCCTCAGGCACTTACAGAATGCCTCCTTGTTGTACAGCCATCCTGTGGCATCCCTTAGAGACACGGCTGGGAGCATTACAAAGGTCTGCATTTTGTCTTGCATGGATGCTTCTAGCCATTTTCTGAACACTTTTCATATTCACTAAACACTTTGCATTAACAGAAGTGCTATTTAATTTAGGTTTGGGTTTTGAGTTTTGCATTACCCTTTTCCTTCATTGGTTTAACAGTGAACTAGTGAATTTAAATGCCTTTGAAAGGGCAGTACATACAGACTTACATCTCACTCTATATTGCTCATTTTGTATTAGCATGAAAGGAGGTTTCTCACCAGCTCTGAAGTCTTCATTTTCCTCATGTTTAAACCATGAGTGGCTCTGCTCTTTGCCTCGCGCCCCCCAATAACAAAATTATTCCTCTACAACAGGGCCACTGAAACCTAGAACAGTACTTCAGTGATCATCACAGCTGTACTTCAATGATGCAAAGGTTGTATCAAGCTTCAAGCTATCAAAGTTGAAGCAGTAGTTCAATGATGAAAGGGATCTCATCTTCAGGATTTTCAAATTCTGCTTTCAATTCAATATTCAATTTCATCAGGTAGCCTGTCTCACACTGGAGAATCAAAAGAAACCTATTTTCTTCATCATTTCAAGATGACCACTAATCCTTTCTGCCTAGCTCATGCAGCATTTATACTTGAGGTACAGAAGAATTGTTTGATTACAGTGAGTTGACTGACTCGCTTCAAACTACTCTTTTGATTCTTGGGCAAGATGAGCCTGAAAATTACTACTTTTATAATTTCTGTTTTATTTGTGGTCTGTAACACCAAACAGAATCAACTTTGATAATGTGGAAAAGGTAGGTGTTAGACCAGTGAGCTGGCCTTGTACAGACTTGCCAGTCAGATGTGCTGCCTACTTTCAGCTTTGAAAAAATTAAGCCTGGTCTGACTGCGCAGGTCTCCCTTCTCTCCACTTTCCATGAAGACTGGATTACATTAAGCAGCTACTCAGTTCTTTCATTATCAGCAAGGCTTCTTTCTCCTTTTCCCCAGAGACTTCATGCAGTTGTTATATAACCCCTCTTAGTATTTTCCAAGAAACTGAAAAAGAAATTCCAATTTTCCAGCCTCTTTTACTTAAAAAAATGTTAATAGTTTCCTTCATAGGGTGGATTTACATCTCCCTTCTCTTTTGTAAAGAAAACAATATAAACTACACATTACATCTGTTCTGTAAAACGATACAGAAGTTAAGCAAACATATCACGAAAAATAAAACTGAGAAACCCAACTAATGACATACACACTATATACCTGGTTTGACATGTTTTTAGGTAATGGTGTTAAGCTTACAGAATTGGCAAGAAACTGGGTAGCTAAGTAGATTGGCAACAGCACACTGAACCTCTTGCTCAAGTTTCATCCAGGTCCCTCTAGGAACTGAAATGGCATGTTCCCTCACAAGCTGTCAATGAAATAAATGGTAATGGTTCTCTGGTTCATATGAAACAGGAGATTACACTGCAGAAAATGATTCATCAGCACAAATGGTATTTCCTTTTACTCTGAAGATATGAATAAATATGAACCAAAAAAATTGCCAAGGGTGCCTTCATTTGCTGAAATGGTATTAACCGGAGAGATGCTCATTTTAGGTAAACTAATGGAAAGACAACATACAGAAGATTCTAAATCAAATGCACTTTCCAGGATCCTTAAATCATCAGCTTTCTTGTGGAACAGCCTGTCACCAGTACTTCCACTTACGCTCTACCTGAAGACAGTAGAAGCCAGAAGGGCATGTGCATGGGAGGCATGAGGATACATGAACAGACCACCCATTTACAGCCAGTAAATCCAGAGTGCTTGCTCACATCCATATCTGCCAGCAAAGGACCACAGCCACACTCTGATTTGTCTGTAACCATGCCACCCTGTGCTGCAATCTCAGCAGATTTCACTGCTAAGCAAAGGTCCCACCTCCAAGAAAAACTCCAAACTAAGCAGATCGCTTATTCAGAAAATGGAGCTTCATCTTCTGAGTCATGCCAACATCTATCAGAAGTCATCAGAAGAGTTTAATCCATGGACCTCTAACACCAAAATACCTCTACCACTGCAGAAGGAGAGGGAATGCTTCACTTGGTAGAAAATAGCAAACTCTTATTCTATATACAGAGCAGCCACTGAATTAGGATACAACACAATTTCACAGAATGTCAGACCAGCAAAATATTAGGAAGCAATCTGCTGCTTTCAGATGAAACAAACTTATTTGTCATTGTTGAAATACTTCTTGTAAGGGCAGAAGAACCAGTGCTCGTTCTAAGAGCATGTTCTCATTCTGGTTATTGCAATTCACCTCCCTAAATCCACCTTACGCCTTTATCAGCTCCTTTTATTTCATCTCTTCTTTGCTTCCCTGACAAAATGCTTCCTAAAAAGAATAAAAAAAAATCTACACAGAATTGTTAAAAATACTATTAAATACTTGCTGCACTCTACCCCAGGCACAGCTGTTATGTCCAGAAGCATTTTTACACTGTGTGTAGAGCACAGGTCCCTTTTAAACCTACATAGAGACAACCTGCCATACCAGAGTAGTTGTTTATTACCCACTCTGGACACGGAGTAACTGTTCCTCCACAAGTATTGTTAAGATCCAGTACAGCAAACCCCACATCCTAAATGGTAACACTATGTTAAAAGTACCTGTATAAAAGCACTTTAAAGCCTCATTTAACTTAACTCTAAAAATAAAGATCTATTAACAGAAACAAGTTGTAATTAAGATTACTGTTGACCTAGCTTCTTCTTGCAAAGGGGAGATAATAATCTTACATTTACACAGTACCTTTCAGTCTAAACTTTCCCATCCAACAAGCCTGATCTTAAGACACACTTAGAAGAGTGCTATTAACATACAATAACACAAATAATTCTAAGTAAACCAATCTACACAATTTGATTACCAGCACGTACCAAGCTTGATCCACCTGATCAATTGTATGGGTCCTATTTATCTGACATCCACCTACAAGCAAATTATCCATCCCCCAAAAGAGTGCCCCTCTAAGAGAGGCAATGAATTAGCAATCAACCTCATTCTTAATCCTTATGTTCTGCCTAAAAAGCAAAACTTCCTTCAATCTCATTCCTTCAAAATGAACCTCTTCTCAGACCTCCATCACCACCTCCAAGAGAAAAGTACCAGCAAGGACTGAACCTGGTTTACCTCCCAGAGGATATCTATATTAGCAAATACACCTGGAGTGTATTGGGAGTGTACTGGTTTTTAAAAGATCATATTTTTTTTTGCATGTTATTCTGAACACAGAAGACCTAAACCTGTCTTCCACTACTTCAAAACACTCCTCTGTTGCACTGTCAAGTACTTAAACCAAAGGTCAGTCTCCAGATTAGCCTTCCCCTGTATGTGATACCCCTGCAAGAATACTGTTTTAATCATTAACATGCTAAGAAGGGTTATTGTGAATCACTTGTTTTTACCTTATGGTTACCAAAATAGGCCTTGTTTAAACAGTTGGCTGTCAGGTATCCATAAAGCACAGCAGAGGGAAATCCACCTCCTCCTCTGCAATTGGCATGGCTGTTGGAAAACATTCCCTGATGATATCAGTCTGCACAACTTTTTTTGTTGTTGTTGTTTTCTGAATGCTTGCTTCAAGTAACATGAATTACAATAAACCAGTGTATTAACTTCATTCCGGGAAAAGGTTTCACAAGAAAGCTGAAACCTGCACATTCCCTGGCTAAGTCCTCTCCCAGTTTACATGGATGATGGAGACATTTAAGGCAGTGCACCCTTGGAAAGATCATCTCTATATCTCTGCCCCTTTCTCAGTCTCTTCCAGAAAACACACCACTGGTGGTAGGGGTCATCAGGACCTGCACTGCATACTGACTAGCCAGATCACAGGAGACAGCTGCGCTGAGACAGGGCGCTGTGATGGAGGGACAGGAAGGAAGGAGCAGTACCTGCTATCCATCATTGCACCTTGGTAGCAATAAGTGTTCTCAAATGACAAAAAAAAAAAAAAAAAAAAAAAAAAAAAAAAAAAAAAGAAGAAGCTGCAGAAACTGTCAAGAGAGAGGAAGCTGTCACCTCTGTGCCCTCTACACATGAGATGCTCATCATTTCCAAAAGGGAAAACAAACAAATTAATAACCCACAGGTGCTTACTAAAAAATCTACTGTAGCTAATCCTTGTACATTTACCATCCCATCACTGACTCAGCCTGAACCCATATGATGACCCTGTTCGGAATGCCACGTTATAATATATATATGTATATATCCCAGTGTGTCATCACTGGAAACCAAGTCAAGGTTGGCTAGCCTGGGATCTGACCTCCTGTAACCTTCAGCTGAAAAACTAGAGCAAAACAGAAGCATGAAAAGGGGCTGTTAGATCTTGTACTTCATCTCTTTGAAAATGCAGGATTGCCTTCTCCAGTACACCTGCCAACAATTTGCCTACTCTTATTTTAAACATCTGAAGAGTCATGGGGGGCTTGCACTACACCCAGACCAATATAGGCTACAATACATTTTTCTATTACTGAGTTCTGGCCCAGACTTAAACTTTTATTTCCTCAATTTCTCCATTTAGTCATAGGTATTCTCTCACATAAGGCAAGGAAAAAAAAAATAAAAAGCTGACTGCTTTGACTAAAATACATTTCAAACACAGGCATGTAGTTTGTGTCTCCATATTCCATTCCCATCTCCCCATATTCAACCCAAAACTAGAGATGTCTATTTTTGAGTATTTCCCTTCAAGTTCCTCCAGACCTGTGAGTATTTTGTTGCCCTTCTTTGAGCTTCAGTCAAATTGTCAATATCTCCCTATTAAGAAGACATTCAGTTTTCACATGTGTTCACAACAGATTCTTACAAAAAGGGAATCCCACCTCTTTGTCAAAATTACCTTTTTCTTGAAAGCTCAAGCACAAACCATGTTTTTCTGTACTCAAATCCCATTTCAGACTCATTTATTAATTCTAAATACTTTCCAACATCACTATCATCTGCCAATAAATTCTTGATTTGATACCCTTCACCCCAAAACTTGCCTTTTCCTCCTACTTGTTCCCTTCACTCCACTATCCTGAAGGAATTGTCCTGAGGTTCTGTTTACTACAAAGCAAAGACATTAGTTTCAAAGGTTTTGCACAATTCAACAAAGCATTTAATTACATGCCTAATTTTTACCACTTTCTTAAATCCAGTTGATCTCAGCAAGTAGAAATGAGCTTAAGCACACACTTTAAAAAAAAAAAAAAAATTGGGTAGGCAAGTCAGTGTTCTGCTGAACCAAATCCTCAGTTTCTTTAATCACTTGGATGGTCTGTTTTCTGTATCTGACAAGAATTGACAGCTCAATGACTTAAGGTAACAGGATTTTAAAAACAAAGCTTCAAGAGAGTCCAAAACTGGCATCATGCTTTTGCTCCTTTCTTAAAAGAACAAGAAATAAATATCTAAGTAAATATCCCCCAGTACAGTAATCATGAAGCCTATAGGTTTAGACATGCAGTAAGTAACTCTATACTCTCATTACTTCGGTACTCACCTTGAAAAATAATAATAAAAGAAAACCTTGTGAAAAATTTGGGAAGACTCACGTGTCTCAGCAAGATATGCAGCACATTCCCTGGTAGCTCATTAGCCACGACCATCATTGTGCATTTAAAGAGAGAACAAAGTTGTCCATTTCTTAATTCCTGCCTCCTGAACACCTTTAAATGGAATGGGCATAACCCACTGGTCCACTTAAGATGATCTTTAGCGGGGAGAAGGGAGAAGAAGGTCATTGGTTTGGGTCATGGGTTGGCTGTCTCCATCAGTGGCCAACCCAAATTACAGCAGATAAAAGCTTTACATTCACCACCAGCAACAAATGCAACTGGCATAAAAGGAGTTTCGTGGAGACTATTTAAAATCACTTCCAAATGACTTCCATTGTTTATACACAGAATACTTCATGACCCTTCTCTCCCCCTTGTTTTTCGTTTCTACTTTGTTTTCTTTGCCATCTCTCATTCTGCTGCCTGGCAAATACAGGCAGAGGTGAAGTAGGGACTGCAATTAGGCAGCAATATCAAGATTCATCTGTGGACTACCTAATTGTAAGATTCAAGTTTTGGGAGTAGTGCCATCTGAGAAAGAAACGGAGAAGAAAAATTGGAAAATGACTACTTCCTCAATCCATAAAGCCTTCCAAAATTCAATTAGCATGTTCTAAACTAAACCATCCACACATGCCATAGCACTAAAATGTGTGATTTCAAATATAGACAGAGAAGTAGCTGCTCATAGATATTTATCAGAATTATAATACTCTCTGACCATTCCACTTCAACCCTTTTTATTCAAGTGGCATCTGCTGTAACCCTTTTGTACCTCAGTACTTGAGATGAACCAGGAAAATACCTATAGGCAATATAAATAAATTGTCTGCAACTGCACATGGGATCTCTTAAATAATGCTGAGAACCCCTAAGTCACTCAGAGAACACCCTTCTCATGCCTAGCACAAATACTGTTGTTTAATAATGCATACATGACTAAGTTTGCTGCCTTCCCCACAGCAATTTTTTCTTGTGATTTTACAGTTTCCCAGACTGAAATAATATTTTCCCTTTCACAGAATCACCGATGCAACCAATAGGAAAATGACTTCTGTTTCAATTTACTGTGTGATGTCTGTAAATACTGCTGGATAGCGAAGACTTGTAGGTAAAACTCAGCAAACACCTTTTTGTCACTTTCTCCTGTAAAAGAGAGACAAAAGCATAGAAACTTCTCTGCTGCGTTGTACATACAACTACAGATCTGCTCCTGCTCCTATACATCCTCCTTTTCCTACAGCTCAGCATCTCCAGCAGCTTCCAGAGCACAAACACCTGCACCCATCCCAGGTCGGATCTCCAGCCTGCACTAATGGATTTTTTCAGATAGATGGCAGTGCACAAAGTGCATCCCAGATTGATTCAGGGTCTAGATGCCATTTCAGTGCTGCATTATCAAAAGCACTTTTAGAAAGATGATGGCTTAGGACCCAGTCCTGCTGCGCAGTGATAGCACTGATTCCTTGGAAGGGCTGAACTGGGTGCCAAGAACGTAAACATGGCAAAGAGGCACTTAGGATTTTACTTTCCATTCCCAGGAGCCACAAAGGATTTTTCTTTCAATACGTTCTAATATACATAGTTTTTAAACACAAACCTAAAGGACGACTAACAACACAAAATTCAGAAAGATATTGGATGTTGGATACAGGAGATGATATATCTGATTTTCAAGGGTGCATAACAGCACGGATTTAGAAACAGTCCTGCAATAAGAACAGACAACTCCAAATCATTCTTAATGGCAAAAATTCTCCTTAATTTTGTGCTCTCTTCATTCTAACAGACATTATTATTAAGAGACCAGAGTGAAATTTTAACAATTTAACTGCATTTACCCCAGCAAACCTTTCTCACAAAAGGAAAATATTAACAAAGCAGCTGAAACAAACAGCAGTAAATCTCCCAGCACAATTAGTACTTCAGTATCTACTACTTGGGGATTTCAACATATAGCTATCATGATGTGGAAGCATCCACCACCGTTTTGTTTTCTGTTTGCAGTAGGGGGTTGCTAGGAAACAAAATACTATTGTCTGATTTCATGATCTATTGCCTGGTTTGCCTGGCAATAAAGTCTTCTAAATCTATTACCGGATTATTTTGTATTTTACAGTGAGATTAAGACTAACATTAAAACACATGCACACAGTGAAGAGCAGTAAAACATGTCTCAAAATTCAGGGGAAAATACGTATAAATTCCAGGCTGTGGAAGACAAACTACACTGAGAAAAAATGAACTCAGGCAATCTGGTGATATTTATATATGCACACACTCACACGTGTATCAGCGTTCCTCGACTGTATCTATAGTTTTGCTGACTTGTCAAAGACTCTCTCACAAGGATACAAAGCGTTCTCTTACTACTGGAGAGCTACTGTACACTGCAAGTTCTGTAAATACCACATGCTGCAGAATGCCTGGTGCAGGCAAGCACACCATCATAATTTTTGTTCTTGGAATTCAGATCTAGGTTGTTTCAGTGCTTTAATTCCTTTATGCAGTTTATTTTTGTTTTGGTGTTTTGCCTTTTTTTTTTTTTTTTTTTTGTACATTTGGACAGATAGAAGAGTCAGAGACAATTCCCTACTCTCCCCCTCCCTCTTTGGTTGTAATATAAATAAATAAATTATGAAATAGAGAAATAAATAAAAGCACCAGGAAAAGTGATCTAAAATTGAAAGCCACAATAGCAAATTTCACGTACTTTTGACCGCAGCAAGTCTTTGCAAAAAGAGAGAATAAAATATTATGAGAACCTGGCAAATGTGGGTGCCTACCAATGCATTCCCCCAACATGACGGGAGACCTCAACTGCAAAAAACAATCAGACTTAAAAGCTGAGAGACAGATGAAGAGAGTTCAGCACAAAGTCATAGAGAAGAAGGTTTAAAATAAAACCTGCAGAGTAGTTAGTACTCTTTTATGTATATCTATAATTTCACACCATGCACAACATGAGCTATTTCAAAGTCCTTTCAACTTACTTATTAACGCCTATGCATTTTATCACTCCATTTTAAATTTGAGGAAAAAAAAAAAATGAATGAGGTTCACTGCAAAAAGACATCAAAGCTTTTGAGACCTTGCAGCAGAACTCCCAATGATAAGGAATAAAAAATAAGTAAACAACACACAACATAGGAAATACACAGTTCATGGGAAGGACCTGAAAGCTTCTTGCCTCTTCTGCTCAGAGATTGCTTTATTCAACCTCTGTAGTTTCTGATAGTTTCCTATCAGAAACTAGGAGCCCCCACCAAACCACATTTTGAATCAAAGAACAAAAGAGTAAAATGCAAGCGAGCTTCTTCGACCCCAAACGACAGCAAGCTACTTCTAGCAATTAGCTGAAAGCCCTGGGAAGATGGACACGACCCACAGCCAATCCCTCTCCTCACCAGGGTCGAATACGGCCGCTCCCCAGCTGACAGCCCGCTACAGTAACACTGCTAGTTACAAAACGGAGCCAGCTCTCGGTGACACCGGGATCCTGTCACCCACAGCTTCACTGAAACCTGTTCTGAAACACTCTCTCAAGGAACGAGGAGAAACAGGAGAGGGATGGGACAGACTCCTCCAGAGCGGCCACCAAAAACTGTTCTGCCAACTGCACGGGGGCTGCCGGCGACCTGGCAGCCGCAGCCACCCAGCTCTCAGCGGGAAGGGGGGCAGCGGGAGGGACCCCGGCTCCGGCCGCCCTGGGTGCGCTGCCCACGCGTGTGCCCCGGGGGAGGCTGCCCAGCGAGGCGGGGGCAGGAGCCCCGTTCCATCCGCGCTGCAGCAGCGACTGCAATTAAAAAAAAAAAAAAAAAAAAAAAAAAAGGGGGGGGGGGGGGCGGGGGGAGAAAAATAAATAAATAAATAGCCCGCTAGCGGGGATGGGAAAATAAAAGCCCAGCCTAAACAGGCGGACCCCAAACAACAACAAACACCGGGCGCCCAGTAGAGCAAACTTTCTGACTCACCAGGAAGAGCCGGTGCCCGGGGGGCGCCGGGCAGCGGCGGGGGCGGCGCGGGGCCCCGCGGGAGCGCAGCCGGAGCAGGAGCCGGGCGAGGAGAGCGCCGCCGCCGGGGCCGGGGCAGAGCGCCTCGCCCCGCTCCCGCCGCCCTCCCCTCCCTCCTTCCCTCCGTCCCCGTCCCTCCGCAGCACCGGGAGCCGCCCGGGGCGGGCTGCCGCCGCGGGACCGCCGTACCTACCTACCGCTGCCGGTGCGGGGCCGCGGAGCAGCGGGAGCCGCCGCCGCCGCCCCCCTTCGGCGGCTGCCGGGCCCGGCGGCGCTGCAGCAGGCGGAGGACGCCCCGCGGCGGCGGGGAGCGCGGGGCCGGCGTGCGGAGAGGCGGCGGCCGCCGAGGCACGGGCAGCGCGGTGCTTCTGCCCGTCCGGCTGTGTGAGCGAGCGAGCGAGCGTCTGTGTGTGTGCCGGGGAGGGATGCTGCAAGGGACCGAGGGAAAATTCTCCCCTCCTAGCAAAGCCGCCGACAAATGGCAAGGCAGGTGTGCAGGGGAGGCAAGGCTCCCGAAGGAGGAGGAGGAGGAAGAGGAGGAGGAGGAAAGGGGAGAGGGGCGGTGAGAAGGGCGGGGAGCGCACAGCCGTCACGGCGTCCCGGGGACAGCGGCCGCGGCGGGGAGGTGCCGGACGCGGCCCCTGGGGCGGGCGCTGGAGCCCCACGAAGCGGGGTGAAGCCCCGCCGCAACCGCGGGGAGCGCAGCCCGCTCCGCCGGAGGGGCGGGGAAGCGGCGGTGGGTGGGTGGGCGGCGGGGAGCGGGCCCTGCGGAGCGAGCTCCAGGCACCCCGAGCTGAGCATCCTGCCGCAAGTTTTCCCCGCCGTCTCCTCCACCTCAAATGCCCCTTGTGCTACGCACAGCAGCCTGTGCGGCTTGATGAGCTGCACCCCATCCGATGGGATCGGTGCTTTCTTTGGGAATCCTCCCCTGAGGAGCAGTTGCATGTCTTACCTACGAGGCTTGCACCTACCCCTTTAGCCGTGGCTTTGAACCAGCACGTTTTAGGGAATAGCCTTAGCTAGAGGGTCTGGGTTTTTTGCTTATTCATCTCCCGGGCAGGAGACAACCCTCAAGTGTGGCAAGAGCACCTAACCTCACCTTTTCACCCTGCCACGGGGCAGGTGGCCGAGGGCAGCTCTTCCCAGAATAAGGCGTTCGGCCCAGGGGTGCTGGCAGCAACAAGTACTTCCCCAGAGCCAAGAGCTGCTCCCTGAGAGGCCGCTGAAAGCCTCGTCTGAGCAGAGAGATATGGAAGGCTTTTGCAGCTGCACTTCTGCTCCCAAGGACAGTGCTGGCTAATCTGAACTCTTCCTGCTACTTGAAAGGGAAAAACCTGCATCTTTCCTGGCCTGAATTACCATGCGGGGCTGCTATAAGCAGTCCCTTTCCTCTGTAGAGACGGTTGTGATTTAGTACGGGGAAAGCCTTTCTATGCTCATTTGCAATGTGTTTCAGCACACTTCT
This sequence comes from Hirundo rustica, assembly GCF_015227805.2. Lineage (NCBI taxonomy): Eukaryota > Metazoa > Chordata > Aves > Passeriformes > Hirundinidae > Hirundo > Hirundo rustica. The sequence continues at coordinate 56,599,096 of NC_053451.1, read as the reverse complement.
AGGTGATGATTAGTTGGAAAGCGAAAAAGTAGCTGTGGCTGAAAGGTGGAAACTAACAGCAGGTATTAAATATTGCACATGCTAGATATGATTTCTAGTGGTAGGAAAAAAGTCTGATAGATCTCCTATCTATTATTTTCTACAGTGCTTCTTTCGCCAAAGCAGTATGGAATTACATCCACAGGTGTTGGGTTAATTATGTATGCTTACCAGCCCATCAGTTTGGGTCTACCAGTGAGCTCACTTATGCAACAGAAGCAATTTCCACGCCACTGGGCTCATCTGATTTAAACAATACTGGCTTGTGTTGCCTCTGCGTGTAGTTTTTTTTCCTTGGCTGGCAGGGTTAGTGTCACAGCTTTAGTTTGAGAAGTGACAACAAATAATACTGACACATATTATACCGAGCAACACAAGGACACGCGAGGACAAAATAAGGAAATTAATGCACTGATTTAGGTAAGGAGCAAGAGCCACTCTTGATCCAGCTGTGCAGATGTGGATTACTTATTTACTGACTGGTTCTTGCTTTGCTTTTTAGTGGCAGATAGCTGAATAAAGAAAAAGTTGCCAGAAGAATTTCTGTGAAATGTAGCCCTGACAAAAGTAAGACGTAACTATAACATGGGAATCCTCTTCTAAGATATTTACAGTAAAACACCTCTTTTCAGTCTTTTAAGCCCAGGCCCTAAGCCTGTTCACCCCTAAGCAAGCACCTTTCGAAAAACACAGAAATCCTGCTGGGAAATTCATGCACAACTTGTATTTCACCTGTAGTGTAAACCAGCTTGCAAAATCAAGGACTAGTTAAAAAAACCTAGACAAACTTCAGGGCCTGAATATATTTCTGAACTGTATTGCCTTTGGCTGTGTTAAATTTGCTTCTTCATCTCTTTCTCCTAACACTGAATGCAATTGTACTTAGAAACACAGATAACAACACAACAAGGTTTAACCACACTCCTCTTGTCAGTTGCATAAGCCTTGGTTGATACAAAACAGAGGTAAAAGAAAATATTTCTGCCAGAATTGGTCTTGTTTAATGTAACTGAATGAGGCATAAACACATTTGTTAAGGTTATTTCATTATTGCAATTTAGGGTTGTCCCCTCCTTCCTTGCCAGAGAACTGCCTGGACAAGGGCAAGCACACAAACACAGATGCACAAATCTGCAGAAGAAGGTGTTACTGTCTTCACTGTATTTCACTAACACATTCAGCATTTATTTTTTATTTGCAGGTTGGTACAGAGATGAGTTCTAGCCAAGACCTCACTTTGTTATGTTCTGAATAGCTCTTGGGAAGTTTCTGGCTTGACCCTGGAGACTTTACAGTCTGATTTTTTAATAACTGAAGGATTATTTTTTTTTAATTTAAAAAAGGACTCATTTTAGCTGTCGCATAAGCATGCATTATATCCCAAGACTTCAATCAGAGCTGCACAGACATATCTGAGAGCACAATTAGGCCCTCTGGACCTTTTAAAGCTTCAAAAATAGTCATGTGTAATTCCTTCTTCTGTGGATCCTGCAAGCTTTAAGAGAATTTTTGAAAGCTGTAAATTCCTATTTATCCACTAAGAGGCTCACGGGCAATCTTCCCCTAATGGAAATAGAACTGTAAAGCTGAAACATTAATATACACAATATGATACATTAGGCAGGGAGACTCATCGGAGCCAACAAGGGGGCACAGGGGCCGTGCCGCGATGGAGCCACAGCCAAGCAGGTTCACTCCACTCTCTTCGCTTCCTACATGAGGGGTTCGCTAGCTGACTTAATATCATTAGCACTGCACAGTTATCTCCTAAAAAAAAAAAAAAAAAAAAAAAAAAAAAAAAAAAAAAAAAAAGTAAAAAAATCTGACCTTTGAATCCCTCATTGGCATTGGCTGGCAGCCGATGCTGGCGAATCGGAGGGCACAGTTGGGTCTAAATAGCTAAGGCAGCTATTCTTCAATAACTGCGCTGTTAATATGCAAATCTCAGCCCTCCGCCAACTGTAATCTCCCGCCTCTGATTGGCTTCAGTGATGAAAAAGATCCAGGTTATTTGTTAGCAGGGAAAATATGCTCTCTAGGTTCCCCCTGAAGATGAAGCATTATAAAGCCTCGAGAACATGCAGGCTAGCTACAAACAACAACAAAGAAAGACAAAGAGGAGCCAAGAAAATGGGATTAGAAACACAGTAAAAGAGAAAACTGCATTTAAAATGTTTCCTTATTCCTTTTCTTCTTCCCTTGGGAGTTTAGCCAGAGACTGCAGATGGGTCATTTTTGTTAATTTTTTTTTTTTTTTCCCCCAACCCTTTCCTTCTACATATGAAGTTGTACTCAAGATCACAGCAGAAGACTTGATTTTGTTCTGAGAACATAATTTTTACACTGGAAAGCATGCATGTGTCTGTCTTGCCTGAGTCAGCTTTGTTGGCTGGCAGACAAAATACTGGGAGGCAATGTAACAGCATGTATTGATAAATATCTTGATACCAAAAATGGAATGGAGCAATGGTGCAACAAGCAGTCCATAGTTCAACACTTCAAAAGTCACTGCAAAAACTAGCCACCAATATCCACCCCAATATTGGTTTATTCTTTGCAGAAGGCCAGACTTAGCTAACTTCTGAATTTAGCAGAATGTCTTCTGTAAGACATGAGCTGATGGGAATGCTCATGCCAACTGATCTGTTGAGACAAACATTCATTTTCCATCAGTGTCCGATACAGCATACAAGAGTAAGTTATGTTCTCCATTACATGGTATAAAAATTAAACAAGTCTACCAACTCTGGTAGTGTTAAATTCTGAGGAACCTTTGCAGAGCTGGGTTGGGCTTAGGAGTCTACAAAGCAGATGTGCAGCCACTCTGCTCCTCCATCTTTGGCTTTATTTTGTGATTTTTCCCTTATCCTTGCAATTCACCTTTCCTGAAACATAACATGGTGCATTGTATTCACTCCTGTACACATGCAGCCAGCTCTCCTGCTTCCTTCTCCAAGGCTGGAGATGAGATCAAGTTGGTAATTTCTCAGATCAATGTAACTGGGCTGAAATAGTGTTCCCAGTAAAGGCAGTATTAATTTTATCATCTATTTTGTCACAACTCTGATTTTGCTTCTCAGGCCTGGCAGCAGAATGTTTTTATTTAAAATTGATTTTAGTTTCTCAATAAGAGGAAGAAGGCCCGGTGCTGTTAGTGTTCAGTGAGTGACTCTTTTCTTTCCTCAGGCTTTTCACCAAGGGGGAGCTAGGTAATTTTTCTGTGGGTGGACAATCCCTCTGACTAAAAAGAATCAGAGTTCTGAGAAGTACGGTAATCTTGCCTGTTTCCCACAAAGCTGGTAAAGCAGCTCCTTGTACAAATTACTAGACAAAAAGTGAAGCACACACACCTCTGGGGAACCTGCAGAGAGAGTGTGATAGGGTTACCTGACTGCAAGTCCTTGAATACCTAGGAAGGATGGAGGGCTGAGCTCAGAGAGGGCTTCACACAGGGCTTTTGATTAACTTGCCACAAACAGAGATGCTGTAAAAAACAGAGCTATGCCAAAAGCCACTTTCCTTTTCCATCTCACGCATTTCAGATACAAATATAATGGGAACAGCACAGAGAAACGCAGGCAGATATCTGAAACTAAAGGTTGGAAGGAAAAAATTTTGACACAAAACACGTAGACTTCCCACAGCAAAGGTCAAATAGTGACCTCCATGCAAATTAATGCCACTTCAGCTATTATAAAGGAACTTCAGTATTACAGTTTCAGAAAAAGTCTGAAAAATGCATTATGCGATCCATTTATTCTGTCGGGGATTTTTCCTATGTGATATGACTATCTCTTTCAAATATATATAAAGATTCTCATTCAATAAGTAATAATAAAGGTAGGAAATAATTAACGCCTAAATATGTTCTCCCTGCTCTTGCTTTAGGGAAGAAGGGGAGAAAAAACTTCTACATGCTTCAGCAGGCAGAGCTACAAGCACGTCCAACCAGATAATTGACACAGCCGTTGAGCCAGCATAGTGTTAACTCTGTTTTAAGCTTCCTCAAATCATCTAGCTTAAGAAACCATGTAACTTAATTGGATTGCCACAGACCTGACAGCTCCCCGTGTACCGTACGCTAACGGATTGCATCGCTGCCGTATGATCGGGTACGTGAGCAATGCTGTCCTGGGAAGTACCACTGGCCCCGAAGCTTGGTTTTCATCTTCCAATCACTATCAGAAAATGAAAACAGCTGTGCTCCTCTCCTGAGCGTGAAAAATTAAACCTAGGAGAATTCAAAACCACCTCGTACGGGAAGCAGGATATTTGGGCCAAAGCTCACATCATTGGTCACGTAGATGTTTTTCCACCCTGCGCCCAGTTGCACTGAAACTCCAGTTACCTCAAAGAGGCTTCTCAGAATAATCACTCAGACTTAGATAAGGAAAAGTCTGCTGAATGAGGTTTTTATAATCCCACATGAAAAAATACAAAGACTGTTCACAAGGCAGCACTACATAAGCTCAGTAAACTCAGAGATGTTGTGTCAATACATGCTAAATAGCAGAGTGACAAATTCAAAAATGCAGTTTCCTTGCTAATGAAGCAAAACCTAAGAATATTTGTAAGCTGTAGATGTCCCCAAGGCACAAGTCACAGGCAGGTGCCAAATCATCATCAAAAGTCTGGGAGAATTAAGACACCTCTCCGCCTTTTGAGTCAGGACACACCTCCCTAGCTTCAGAGATTTTTCAAAATAGAAGATTGGTATTTTGACCTTTATTCTGTCTCTTCGCTGCTGATCTCATGAATGCCAACTATACTTTATCACTGTTCTACTTATTCTGTACTTTTTATTTAGAAATCACTCCAAGCAGTCATAATCCTTGTTCTTAATTCTTATCCAGATATTATTGCCCCATCAGGGGAAGGGGATATATTCAAAGCACAGACTTGTTCAATTTTTCTCATGTTAATGTCAGTAAATACTAAGTAGGCGCTGATTATTTTGTGGGCAATATGGGTCATTTTCAAAACAGACAAAAGTAAACGTTCTGCAGGATTCAATTTCAGTAGACTAGTCCTGAATTTTGTTCTTGGGGGATGGGGAGGAAGGTTTGCTGTTGTTTCATTTTTCCTAAACAGTTCATAGTGGCATCTTTGCAGAAAATGATGTATAAAGTTACTATGTCCAGACACTCTTCTCTGAGGCCACTATCACCATTTTTTCCTCAACTGTCCCTCTTTTTTTTGCCTTAGGTGATAAGTAGTCCTTGTGCAATCCCATCAGATAGGCTGTTAAAGGATTATTTTTCCCAAACTAGACCATTCTTCAAGTCAAAGACCTACCTTGCCTGAGAAGATCTCTGTAAGTGGGACTATAAAGTCCTTCCACTGTTCTTTTTCATAACCACATCATTATTCAAAGTTTCTACAAGCCATTAACTATCTGTAAAATCCATCCACATTTTCCATGTATACTTCCATCAAAAAATCCTTAATTCAAGCATCTCTCACCCCAACATTGCACTTTGACATTGTAAGTAGTCTAGATTTTTATTAGGAGGAGATATTCTGTTTTTCAGGGGGTTTTTTTCCCTTAATTCAGCCATCACTATAATGCAGCCACAGGTAGCTCTTCCGCAATACACAGCAGTGCTATGTAATGTGATGATCACGAACAGAAAATAAAGACTAATATATTCAGCTGAATTGGCAACTGAAATTTCCATAGGTGGAATATAATCACCTGGCATTCTGCCAGGACGCTGGGGTAACATTATTAATCCTGCAATACTCCTATTTATGAATAATATGGAAAAAAGTAGCAACAGGATTTTTTAATTGAACCGGTGAGAACCCAACTACAGTAGGTTGCAGTCCAATTAAATTGACAACCCAGTGAAGCGGATACACATAACACAGAGAAAAATATAGAAAACCCAAGTTGTTCTCCTTTTCTTTGTCTTCTCCTCTTGGTGTGTAGGGTTCTTTTCTGACTGGATGTTTCATTTCATTTTCAGAATCTCTTGATGCCAGGAAACTATCATGGACTGGAAACACTTACTAGCTTTTTGCAGCCAGTTTTCACGACTTAAAATAAAGATGGAAAAATATATCCTTTTAAATGTTTCAGCATTGCATTTCTTTCCTTTTCTACAGCACACAGTATTAAAATTACATTGGCTGTGCAGCAGGGGATTAGAAAGAGCAACAGCTTTTAACCTTTAATAGTAAATGATGCTGAAGTCACTAAATCTCTCTTTGAAGCACACAAAGTGCATGCACTATCAATTGAAAACTTGGAGCTAACCTTCAAGCAAGCAGTTGGATCCCCCACCAAAATTGCTGCAGAGGCTAACTCCTGAAAGGTGAAACTACTTCCTTTTCTTCCTTTATGCTCTCTCCTTTTTTTTTTTTTTTTTTTTTTTTTTTTTTAATAAATACTTGAAATGGCATAAAGTATATTGCACTGTTTACTCCTGGTTCTATATTCTTTGCTCACATGAGAATGTCTTGCTCAGATACATGGGACTATGCAAGCAGTCACTAAGGTCAGTGGGACTCTCGGGGAATTATTATTCCCTATTTGGCAGAAGTGTTGCAAGGCACACTTCATTAGTGTTCTGAAGCACTCTTGAGAGCCCTAGATAACAGCTGCTATATGTTGTAATAAAATACAACTATTCATTATTACAGAAGAGCTAAACCATGTTTGTAATTGACCATTGCTTGATTATTTTCTAAACTTATTGGGTTTGGAGATGCACCTCAAAGTAAATCTGTTATCTAACAGAATGAAGAAAGTAAAGCAGCAATGGGGTGCGTTTTAAGAGCTAAACAGAAGAAAGCTCCCCTGGGCTGTATCCTATTGACCTCTAGTTCCATTATTGTTTCTAAAATGTTTTTTCCATTTGAGGCATTGCCACCGAGCCCTTCCCAGGAAGCTCTGGGAAAGGATATAAAGTGAGGTCTCTACTAAGCTTGTAAGCAACATCTCTGGAAATGGAGGGCTGATTTATGTTTTACTGACAGCCAGGTTTAAGGGGGGGAAACACTCCATGCTTTGGTTGTGAATCTTCTATAATATAATAAATGGTGCCATCTACTGGCTCTCTTTTGCTTTTGATCAGTGTCACAGTGCAGTACAGCTACTGCAAGTAGCATTAAAACACCAAAGAAATCAGGCCAATATGACTGTAGCTAGCATACTTCTTGGATCTTGGAATGATTCACAGGAGTTTCCATAAAGCAAACCAGTCTAAAATGAAATAAGAGTAGTAGGAGAAAGAAAAATTGCAATATGCAAGCAAGGGAGAAAAGGCAGGATTCCAGCAGACATTTGAAGCTGGATAAAGGGTTGGTACTGAAGACGGATACAGCTAAGCAGAACCAGATGCAGCCATCCCAGAGGACAAATCAAGGATGGGGCTCCTCAGAGAGAAGAAGAGAGCTTCTCCAATCCCTCCCAAATTATTTTCTGTTACAAAAAGAACAGCCAATCATGATGAGTTTTTTCCCTTCCGCCCACTCCAGTTCCTACTATTAAACAAAGTAGAAAATGTAAACAGCCCTGACAGAAGAAGTATACAGACAGACAAGGATATCACAGGCCAATTTCTTTCTTACAGTTCAATATCTTTCCCGATCGACACCAGGAGCAAGATTTGACTCTCTGGCTAATACCTCAGAAAACCACATGAACTGTGACTTGTTCTACTGTTAGGTACATGAAGCAGTCCTGGCATCTCCTCTGGGGTCAAACTGGACTCACTGTAGAAAGGAACTGCCAGAGATATTATTTTTATTGTTGCTTTTAACGGATCTGGATAATTCGCTTGAAAAAGCAAAATTGTCTGTAGAGCTATTTTAGTCTGATTTCCTGAGAAAAAGAGACTAGTGCAATCACAGTATCTGGCAAAGGGGAGAGTCGCAAAAATATACAATTATGTCAATTGCTTCACAAAAAAGCAGAGTGGATGTTAGTGCCCCTTTGGAGGAAAAAGCATGAATGAAAATTCTTCTAAGATAAAGCACAACCCCAACAGATGCCAATTCACATGAAGGTGCTCTCCTTCAGTTTGACTTGTCATAAAATAAGTTTGTCATGACAATTTTCACCCAGTAAGAAACAGATAAGCAGGAAAGTATGGGAATGCAGGCTATTGGGGCTTTATTGCTACAAATGGAACCCACATCAGAGCAAGTTACAGCTTCTTGGTCTTCAGCTTTATCTCCTGCCAATGAAGATCATCTTTACCTGTGCCTCATGGAGTGATTTTAGATTTTAAAAACATAAGAAGTTGGAAACCATCTCTTGACATAGATGTAGGTTGCACAGAGTATTCTGAGTTGGAAGGGACTCACATGGACCAGCTCAAGTCCAGCTCCTAAATGAATGGCCCATATAGGGATCACAGCCTTGACACTTTAACACCATACTCTAACCAGCTGAGAATCAGAAGGGCAAACAATCAGACAACTCTCCCCGTGAGTCCCATCTTCACTCCTGGGCCTCAGGGTAGGATTCTGATACAGTCCTCAGGAGTAGGAGTTTTGGCAATGGATACACACAGGAATTTCAGGCAATGCAACTCTATTTTGTATTGTGCTGGAAAGGACTGGGAACACTGGAGTTGCTGTGCAAGCTTTTCAGACAGCCCTTAACATGAGAGGCTTCTGAAATGTAAAATCACAAAATACAGGTTAAGAACCCTATTGCCACATGTGTAATCATAACTTAAAAGGGGGTAACAGGGGGCCACAGAGAAGCCTATGACAATAAAAGTGGTATGCATTTTGTGATTAGCAGGCAAACCTGCTCTAGCAGACTCTCTTTTCATGTCAACATGTGCAAGTATTTTCTCAGTTTAGTTTACCCGGTAGTCGGTGGCCCCGTGTTGCCCTGAGTTTTAGCTTTCTGATTGTTTGCATTTTTGTAGTGGAGTCTTCTCATGGATTGTAACATAAACAAAGTGATTGTTTTTGTATTCCTCCTTGGAGGGACAATTGGTGGATTTCTAGTGTGACCAGTGGGATGGAGAGGTGTCAACCTTATTCTCCAATCCCTGGTCACTGTCCAGAATCTATATAAGCGAGGTCAAGAAAATAAACTTCCCTTCTTTTTGCCCTGACTTGACTGTGTGAGTGTAATTCTTTTTGTGTCCTCTAGTGACAGCCCCGTACCACAAATCCAAAGTTTAATGATTCGGTACCCTGCTAGAGATGGGATAAGGCTTTCATTAGTCTCCCTTTCCATTTTTTGTCAGCGTCAGAGTACTGTAAGTTTTTAACCTAATGAAGAGGATATTCAGCACATTGATTCCTTCCACCACACAGGGCAGTCTCTGTCCCAGTACAGAAGTGCAAGGGTAGAAGCTCTCTTTTTGCCACCAACTCCAACCCGCTTTCTTAAATGGCCCCCAGCAAGTCTGTGGTGACCTCTTAAGAGAAAAGCTCCTGTGAGAAAGATGCTGGTAATACTTCCATTCTCCAGCTCCTGTAGGAATTTCTTTGGACAACATGTAGCATTGAAGAAATTGGCCACTTGCTGCTGTGCATAAAGGCCACAGCTTCCAGCTCAATTCCTGGCTCCCAGAACAGGCTGGGAACAAGCATGAGCCTAGGCAGCAGATGGGGATGTTGCTAATTGGTCTGTTTTGATGCTGGGCCATCAGCTGACAGTCAATTCGCACTTCTCTCTCAGCAGTGACTTGCCATGGCAAAGAGCTACAGATATGGGAACGATAACAAAGGGAGTGGAAACAGCAATCACGTCAGTGCAGACAATCCTTTTTCCTCAACTGTGCTGACCAAATTTGCTCTAGAATGCTGTGAGGCAGCTTGGACTTGGCAGACACCTTGCAGACCAAAAGATGTAATTTGTACTTGTTACAGTGTCAAGTGACAATGATTTTACATGACTGCGGTCATTTCTAATGCATTTTTGCAGCTTTCTTTAAAAGCCTGGTGATAGTTATAAATGAAGGAAAGCAGAATGTGCAAAATAATATGCTGGGTGAAAACTACAGTGGCTCATAAACACAGGATTAGAGCTCAGTAAAGGCTGTGATTGCAAGAGAAGTTTCATTGCAGAAACAGGATTATCAGCCAGGAGCAGGTATGAAAGACTGCAGTTGAAACTGGAAGAGAATTTGGGAGAATGCTGGTAACAGTGAAAAGGTTTGAGAGCTGTTACATCAAACTGTTCTAGTTTAAAAAATGGCACCAGATTACAGTCTTTATAATATGTAAGACTTCAACTTTCACGTTTTCTTCTCCAGAGAGAAGAAGACTACAAATCTTAGTAATTTTGCAGTAACCATTGTGGCTTTGTCTTCTATAATGTCTCTGCCATATTTTGCAGGCTCTGGGACAATAAATGACCGTGATTATACTGCTTTACGGGAGGTACAGTATCAGAGATTCTGTCTGCATTTCACTTTTGAGTAAAGCTGCTAAGTTCTCTGTGTTTTTTTAAGAATTTTTCTTTTTTTTTTTCATTAAAATGAAAGAAAATTACTCATTACAGATCAGCCATTTAACATGCAGTAAAAGAAGCAAAACGTTTATTGAATGGAGTATAATGCCACAGGTGCCTAAGGAGGAATTTTACTGTCCATGTGGATCTGTTTAATTATCTCACGTGGAAAAAAAAATCACCCTCTAGAGGGCCAATTTCTATTCTTTCATTTTTGATGGATCTGTATGTTTCTAAATATAGGAGATGGTCATGGGTAATGCTGGCAGAACCATCTGTAGAGTACCTCAACAGAAAAGGTAACTTGAAATTCAAAAGCAGCTGTTTGCCTTGCCTTTTCTGAATGTCACCACCTCTGTCCAAAACACAGGAAGAAAGGACTTGCTGTGGCATCTCCAACGCCACCAAAAAACTCTAGTGAAAGACACCGCTGCAGGGCAATTCTGCCTTCTTAGAGCAATTAATTTCACCAAGACACTTGCTTGAGGAGAGGATGACTCTGTGATGGGTATTTTGAGATAAATTCGTGTTCTATATCTTATAAACTATAAACTGTATTACAAGCAGAGGGTTCCCACCAAAGTGTGGAAACTCTCCTGCTTGCCAAGACTGATTTGCAGTCCTAGAGACTCCAGACAATAGCAGGGTGAAGCCCAGATTAGCAACCAAAAAGAATGGCCAAGCAGGAGATGTGACTAACACTCCAGTGACTAACACGATACCAGTCTAGAAGAGGAAGACCCAGAGATGTCGCTATCAGCATCCCAATGCCGATTTCTTGGAACTCCATTCAGGTGCCCAGTTCTGCAGGGAAGAAGCATTCAGAGCCAAGCGGCCAGAGAAAGAAAACACATGAATATGTGCTGCAGATATGAACTAACAATAAAACTGCCTCGGGGGAGAAAAACTGTATAAAACCTGCCCACTGGATCTAGGCAATCGTGAATGGGGGAAGACTGGTTCATTCGTGACCGTCTCTACGTTCACCCAACTTCGATAACCCGGGATCGAGGTTGTCTCTTTTATTGTGGCTATTTCAGATTGTTATTATTTTTAAAATGGCAAAATAAAATTACTTTATATTTGTTGGAGTCCAGGATATATTAAATTGGTTATTGATTGTCCATAACGACTCCTTCGCGGCAGGTGATCTCCTGCCTTACTGCCCATTCCACTATGGAAAGTCTCTGCCGTGTGGCGGCTGATCAGCTGACACAACTTCAACCGCAGGCTGTGCAGGGAGACGAATTACTCGGAATTCCAGCGCTAAAGAACTACACTGGTGTGTCTGCTAAGGAGCGTCGTTCCCAGCTGGAGTCTACTAGGCACATCTGCCGAAGGAAGAGGTTTAATGGCTGTGAAACAGACCATTCGCTTTCACGACTGCTAAATCCCCACTGAAGGAGTACTCCCACTTGGCTATCGATTCAAAGTAACTGTCAGATTAAACAAACTGGTCCCCAGCTACGCCCCAAAGACAACTGCCGTAAAGGAGTGAGGAAGAAATAAAGTGGACACGTATTTCACACTGGTAATTTGGTCTCAATAGCCAAAGTTTCCCTTTTGTTATCCCTCACAAGTATGCCTCATTTTCCATTCAGGAGAGAAAACAAACTCAGCCAATGTATTTCCAATCAAACATTTAATCAGAATTCTCGGCTTTTCTATTGCACATATTTAAACTTCTATTTTTAGTACACTAGCACATGTTTTCTATTAGCAGATCTTCTCTTTCTCATTTATAATTGACCTTCTATACATCATTAATTAAAAATGTTAGCATAACAATATGTCAGCTCTTCTTGCGTTCCATTGCTTCTAAAAACAATGTTGCATTGTTTTTGTCTGATCAGCTGCTCTTTTATGCTTTTATGACAGCTTTTGTGTTCTTTGTTTCCCAATGTACATTATTTTCCACATGCAAATATTAAAAGAAAATAAAATTATACTAAATGGTATCAGAAAATTAAAACATTTGGGAAGGACACTAAAGAATGTTTAACACTCCCTTTGTATGAGAAAATTAGAAAATCTCAAAGGTCTATATAAGCACGGTTAGGAATGTCTCTGGTCCCAATAACATAAAAAGTAGCCAAAATCCCTTCTACCATCATCTAATAATAAAATGCAACATGGAGACAAAAATAAAATAAAGTAAGCAGGCAAGTACTTACTTGAAAAGTGGAGAATTCAAAGCCATTCAAATGGAAAAAAAAAGTCATCTGCAGGTGCTTGGGCAATAAGAAGGCAAAGTGAGTTAGATTAAGTTTTCAAAGTGACACATAAACACCCTACAGCTGTAACTGCCAATGTATGGTTCCTTTTTCCACTCTAGACTCCAATGAACTGAATTGAGAGGGTTTAGACTACACAAAAGCTGCAGTGATTCAGCAACTGATCTATTAGATCCTACTTTTCAACAGAAAACCAGAAAAGCTTTGAAATTCTTAATTACTAAATTTCTTAAAATGGAATAAGCATCCTCTGTAGCTTCTTTTTAGGTACTGAAGGAAAGAAGTCAAATTCACCAAAAGACTGAAATTGCTATTAAGAACTATAGTGGTGATATTGTAATAATTTACTTTTGTAATGAGTTACTTGTGATTTCACACTTTGATCCCCTTTTGAGTAGTGAGGTGTTTCTTTGTTGTTTTGTGAGTGCTAATTGCTGCCGTGCTGTGTTAAATCATTGTTATGCTGGTTTTCTTGAGCAGCAGAATGAATAATTGAATAATTATAAAGGAAAAGTTCATTAAAATGGGTATGGCTATAGAAACAATATTTTCCAGCAACTGAGGGAGGAGTTGCATACAGTTATGCAAACAACCTGTTGAAAAATGGTCTTTTCCTCTCTAGAAAATAAAATCTTTCCTGCTCACAGCCTCCCTCAGAAGCAGACCAGGGAATTACATCAACTGTACTGGGATGACTTTCCTCTCCACATGCTTCTGTGAGAAACCTTACTCTGGGTAGGATTCCAAGCTCAGCCATACACCGCTGCTGTTATTATGGGTAGCTCACCAAAACTCAAATTCTCAAATGAATGTAAAACCAGATCTCGAGAGTATTGGGGGTTTAAGAACTGCTATACACCACTGCTGAATAACAGAATACCTTACAGAGCCTGCAGCATAGCATTAATAAGAAAACTCTCTTTCACTTGGGACTTTCAAGGCATTTCTTTTCTACTGCAGAAGACAGCAAAACATGGGGTCCCATGGTGCTGCATACACTTGAGCCATTAAATCAGAGAGTGGAGGAGTAGCTGCAGTGTTGAGCTGCAACAGGATCTTGGTGCTACCTCTCCAGCTGCTATACTTACTGCCTTAAAGAATTGAAGCAGCTACTGCACCCTGTGAGGAAGCACTGGAGGCACCATGAAGATGAGAAAGAAGTTCCATGGAAAAATGAGCATCAAACAAATAGCTTAGTTAAAGAGCCAGTTAAAAAAAAAAAAAAAAAAAAAAAAAAAAAAGAGTAACCTTATGATATTCTTCTGACTCTCGTGGAGGTAACAACAGGATCAATCCTTCAGATGTTTTGCACAGGTCCCTGTCACATGAATTAACAGACCCTGACAGTAACACGGACTCCAGTAGCTGAAGCAAGTCAAGCTTATCTGCTGACCATTGAGGAATTTTCAGACTTAGGAACCTCATGTTCCACGAGAGGTTCTGTAGTATAAAACAGACACAGGCCTATGTAATGCTGTTTTCCCCTCCCCCATTGCAGCCTGTGTCTGCCTCCCAGTCACATTCCTCTGCTATGCTTGTCAAAGTTTATTACTTTGTTTTCAACTGCTGCTCAAAGATTTTCTGGTCATTAGGTACTAATTTTAAAAGTCCAGGTGGCAAAGAAGAGTCTGGAAATTTTCACTGATGAAAGTATCTTTAACAACTGGTGGGACAGTTCACATGGCTGGAGTGCTAAAGCCCATTAGATAAAATTTGTTTAGGGCAAGAGGTGAAGTAGTGAATGATGCAGTGGTAGTACTACAAAGACACTGCTAGCCTGTCCATACATCCTGATAATTCAGAAACTAACTGTGAATGTGCTAAAACACAGTAGACAAGAAGAGAATACAGCAGAGTGGGAAGGAGGGAAACTCTTTATAGACCGTGAAACCATAGCTGAATTATTTCTTATGACTTGTCTGCAGTGAGAGGCAGACTGCGGGGGAGCAATTGTCTTGCCATGGGAGAATTCAATTTCAGAAACGTAGCATGGAGGTCACACAACTTATTAGAGTTTCTAAAATTATTCCTTGCTATCCTTTAACACAGAAAGTATTATTGCTCTCAGTGCAGAGTAACTCAATTATGGTCTCACTACGATGGATAGAGCTACATTAATTCCTGGCCTGGAGTCAGTCAAGGATAACTGTTGATAATAGATGGGATTTATGTCATGTAATTTTCATCATCTGCCATGAGTTTAGAACTATTTGCCCTGGACTCCTTCTTCAGGCAACAGAGGCAATGTGCTAGAAGGCAACATGCCACACATCTTAAAGCCCTAGGAAGTCTCATCTTACCTCATGTTAGCTATCCTAGAGGTAGATTTCTTCCCATCCAGATCCCCTCCACAGTCAATGCAAAGAGCAAGGCACCATCACAATGTGAGTTACTAAATTCTAAATAGGTGTCGAAGACAGGAAAGATGATTGCCCTGAACATTAGCTGATGCTGCAAAATGGCTATTTTTCCCTAGTTGATGAAAATTTTGCGTCTGGAGAAAAGCAGATAGAAAAAAAAGGAAAAGAAAAATGGGAGTTCTATGAAAGAAACTGAAAAGGTGCTAAAAATGAGAGTACTCCACCATGAAAGTGAAAACCTTTAGCCAAAATCCTACTCTGGTACACTGCGAATGGAAATGGATGTTAAAGGCAGCCTCCCACTGCTCCCCAGTGTAACATTCAGGAAAATATGACAACATCGAATGTTACATTATTGAACATAATATATAAATGAGAAGATTGCAGACCAGGAAATCAATAGGGAAAGCCAGAAAAATGCAAAGGAAAATATGAGGCCAGCAATAAGACAATAAAGAACCTTTACTGATAGTGACCCTGTGGCTCTGGTGGCTTAAGAATTTAGGAGTTGGATACATCTTACCTTACTTCAGACATCAGAATGCAGTTATTTATATCTGAGCTAGTGACTCTTCACTCCCTTTACAGTCAACTGAGAGAAATGGGACTTTTTAGGGAGCAATCCCTGTCATCCTAAAGCAACTATACAAAGGTGTTCAGATGAAGCATATCCTGAAAGTGTTTCTTTCCTTCCATGACTATAAAGGAAGAACCATCAGTTGTAACTGGGAAAAAGCTTGAGATACCCAAGCTCTCCTCTGCAAAAATGCTTGCTTTCCCAACTGCGCCAGTTAACCCAAAATAAATGCACTAGCAATTGAAGGTGTCTTAGCAACAATATGAACTCATAATTTGAGAAATGGTAGTAATTTTAGTAGAGATGCACAAAAGGCAGATAATGTATTAGTACTGCATCTGAGGCATGGCATTCCAATCCTTTAGTAAATATGACGGATGTGACAAAGCCTGAGGATAAAATTTTAATCATGAGCCTCAGATAGCTTTTATCCAAGGGGATTGAGAAGACCACCAATCCATTAGTGTAAATTTTATAGGAATGTTATAAAGTCAGGATTCAATAGATTAGAATTCAATACTCAAAAAGAGAAAAATTCTAAGTCAGTCATTGCATGATTGTTATCCTGCAACTGTCCTCCTTCTTCCCTAAAATCCCTTGCAAAAGCTGTCATTTTCTCCACAGCATGCAGCCATAAAATAAACCTTTAAATATGTTAAACAATAGACTGTCAGTGCTGTTTCTGGGCTTATATCACATGAAATAGGTATTTAATTGAGTCTTTTAATTTAAGAGTAGTTGCACTAGTATTCCTTTGAAGTGTCTGAGAAGAGCAAGACTCTGCCATAAGGCATGCAAGAGCTGAATCAGCTGCAGGATGACATTCTCTTGTCAAGTATATTGGGAGCCTCAAGCACCGACATTCATACCTTATGTTTCAGCTTTCCAGAACACTGATCTTGAGACAGAACTGCAGTTTCAGGCCAAAAGTTTCAGTCCAGGCAGGGTTATTTAAGAAGCCTGAAAACACAGGTTTACATAATATCTTGTAAATCTGTAACTATCAACTGTCATCAGTTTTGGTCAGTTGTGGGTCTGATCTGATAATTCTTAAATGCATTCTTCATCCAAGAGTGGGAAGACAAGGATCTTAAAAAGAGTAATTCTTACTAAGAAGGTAGTGACCTAAGGAAGAATTTGTAGCAAAAAAACCCAAATATTTTTAATTATTTTATAAGAAAAAAAAATTGCATGGCTTCTGTTTGTAATGGACTTTGTATTATAACTGATATTAAAACAGAAGGTCTGAGAAAATTTGCCAAATTAATCATCTTTAAAAAGTAGATCAAAAATTAAGAATGAATACATCGAATCCTCCAGTTGTTGTAAAAGTTGTAATACGCAGCCTCTCTTTTTCATCCTGCACTTCTAGGAACAAAAATAGCATTTAGGATTATACATCGTGTTCTGTAGAAATGTTAACGCCTCTCACGGTAAGGGTTGACCTTTAAAAGCGGAGGATGAAAGGCGCCTTTACCATGTAAGAAGACATTTCACCACTGGAGGGAACTATTGGATTTCAGTACCAGTGGGGGAAGCAGAAGCTGCGTTTCAAATCCTTGTTCCACCCCAGAAAAGTCCGCCCAACCTTGCTGAAATCACTGAAAGTGACAGATTGCTTTAATTAATACAACGTGCAGATGACAGAAAAACATCGAAGCTTTAATGTGACAGTCAATAAGTATTGAATGTATGGTATATGACATTTATAATAATATGAGAGATTAAGAAGCCTGCTACTCTTGGAAAGATTTGGAGACTATTTTACTGAGTTCTGTACAAATATTGAACTATTTTAAATTAAAAAGCTACTGAAAAAGGTAGAAAGAACTCGTGTGATTTCCTAGCAGAAGAAATCTCTGTTCAACCCAGAGCATTGTCCTTTGCTTGTTATTGTAGTAAACATTTTCAACAAGAATTATATTTAGGGACGTAGTAAAGCTGTCTCTTCTGTTTGCTTTCACAGAATCATAGAATGGTTTGGCTTAGAAGGGATTTTTAAAGGCCAACGCCCCTGGAATGAGCAGGGACGTCTTCAACTAGATCAGGTTGCTCTAAGCCCAGTCCAACCTGACCTTGAGAGATTTCAGGGATGGGACATCCACCACCTCAATGGGCAACCTATGCAAGTGCCTCACCATGCTTTTAAGGCTGTTCCTCAAAAAGTCACTGCCTCCACAAGACTGTTACCTGCTGCAGCTGCATTTTAACAAAGGATCTAATAAGTACTTTGGTAATGATACATTAATGTATTTCAGAAAATCAGCTTAGGGTTCTGAAACTGTTTTCTTTTTCCTCCGCCCTCAGCAGAAGGATGTACCATCAGTGCATGATGTGGTCATGATTCCTCTTCTCTGGAGCGTCATGCAAGAACTGTGATAGAATATCGTGCACTGCTTACTGACACTCATGCATGCAACTCTGCAAGTGACTCTCCTAAGGGACAAAGAAAACTGTCAGAGAGGCAAGGCAGCACAGCACTGGTGCCTATCCTCAACCCTCCTTCCTTCCTCTGGAAGTTGTTCTGTCGTTCTGCTGTTTATCTGATGCAGCCCTGATGAGAGCAGTGACTCTAGCAGGTATGTCTGCATTACTTAACACATTTCCTCTGCTTCCAGCACCTGAGGTTGTTGAGTCACATGAAAGGGTTTCCTGTGGAGCATCGGCTTACAGCATGGGGAAATACCTCCCTTTATCATACAGCAGTACATTCGATGCATGTCATGAGTGATTCAACAGCTGTATATTTTCCCTGTCAAGTGTGGAATTCCCCCAGTATTCTCCTACTCATTGACACTATATTGTCAGAAAAAATCCAGTTTCCTGTGCTTTAAAGTTTTCCTAGGTGGTGGGTAAGACTCATTGGTTGATAAGGTTTCCCACACTTAGTTCATGCCCACTGGTCACTGCTGTTTTGCTGTTCAGAGTGGCCAGTCACTCCTGTTGCCATTCTCTGCAGAGCACTGAAGCCAAAAATTCTTCCCTTAGCCCCACACCATCCTCAAAAATGGCTGATATGGGTTTAGCAGCACAGTTCTCCAACAGGAGCTGGGAGAGCTTCATGTAGTAAGAATACAAAGTTCATTCACGAAGTTATTTCCCAAAAATAATAGACCATTCTCCTATTGTGCTTCCTTGCTAAGGGGGCAAAAATGCTCTGAAATCAAATTGCTACTGTTCAATGTTGTACCAAGAAAAATATGCCTCCACAAGTTTCCAGGATTTGTTGAAACTAGACATTGTTACAAAAAGCTACATAATTTATCTCTTTTTTTTTTTTTTCATTTGTTGTATGGAATGTTGATCATTTATAGAAGGCAGTAATTTATATTTCCTTGTTTCAGCTGACAGTTTTTCTCCAGATGAGATTTTCTCCCAATTAACTCTAATTCCCTAGTAAAATGTTTATACCTTCCCTATATATATTTTCTGTTGAACAGTGAATGTTAAATTTGAGATGCTGCACCTGGGAAAATATGTAAGTACTTTGCTATACAAAGTTCTGTTTAATGCAAGTGTGCAAAATGTGTTTGATCCTCTAAAATGTGGTGTTTAGCACTGAATACAGATTTCAGGTGTAGTCTTTGGCTAAAGTAGAAGTCTGGTGGAAACTGAGAACAAGGTTTCCAAGATTAAAAATTAATCAACTCATGTTTTAAGGCAGCTGAGTTAAACACACAAATGATGTGTTTATGTGGGATGAGAGATTATAATTGTGGCATTTAACTAGGACAGTGATGTGGGATAACAACAACAATCAGTGTATGCATGTAATAAAACTTGTTTTTTCAATATGCATATTTAAATGGACTAAGTTGTGCCTCAAATTCTCTAGTAATAGCTGAACCCTGTATCAAAAAGATCCTTGGCCATTTGTGATTCCTTCCAATTCACATCCTGGTTTTACCAAGAAACTCACGTGTGCAGACCAGAAAGGAGCTATTGCATGGCTTACCTGTGTCCCCATATGAATGCAGTGAACTTTGGGAATTAAAGAACATCTCAGCTTTAGTGCCACAAAATGTAGCAACAGTTCAATTATGTATACTGAAAAAGCAAATTTTACACTAAAGAAAAAGGAGAAATACACCTTTGGTGGCTGAAATCCCATGAAGGGGTGAAGGGTCCCAGTAGGCAAAAACTTGTTCTCTTGCAAAGAGCAAGGAGGAGTACAAGGCAGCTTAGACCTTGGATCATAGGAAGAGTTTGTATAGAAGGGAACATTTCCTCCACGTGTAGCAGTAAAGGGAGTACTATACACAACCCTTGTACGCACCCCAGCTACATTATATCAAACAATTTCAAAACATGTACAAAGAACCACAGAAGTAATCTGAGATACAGGAAATTACTGAGATTTATGAAAACGAACAAGGAAGATGTGAGTCTAAGGTATTTATTTGAGATGAGTGAGTCATTCTGTACACATGTTGATATGCAGAAATCACCCTAATTCCCAGGGAAGTAATAATGAACATCTTCCATGGTCAGAAAGAAAAACAAAGGTGTGGTATTGTTATTACAATAGAAGGTTTGGATTGTTTGTTATAGTTGTTTTCAACTGGTAGTAAATGCAAGGCCGAACTGTGACATTAGACCATTAATAACAGAAGTCAAAGTGAACTTAGTTGAAGTAAGATACAAAATATATTTTGATGCATTAATTGTTCTGGAGCAGAAATAATGAGAAACTAAAAATAAAAAAACAAGATAATACCAGTGGTAAAAGGCATACTTAAGGGTACATCATCTTAAAACCCTGAAAATGTAGGATGTTGTACCATATTGGGGGGGATACATTAAGCTAAAGCTGTTGGTCAGATCTGACAATCAATAGCTTTAGAAGGCTATATCATTGTACTTGATATAAAGTACACTCATTTCACTTGATGGATGAATAAACTGAAACTAGGAATTGTGTAAAATAAAATAAGAGCAGTAAATGGCTGAAACTAACAATAACACAGTAAATTCTCCAACTTTTCCGATCTGGATCCTTTCTAGAAGACACACATGCATAAAATGGATGCTATTTTGTGTAGGGATAAACAATTGTAATGTTGCAGTTTTGCACTAGATACTCAATAAGACTCAACATTCAGGACATATTGTTACTACAGCATAGGATATGGAGGTTTTTATTTCTACTTTATTGCTTTAATGAAAGCAGCCTGGTTCATATTATTGCAAAGGAAAAAAACTGGGCAAAAAAGCCTTCAGAGACTAACAATGTTGAGAGAGAGCCTTAATGAATCAGGATATTGCTTAAAATAACTTAAGTTTATATAACTGAAATAACATATTAAAGGAAATGTAAATATACATAAATATATGAAGGTAGTAACAGTACTACATTTAAAGCTTTGCTTTTGTAAGATAATAATATATAAGTAGTTTAACATTTTTCACAGTAAATAGTCATCTTCATTTTATATTCATCAGTAAAGGTAAATCTAAATTTTCCAAGACAACACCTTAAATAAAAAGCTACTTTCACAGAACAGATAAACATTACAAGTTATGTCCAAGCAGAACTACTGCCTTCAGTGTAAAAGTAGAGAAAGTTCTGTAAATTCTTCAATATAAGCAATATAAAGATAAAAATAAAGGAAAATGGTTACTGTTCATTACTATTTTAACAAGAATTTTTAACCGTTGTAATTTATGTTGTGTCATCTTAGACCATTAAACACTTAGATGTTAGATGGCTGATATTAGTTAAAATCCTCTAGACAATAAATTCCTCTATCATCAATCATTTATAATGCATTCCTGTTTCCTGAGGTTGAGTTGTTCCATTTTAAAAGCTGTCCAGATGTGGTACCTACTCACTCCTCTTCACTAACATCTATTAGACCAGTTGAAGTCAGATTATTCACAGTCCAGTTCTGAGTGTACTTGCTCCAAAGCCTTTCACAGCTGGACAGCCTTTGGCCCCTTTGTCCCCCATGCCAGAACATCCTGGCAGACTGTAATATCTTCTATATGAGTTTCCCACAGAGCAAAATACAGGCCATCAAAGCTTTCAGAGTTCCTTAGCAAGTTGCAATAAAAAGGGATATGGATAAAAGATAAAACAACTTTGGTCTCTCAGGAGCGCAAATATATACCTATATTAATTTCTCTGTAGGAACAGCAGTGTACATCCCAACTTTCAGAGACCAAATGAAACATAAAGGAACTTGCCAAATCTTGTTTGGTTGACTTTCAAATAACTTTTTAGATATAATTGACATGTATCTTGAACATCTTGAAACACCTGGAAGTGTAAGTAACTTTCCTCCTAAACAACTAAGTTATTCCTGAACAGCCAACTTATTATTGTGGCTATTAGTTTAGGTGACAAAATGAAAGAGAGAAAAACTTTAAGAAAAAGGAGATCACTGGGGCCTAACCCAGCTACCAGGCTATTTAAGATTTGTAGCATTTCCAGAAAAAATTCCCCTGCCTGGAAAAGACTATGCACATTCTAGCTTTAAGTTTGTTACATGATGTTTTGTAACTCTGCTACTCCAAGACACTTTCTTAGCTCTGCGGCCTTCTTCTCCAACTGCTGAATGTTCCAGTGCCATTGTCGTTTATTTGAATGGACTTTGTTCAGTTGGCAATGCAAACGTTTCAAAATAGCATCATATCTTTTATTCTGTACCTAAAAAGAAAAAAAGAAAAATAAAAAAAAAAGGAGGGAAAAAAAAAAAAAAAAAAAAAAAAAAAAAAAAAAAAAAAAAAAAGAGAGAGAGAAAGAATCTCGCTTCAAAATTTCATTCAAGTGAAACTACTTACAGAGGTGAGTTCAGCTCACCTAATTCTGTCCAGGTATATATTCTGACATTTGACCAAGTCATTCCACATTTATTTTTAGCTACTGAAAAGACATCTAGGAAGCCATTCATCTGACTTGTTTCAGATGTCTGGTTTAGGACATGAATCATGCCTCACTGTCCCATTAAGGAAAGAAAAGCTATGTTCTACTAAGACCTTAAGTGCAGAGTTCAGTGTGGATATCTACTCTGTAGACGTCTAAAATGTAACAAGGTAAATACCACCCAAGGACTAAGCATGTCACAGCTCTGGCAAGGCTTTGCATACGGAAGATTCGAGGCACCAGAATGAGAGGTGAGAAAGAAGAAATTTTCATTCTTTGACAAGCATGTTTGGGTATAAGTGAGAATACAAATGAGGTAACCTCTGTGGCTGTAGTAGCACCTTTGTAGCTGCACTGCATGTATAATGGCACATTTTTCTTAGACAGGCAATACTGCGGCAATGCAGACTGTCAATTCTGCCCTCGTTGCTGACTTACATGGAGAAAAATGGCTGCTGCAGATAATCCTGTGAAAACTTGCATTCTGAAGTGCTAAAAGAATTAAGCATTCATTACAATAAAAATGGAAATAATGGGCATTCCCTTAATGAAATTTGGACTTACTTACCCTAGTTTAAATGGCATATGAGTGGTAGTGTATAATTACTTGTGTCTGCTTATTGAAGCATTATTATACTGTATTTCACATGCACATGATGATGTACAGCTGCATCAGAACCACAGCACTGTCAGTGACTTCCTGCAAATCTCACTGCCTAAATTTCACAAATAACTAGGAAACTGCCTCACTGGTGGTCTGTAAATTACTGCCCTCTTTTATTGGCAATGGCTTGTCTTCCTTCATGTCACTTCATTCTCCACTATAATTGTTTGCAACTTTTTGAGGGATGCTGTCAGATTCACTCATGAATCTGACATGAATGAGTGCTTGGGGCATCTGCATCACTATGATTACATTGTATGACGCTGAACCATCTATGATCAATATCATCCGCTTTTTTTAGAAATGAGTCTCTAACATCATTATTGGGAACAGTCTGGCACATCAGCTGAGGGAGGGAACACTAATATGCATACTGGGGACACTGAACGTACAAGATTGTGCTTTTTATTGGTTCTTCTGTACATGAAAGTCAAACACTAGAAAAAGTTGTCTGGGCACTTGGGGTATTTCTACCACCAGGGTCATTTAAGGACAGGATAGGCAAGCACCTTGCCAAGAATAATACTCACTCACACTGAGGAAAGAGGGCAGCAGGGGAATAGACAGTCTGTTGGGTTGGGTTTTTTTAACTTACATAACAACAAATTTTCTAGTATTTGTGGATGTCTTGAATTATCCTTATGACTGAAGCCTTGACCCTACACAGCTAATCACCCTGATTTACTGCTGACAACTCTGTCCAAGGCAGGGAACAGGATCTGCTTTTCAAGAAATGGGTGATGGGGCTGGTGCTCAGGAAAAAGTAAGAGAAGGTCCACAGGCTGCTTTAAGAGGCAAGAATCATGGAATACGCTGAGCTGGAAGAGCTCCATCAGGACCATCAAGTCCAACTCCTGGCCCTACACAGGACATTCCCAAGTATCACACCTTGTGTCTGGGAGCATTGTCCAAATGCTTCTTGAGCTCTGTCAGGCTTGGTGCTGTGACCACTGCCCTGGGGAGCCTGTTCCAGTGCTCAAACCCACCCTCTGGGTGAAGAACCTTTTCCAGATATCCAGCCTGAACCTCCCCTGACTTAGCTTCAGGCCATTCCCTCGGGTCCTGTCACGGGTCCTGCCTGCCCCGCCTCTTCCCCTCACAAGGAAGTTGTAACTGTTATGAGGACTCCCCTCAGTCTCCTCCAGGTGGAACAGACCAAGTGACCTCAGATGCTCCTCATACAGCTTCCCCTCAAGGCCCTCCTTTGGATGCTCTAAACAATTACATCAGGTGCCAGCAGTCTGTAGCTGAATACCACCACTGCAGCTCAATAAAACCTCATTATCTCCCATGTGCCTATTATCTCCCATGCTTGGCTTGAGTATTCTTTCCCAAGTTGCGCTGAGGACTGCTGGGTATAAATGTCTCTGTCTACCCAGTGTCAGTTTTATATTAAAAACTGGACTGTTTTCAGGAGAGTTCTTAATAGAAAACAATACCCTGAAAGGCTTTGGGTTTGAACCTGTTTCCTTCTGAGACAAAGAGAACATATAATCCAAACAACTAAAGAACAAAAGTCAAGGCTAACATATACTACTTCATTAAATTGATTTCGATAACAGAACAGAACATTATTTTTAGGCTACGTAATTTAATTTTGGGTTTAGAGAATTTTCTTAGGAGGGTGTTGCCTTGGTAATAAAATATTTTCTCAAATGCTGACTAGCAGACCTAAGGCATTTTCAGGTTAAAAATTCTCTCTGTTCTCTGTCACATGAAAAAAGTGATTCTTTCTTCCTCCTACATTTTACAATGGGCAATAGATCTAACCTTAAATCAGTTAATCTTTAAATTAGTAAGCTTTGCTCATTAAATTTTGTGTCATTTATTTAAACTGACAAGATAAATGGTATGAAACTTCCAAATTAAAAGTTATCTAATCATACAGGATATTTTAGTAAGAAACAAAATGAAAAATATAGTTCAATTATCTAAAAGAGAAGGTTTTAAGTATTGATCAGAATTTTATCTTGTCAGCTAATTAGGAGCTGCTGTGTTATTCCTAATTTAATGTCAGCTCAAATTAGGGAGATTCGTGGGAAGTCCATTTTCCTGGTGCATTTGATTCTTCCATTGATGAGTTATCAAGTCAGCAGTGAAATGTAAAGTATTTCCGAAGAATTACAGAAATTTTAAATTGTGCACTTGTTTTACTACCATTCAGTGACCTCTTCTTTTTACTTGAATCATTCCAAAAGTTCACAAATTAACTCCTTCTCAAAAGACTTCAGAAAAAAAAAGTTTTTCACAATTAAGCTCTGAATTTTAGAAATACTATGAGTATCCAGAATTTAAGACAGCATCATTACTGCACATACTTGAACAATGTATAGCCAGCAATGGTGTATAAAGCACTTCAAACTTCATTTGCATTATCAACATTCTCTCAGGGGAACTGCAATTAAATTTTATTCCAATGACTCACCTCAATTTCTTTTCTAAGCTTAGCATGCTTTTTTTTCTCTTCTTCCAGCAGATCTCTTTTTTTATTGATGAAATCTTTCAATGTTGTGATTTCACTTTTTAAAAGTGTGATTTCTTCCTGCAGATGTAAATCAAGATAAAGAAATCTGCTCCTTGAAAGGGTGCACAGTTCATCTGATCTACTTATTAAAATTGTCTTGTTTTAACAGTCTCAACTAATAGAAGTGAGATAAAGGTCTATACACAATTTCACAATAAACTTATTAATGCTAATTAAAAATATAATAACTTTGGATGGTTAATTAAAAATTAACTATTAAATATTTTATCACATGGTTTTACACCTGTGAGAATACATAGTCTTGATCTGAAATATGTAAACTACAACAATACAAGACTTTGATATCATTTTGGTGGTCTTTATTTAAAATGTAAGAATATTTATTGAAATATCTGAAATATATTTTTCTTTCTCATAGGAAAATACAATGTTAATTAGTCTTCATTTATCAGTATTGAAAGATGTGTTCTACAAACAAATTTTCATCAATTTACATTAACAGAGTAACATCAAATTTCCCATAATTCAAGTTACATCAAAGTTGAAATCTGTGATCCCATTTCAACTTCATACTTGTGTTTGTCCATATATTGGCAAAATTCTGTGGCAAAAAAAATCCTATGTAGTTGTTATTAATAAAAATTGCAATTGGGTCAAGTAAACCCAAGTGTTAGATTAGAATACCAAACATATCTTTCCTCTCTTATTTCTATTACCATCTCATCAAATCTACCTCCTATTGGCAAACAAATTTATTTTGCTGACAGCAAAGTTTAAAGAATATTGCGCTCTTACCTGAAAAATGCAACAAAATGGCAATCTTCCACAGAATTCTGAAAAGCATCCATGTGAGTTTATCCAAAGATAAAGCCCAATTTACAGCTCGGCAGTATTTTCATATTTGAGTTCATTCAATCACACAGAATAAACCTTTTTTTTAATATTACACAGATAACAATACTGATATTTTTCACTCCATACTGAAGTAAAAATTTCTCCAATTAATGCAGCATTATAAATTACCAACATTACCTTGTAATCAGTCCCTCATGAACTGTAAACATATTAGACAAAATAATCATATTATATGAACTATGTCAAAATTATTTCACGTAAAAGGAAAGAATCAAAAGGGAAATATAGTACCTGCTCTTGTTTTATAACAGATCCTTCTGGATTCTGGAGATCACATATTAACTCCTCTTTCTTTGCCTTTAATTCTTCCACAACCGCTTTCTTTTCAGCAAGTTCAATCATAACTGGCAATTTACTTTCCATCTCCCAAAATAGATGTTTATGATCCTTTATTTTTTCCCGATATTCATTATTTCTTGCAAGTATCATCTCAAACTCCTCTTGCACTGTGTCTGCATCACACCTCAATTTTAAATTTTCAGAATACAGGGCTCTGACTTGGGCCTCCAGATTTTCACACTGATATTTTGTCACTTCTATGGCATCATCTTGCAGATGTATTTCCCTTTCTGTTGTCTTTGTTTCTAACAGAATAGAATTAATTTCTTTTTCTAGTTCCTGATACCTTGCCTGTAAAATATTTCAGGGTTCATTTAAGAAATTTTTTTTTTTTTTTTGAGGAAGACATGAAGTGTCTGGTTAAATGCTGTAATTTGTATTTATTCAACAGTCTCTTTTTCATTTGCCTAGTGTGGTTTGAATGGAAGATAATTAGATTTATATTTCTTAATATCATCATCTTAAAAGCACAATGTAAAAATATTATCTTAGTCTTCTCCCCTTCAACTGAGTCTAAAATACTGAATAAAATACCTTTGAACTCACTTTGAAGTTCCTCACAGTTGCAAGATATATAGAACATAGCAGATCAAACCAAATTCTAATGTTTGCTTAGAGCTGGTGAAGTCCTCATCAGGATAAAAATAACTAAAGATGCCAAAAATCCCTTGCAAACCTACACAAGCACATAGAGAGGTGTGTCATGTGATGGAGCTTAACCAAACTGTTCAAGTACCAGGAAGAAGTACTTCAAACCATCATAAGAAATCACAGAACCATCAAGGCTGGAAAGGACCTGTAATTACCTAGGGCTTTAAAGTTCTGTGAGTCTCTTTTAAAACAGAAACATGTTTTTAAATGGTATGATCACAAATTATTGTTGCAGCATCATCAGACTATATTATGGGTTACAGGACAAAGCTTCTGGTAAAGTGTGACCAGTCCACTGACGTTCCTAAAATTACAAGATTTCACTGCTACTTCAGAAATGCTATCTTTGTGCAAAATTTCAAATATCAACTATTTCCGTTGCAAAGCTATGCACAGATGTTATAATTGGAACTCCATTTGTATTCCTCTATGCTCAAAAATGTCGACAGGAACCATCTTTTCTCAGACTTAAATGTAAATTTTCCAAAAGAAATTTGATCTTGAAGGTTAGACAATAATTGAAAGCTTAACAAAAGACAAAGAAAGGATCACAGAGTCTTCACAAAAACTACACATATCCAGCTTCTACAAAGTAGTGCTGAACAATACCAGTAGTTAATGACTATTTAGTATACCCACTTCACTTCACACATGGGGGGGGGGGGGGGGGGAAGTATTTTGTGTCAAAAAATATACTAAGAAAAAAAAAAATTATATAGTGTGGTGAAAATCTGGAGGAAAAAAAAATCTTTAAAATACTTCCCCCACAATTTCTCAGGAAATTACAACTTAAAAGAAGAAACCATCATAAAGCTCTAACTTTGCATTTAGTTGTTGTGGGTTTGCTTTGTGGGTTCAGCTCAGTAATTTTGTGTTGTTTTTTCCAAGTAACAAAGCAACGTTTCACCTGCTGTAATGAAGACTTAGCTGTGCTGCAGCCTTACAAACAATACACACCCACAGCTCTGGCTGAGCCTAAATGCCACACACAGGAAGAGAATAGGTGCCTTACACTTGAATGCACTGGCCCATTAAGCACCATCAGCTTCTCTTGTTCAAGGGCATACTTCCTCATCTAACGAAAAATAATTGATTAAACTACTCTAAACAAAGTTTATTACCTGCAATTGGAAAAGAACCGTTTTGCTTTTTTCTATGTCTGACACTTGTGACTGCTGCTGCTCTGCAACTCGTTTTACAACTTCAACTAGTGATGGGGAATTTTGCTTGGCCATTTCAGGTAGAACAACGGGTGGGTTTTAAAAAAAAAAAAAAAAAAAAAAAAAGGTGAATTGTTTCATCTTCTCTCCTTTTAGCTCTTGTAGAAAAAACAATATTGACGGCCGTCCCGTGGGATGGCAGATCGACACATCCATTTCATTTTGTTCACATTTAGTTAGCAAGAACAGGTTACTCAAAGCTAATCACCGAGAATTAGAACACTTTCTTGCAAAATCTCATAAACTAAACTACTGCGATGTTCTTGCGGCTTGTCTGCAGAACAGATCCTCAGTTTGTGAGCAGAGTCGTAACTTTTAAGAGTACCCGAAGAGCACCTGAAACGCCCGAGGCCGTGCTTTCGCCTTTCTCCCGAACGCCCGCGGCGCTGCGGCCGCCACACGGCACCCTCAGCGCTCTCCGGGCCGCCGCTCCCCGGGACAGCGCCCGCCCGGCGCCGGCGTCAGCCCAGGCCCACGGGGAGCCGGGAGAGGGGATGATCCCGCCGAGAGAGGGGCCGATCCCGCCGAGAGAGGGGCCGATCCCGCCGGCAGACAAAGGGAACGCGGCGGGAGGGATCCCTTCGGAAACGTGCGGCCGTTTCCCCAGCCGCGGCGGTGGTGCGGCCCGGCTCGGGCCTGCCTGAGGCCATCCTGCTCCGCGCCCTTTGCTCCCAAGTTCCCCTGGTTACCGCATTCATTGTATTAGACTGCACTCGCTGCCTTCATTTGTTGTGCAGAGAACATCAAGTTTTCCCGAGTACCACTGGGTTACGGAGAAGAGGAGATGCGGCCCAGTTCCCTCTGCCCTGTGCCGTGCCTTGCTCTTTAGCTCTGGCCCGCTTGTACTCCTCTATGGAGTTCTAGGGAGTTTCAACCCGAAATAGCACTATTTTTACAATTCGATTTTTAAATTTACCTGTATTGTATTTTTATACTTTTATAACATATTTAATTTAATTTATCAAATTAAATTTATTTCATTAAATTTTATTTATTTATTTTATTAATTTATTTAATTTATTTATCTTTTTATAATATTCAATTTAAAATTATAAAGATTATATGTTATATTAAGCAACTACATATGCTATCTATAATATTAAACAACTTACAGATATAAATAAATATAAAAGTACTTTTATATATATTTGTAACAACTATTTTATAAACTAATTGTTCATCTCTGCATATGACCTATTTATTTCATCCCTTTTCTAAAGTGGCATAAGCCGAATGTAATATTTCATTCAGGAGGGATCAATTTGTCATTTTTCAATATTGTTTTGTACCCTGGATATTTTTTTTTGACCTTTTCCTTCTCAGCATTCTGCACCAAAAATAACACCAGTAATTAGTTTTACTTCCTTAGTCTGGCTGAAGGAAAGAAAATGATTGCATCGGTTTCTCTCCACCAAGTAGCTCTCCTGTTAATTTTTAATGACCTAGCTCCGTCACATTTGGCAGTGGGGTGGAAAGTCTCAGAGATGACCGATTTCTGCAAACTTCAGGAACAGAAATGTCAGGGTAAGGAAGGACAAGGTCAACTCATCAGTTCCTTCGGGAGAGAGAACCACGATTCAGCTCTCATCCCTCTGTCCAGCACATGAACAGAATAGCAGGAATAGCAATGGCAGAGCACTCACTATGTGTGTTTTGGACATGGCAGAAACGTAGGTTTACTGTGGTTGCAGGAAAGGAGAAACAGGAGACAGCAATTCATGGAAAATCAGACTTTATTAATTCTTCTGTCCATTTAAAAGTACTGTGCTTTTTTCTTGTCCCTTTCTTCTGTCATATACTTAACAGTCATGACTATGATTTTAACACAGCTGAGGAAATGTGTTTATTATCATTTGATTTTTGCACAAGGCCTGATATAAATCCCTCATTTCCTTGCATTCCTTTTAACCTTTGCATTGTCCTGTCAAAGGATTAAGACTTTTTCAGTAAGCTGTGTGAAATTCCCGACTGCTGCAAGGAGAAATAGCCATCCTCATTTCAGGCCTGTGGCCCCAAAAGCTGCCATTGTGTAACCCTCTCTATCTAGGTCCGGAATAATACTTATTTGTCACTGGCTGCCAAGTTCTTCAGCGGAACACGCAGCTACAGCTCAGAAGAGGAAACTCCTTCGCTCTGCCCAAGTTTTCCTTTAAGTTCTTTGCGGGGTGTCCTGTTTGGCTGCGCCGTGCGGTTGGGAGTTGGTTTGCGGTTGTGCAAAGCTGGTGCAGCAGAAGGTGTGATCACAGCGGGGCTAACGCCGCTTCCGCCTTCCGCACACCCCAGGCGCTTGTTAATCGTGTTGGTGCCTCGCAGCACAGTTTGTTCTTTCCGGTGTAACCAGCAGCGAAGCAGGGTCCCGTCAAAAAGAAGAAATACAGGTTCCCCCTGCAGCCTTACACAGCATAGGAATTTCCACCTTGTACAAATCAGCTCCGCGACTGAAAGAAGTGAGATATATAAAGCTGGAAATGTCTGTGTGTTTTGTCAGATGGTACCTTTCAGAATTTAATAGGATTGTCCACCTTTGTAAGTAAACTACTGTGTTTATGAAAACTGTGTTTGCTTAAGTATTTTCCTTTTATGTGGTGATTTCTGTTTTTCAACTTGCCTAAAAAACCCTAGGTTAAAAGAGGAAGAATATTTTATTTTAATCCAGTTTTAAAGGCTTAAATGTACTTCTTTTTCCTCCTGGTTTTTGGATTTTCTTTTTTGTGTTTGTTCTGGTTGAAATTTTACACGTGCTATTATCTCCGTTCATTTGGGCTGCTTCAGTGACCTGTTTTCTTTCTCAGGGCGTCCCTCTCGAGCAGATGTTAAATATCTCCTGCCATTTTAATTTTCAAAAAATTATGTCTGTTCTCTCAGTTTCTCTAGTAATGTAAGATGACCAGCAGGATTTAAAGATTCAGGAAATTGTCAGCAATCTTGTCTTGGCCAACAGTGAACTTTTAGAATTAGATTTCTGGGGTTCTTGAAAATTGCTTTTTTGCATCTCTTTTCTACCCTGGGCTGTCTCTGCTCTGCAGCCTGGTTTTATTTCCTTCATTGTTCTTTTTCTGTATTCACTTTGCTTTTCTACTTTTTGCTCCTGTTACCTTCCTCACCTCTCATATCATTATTGATAGTTTTCTTTGATCTACTTTTCTTGGTATCTGTGCAAGAAAATCTCCAAATGTTTGTACTGTCAGTTTCAGGGAGTGAGAAAGTAGCTAATGGGTTGCCTTGGCTTCAAGTTTGTGCGAGTATTTGTCTTGAATTCTGTACCAAAATGATCCACTCCTTAATAAATGTACTTTTTTTTTTGGATGTGGCTTCAGTGGAACACTGGGACTCTAGAGCTTGTTAATTAAAACCCGAATAACCGTGACTATATCTCCCATAAGCTAAAACGTTACTGTGCTTGGCAAGCATGTCTTTTGGGAAGGGGGTTTTTGGAGTGACTTAGGAAGGAATCAGTTTTGCTAAGCTTGTAAGCAAATTTATTCTGACTAGGACTCACTAGGATTCTTGATGCAAAGGTGGAAGGGTATCAGGGTGAATCAGCCCCACTGTTCCTATGCGTACATCCCAATATTTGCCCCTGTGGAGTTTTTGCAGTGCATACACAACAACAATGTATGCAATTACCTCTCCCTCAGCAAACACTTTCCTTCCACCCTTTCTTTGGTGGTATTTTTCTGGGCAAGTATAAGAACAGCAATGAACTCTATTAACCTTCCACTATTGACATATCTGCAGTGGAGCAATAATCTGGTTTTGCACTACACCCCTCTGTTGTGCCGTCTTTCCTGGGACAATTAGCTGTACCTTGATTGGGATCGTGTCACACTAAGACAGGCCTCCCACAGAGAGTGTCAGGGTAGGAAAGGAAATACTCTGATTTCCCAAGTCATGGTCTTTGGCATGAGTCTGTTTCAGCACTATTTTCTTAGCAAGATCTTTCTTCTAAAATCCATTATTAGCTGTGTGTAAATAATACTCTGAGCAAAATCAGGAGCCATAAATTCCTTGGCAGTTGCTTTTATCTGCTATTACATTTTGATACTTTCAGATCACCCGTTTTGATAGTCACTAATTAATCTTTGTAAGTGTTCAATTCGCAGAAAGGAAAACATCATTTTCAGTCAGGATTATTTTTCTTCCAGTCTGGGGGAAAGAACAATGAAGAAAATACAGAATGTTTTCTGTAAAACCTTCTCTGAATAAGCTGTCCTTCAAAACCGCAAAGGTCTTTGACCTCTCATTTCAGTGGAGAAACTCTGGAAATCCACTGGCAACTATAAGAGGCCAAGGAGTACATCACATCTACCATAACGAAAGGCCTCAAGTACACACAGAAGTGCTATTTTAGCAGGATAATGAAGTGATATGAAGCCAGAACATTCATGTGGTCTCAGGAGAATGAGGTCTTGGGGCAAGAAAATTGTGCCAGGAATTATTTGGTGTGGTTAGCTCTGGTAGCAGAGCATTGATTTCAAAGACTTAAAAGATTCTCAAGTTCCTTGTTCCTGCAAAGATATGAATATCCCTACAAGTAAATTAATATTCATGCACAGTTTGTTGCTGTGCAAAAATTAAAAACATAACAAAACAGAAAAACCCCCAACCAACCAAACAAAAAACAAACAAACAAAAAGGTGTAAAGAATACTCTGAATTATTAAGGGGTCTTACAACTGTTGGTAAACGTGCATTTATTTCTCCTAGATCAAGCACAGTGCTTAGTCATGAAATCTAAGTAGGTGTCTTTGAGATTCCCAAAGCAGAGGGATCTAGCCTTTTGTTCCAGACCTCTTGATGCCTGCAATGGAAATGGAAAGATTATCAGAGAGAAAGAAAAGAAAGTAGGGGTCTTCTGAGAGGATATGTAAAATAGGCCCCCATAGCAAAAGAGAGAGGAAAAGATGGGTTGGCAAGTTTCCACGGGTAGGCCTAACTGGGCTTGGATTAACAAAGTCCAGAAAAGGGAAAAAACAAACCACCAAAACTGGAATTACACCATGGGCCACAAGACAAAATGTGAATGATAGGATGATATTGGATAAGCTTAACACATCTTGATTTCAGAGTGGAGTGCAGCTAGCAGAGTGAAAAAGCTGAGGCAGGAAGTTGTGTACAGTACTTATTCTATTGCTTTAATTTAGTTTGAAGTACTTCTTTCATCACTAGGTAAAGTTTCAGTAATCTCTACTGAGTTCTTGTGCATGCTGAAAAGAAGAACTATCATAGTCACGTGCCCCTTCACACAGAAGTCAGAAATTGTCAAGTCAATACTTTTAGAAATGCAAAAGGGAGAAGTACAAAAGGTCTTGTGAAGGCCTGTGGGAAAAAAATGTCATTGCCCTCACAGCTCAGCACCCTACTGCCAGAAAGGATATCAGATATCAGCTCCACCTCAGCCATAAGTATGTTAAACACCTCCAAAGAAATTGTTACAGAAACTCCTCCTGTCCCAGGAAGCTAAGGGACATCTGTATTTGTTTTCGTCATGGGTGCTGGAGGACAGCCCATCAGTTATGTGAAGAAGATCCATTAGGCTAATGAAGGTTAATTGATTCAATAAATCTAATCTTATATACCAGCCTTTCATCATCCCTGACCTGGGAAAGACCTGAGGTAGGTGGGGCAGTAGGGAAATACCTAAATAACTACATAATTATTCCCATTTCCGCTAGTTTTCTTTTGTTGGAATTTCTTTTGATGCAGATGGGAAAGCCTAAGTCAGTAATTAACTGCTATGTACCTTCTCTACATGGTATCACTGAATTAAATGTCTTTTAACATGATTCTGTGTTTGTACTAACAGTGCTGTTCTTGACTTTTTGTTTGTTTTCCTACTTGTATGTATTTTCTACTTTCTCTCTTTGTATGTTTTGTTACTACTTGACAGTTGGAGAAACTTTTAAACATCCTGGAATATGGTGGAAGCAGTGCTGGTAGATCTGTTCAGCCTACCAGCCAACTTGCAGAACAACATCCAAGGATTACTACACAACACTCTGAAAGCTGTTGAGAAATGCTCTGTCATCCATGCTCCGTGTGTTTATGTCATGTGTTGCCAGAGGCAGGGGAGTGAAAGGAAAGGTGAACAAGAGTTCTTGCTTGAAGCTCTGAGAGGTTTTCACAGTCTGAGGAGAAGACTGGAGGTGGTACGTGCTCAAACTACAGCTGCTGCTTTGTACACCATCAAACAGAGACTGGATGAAAAAGACCTGAGCATCATTAAAGTTATTCTCCCTACCTTAAGAAAAGACTTAATGAAAGTATATATAGACCATCTCTTTACAGCAGTCTACCAGTTTGAATTTGAGGACTTACAGGTGATATCTGACAGTGAAAGCCTGCAGATAGCTGAACATCAGCATGAAGGGCAAATACTTCCTTCACAGGACGTGGCACTCATCCAAAGTGAGATTCAGACGTACTTGGAAAGCCTGCCAAGCCTGAAAGGGGAGCTCACCATCCTCAGATCTTCCCTGATCCCAGGTAGAGGGTTCCAGCTAATAGTTTTTACAGAGACTGTTACCGAGCATACTTCTTCAAGGGAGTTGCAAAATAGATAAGATTTGGAAATGCCTTCAGGCATCAAGTAACTCTATATGATGGTGTAATAGTGTATAATGTGTGTAAGAGGAAGACGTGTCAATAGAAATTCAGCAAAAGGCTGGCAAGACTGTTCCAGGCCTGAGCATGATCTGAGGAAAGTCAGTCCTGGTTTTAGTGAGGTCAGACGATAAAATCTCCTCCTGTCTCTGGGAATTACTCATTTCGAGAGTTACCATCATAATTTGGAAAGGCAGGATAAGAGTTTCTGCTGGTCTGCAGCCCCAGACACGTCTGATGTCTCGGTGTCCCTGCTATGGCATGATTATGAGTAAGAAGGAAATTAGGAATCCTTAAATTTAAATGCCACAGCTAAATCCAAGGAAAAGCACTACTCTACTTGATTGGCTGATTCCAA
The DNA here is from genome assembly GCF_015227805.2 of Hirundo rustica. Taxonomy (NCBI): domain Eukaryota; kingdom Metazoa; phylum Chordata; class Aves; order Passeriformes; family Hirundinidae; genus Hirundo; species Hirundo rustica. The sequence goes on along the minus strand of NC_053451.1, from coordinate 56,563,361 downwards.
GTCTCTTCAGTATAAACCCATGTGATAGCTGGTTTGATCTTGTTTTGAAAGCAATTATTTGCTGTGTTTTCTTGCCTTGCTAGATGATATTTTCTTACATGGGTTCACCACGAGGACGGGTGGGATCTCCTACATACCAACTCTAAGCTCCTGCAATCTCTTCAGCAGCAGCAAGCGGAGGGACCCACAAGTCGTTGTTAAAGAAAATCTCCGCCGGCTAGCTAATGCTGCAGGATTTAACCCAGAAGCTTTTCACAGAGTCAAGGTATCTTATAAAACAATGGATTCAAGTAAATGGCTCAGATGTTCCTTCATGTATTACTGGCTAAATTGTAGGCATTATTCTTTGTCAGCAAGAACCTGTGATAAGCAGAACAGTTAAAACATTTATGCTGGCAGCTTATCTGGGGAAATAGCCATCCAAACTATCAGTCATTTGGCACAATATGGAGAAGCAGCACTTATTCTTCCAAGTCTGTTCTAATATTTAACTTATCACAAAGTAGAATAATCAGATAAATGATCAGAGCACTTTCTCCTAAAAGAAAAATACACCATTGCTTCTATAGTGGCTTTCTACTGATACATCTTCATGGCATTTGAACGAGGGAGCACCTGATTTCCATGCGTAATCAGTTAGTGCAGAAGAGTGTGTCATGTCAAAGAAAAAACCTTGTACCAGTCAGAGCTGCTTTGTTTTGCAGCCATATCACTGTCCACATTCTGATTTTGTTTTGACAGGTTGATCACGCAAACGCTGTGTGTATTATGGGAAAGACAGAGCCTGACAACTATGATGGAATAGTTACGGATCAGAAGGGTGTCACGCTGGCAGCTCCAGGTGCTGACTGCATACCCGTGCTGTTTGCTGATCCTGTCAGAAGAGCCTGCGGTGCTGCTCATTCTGGTACAAATGGCACTCCCTGTGCAATGCAAAGATTTTCTGGGACTCAAACTGCGATATGAGAACCCAAAGCTGGGCTTTCTTCTATCTATTCCAAACAATGCCCAAGTGCAAATTTGGTTTCTGTCTATTCCAAAATATATCTCTAGCTTGAGCCTGGTTTTTTATTTTTGTGGGGTTTTTGTTTGTTTGTTTGTGTTTTTTTGGTTTTTCCCCCCCTAAAAACAAAATTAAAACACTTTGACCATATTGTAAAAATATATTTCTGTGGTATTCCCACTTAAATGTTTCAAGCACAGAGGAGCTGTGAGTTATGCTCTAATTGCCCAAACCAGGACACTTGGGAAAAAGAACTCTGGAATTCTAATCTAAACACTTCTCTCTAGTTTCCATCTCCACAAATTTATATTAGAAAAATGATCGCTGTTAATGTGTATGTTTGGGGGGGGTTCTAAGCTAATTTATTACTAGATATAATTATTTAATTTTATGTGTAAATGCATCTCCTAATTTATACTTTTAATAATTGCATATATTTTTAGCAGTTAGAAAATTAAAAAGAAAATTTATACCAATTTTTTTCAATCTCTCATTTCTTACAGGATGGAAGGGCACATTGTTAGGAGTGTCTATGGCCACAGTCAATGCTATGGTATCCGAATATGGTTGTAACGTGAAAGATATCCTTGTGGTGCTGGGCCCGTCTGTGGGACCTTGCTGCTATAAACTTCCTCACGAATCAGCAAAAGAATTTCACAGAATTGATCCAAAGTGTGTGAGACTATTTGACTCTGCAAGTCCTTATATTGATATCAGAAGAGCAACAAGGTAAGCCTCCTGAGGGAACAAAATACCAATTCCACATTCATTACCAATAATTCTTTTGATACTGTATTTTTCAGTACTAATATGATGAGGGATCTCAACAAAGTACTCTCTAGTTCTTTGCAGATCAAGAAAGGATACTTTTGAATTAATGGTATTTGCTAACTTTTGCTGTATTTCAGCTATTATTTTATCATTATACTGTTATATACTGTTAGTTTATAGATTATAGACAAAAGTTCAAATTGAATGTGATTTTATGGGTTGCAGGAAAGTAATTATTTTAGTCAAAGAAAGAAAGAGAAAGAAAGAAAGAAAGAAAGAGAAAGAAAGAAAGAAAGAAAGAAAGCAGTTGAAAACCTTAATTACAATATTGGCACAGTTTGTTCAGTTGTTACTTGAGGTTCTGCCTTTTGGAATGTGAGGATGTAGAAAAAATACTTTCTGTTTCTCTTTTTTTTTTCAGGATTCTTCTTGAGAGAGGTGGGGTTCTTCCTGAGAACATCCAGGATGATTCTATCGCAGACCAGAACCAAAACATCACTTTCTGTACTGCATGCCACCCTGATAAATTTTACTCTCACTTTCGTGATGGCACTAACTTTGGGACACAGATTGGTTTCATATCAATCAAAGACTGAGACAGTATCTCTTACTCTAGAACAGCATTTAGATAATGAGTCTGCTGTATTGTCTGGCATCCTGCTCTCCTCATAGAGAATTTTCCTCCTTTCTTTCAGACTTGCAGCAGGGAATCCATGAGTCTTGAAATTTTCCTGCTTATTCCTTTCCTTGCCCTTCTGAAGCGAGAATAAGTACTTGTGGTGTGGGGACAACAGATTCTTGTGTGATACAGGGTGCAAAGGAAATAAGGACAACCCACATCAGCAGCAAAATCCTACAAAATCCAGATACAAGCTTCAAGTTTATGGATCCTCCTTGACCAAATATTTTCCAGAAACCTCACTATCTTAACGTGGTGGAAGCCCAAAAAACACCAGTCTTCATCGGCTTCTCATTGAGACTGCTGAATGATGCTAAGTATGACATTGCTAACTCAGCAAGGGAAGCCAGTACTCCACGTTGCCTGTTTGGGACACCCAACTTTGATAGTTTCAACCGAACGCTTACAAAATTTTGTGCATGGGATTAATTTTCTTCTTTGGATTAGTTTAATGAACTCCAAAATATTTATAGACTTTTCCTATGGAAAACAGCTTGAAAGTGAAAAGCAAGCAGGCTCCTTTGGGGCAGACATTGAAAATATATGAACTCTCACCATCCTGTGATTTTTGGTTGCAGGAAAAGTAGGACTAAAACCCTTAATTTATGATGTGTATTTTCATGTCTCCTTAGGATTTTTTTTTTCTTGAAACAGTGGTGCTTTGATCATGTCATTAAACCAGTCTCAAGAATGCCAGATTATTCAATAAATATCTAAAAAGTTCCATAAATTTATCCTGAGTTAATTTTACTGACCAGTAGCTGGACTTGTGTGTCTTACTAAGCAAATTCGAAGCATGCACGGTTTACTTTTGGCCATTAAAAAAAAAAAAAAAAAAAGCAAGCCTCTAGATTTTACAAGAGACATGATGTTTTCCGACACGCAGGCAGTGAGGGATTGCTCACAGTAAAGCTGTGCTGATTGCAGCTTGCAGAGCTGCCAAGCACAAGCCTGGGGCCAGCAGCACACATGACGTACTTTCTATTTTGGATTCTGCGAGCTTTCCCTTTGTCTGGCTGCTCTGCCCACTAGATGTCGGTGCTCGCTCGCGCTGCTCTTCCATCCTGGAGTCACGGATGGATGGATGGATGGATGGGGGTCCAAACCATGCGGTTTGCAAAGCGCCGCACAGCACACGCTGCTACTTTTGCCTCTGCAGTCAGCTGTCAAGCTATTCTAATACCTGTGCTTGAGGAATAATCTGATTTCATTTTGATTCGGAGCTGACCAAATTAGACCTTTCCTTGTTCTCAGGAAGAACAGACATTTTTTAAAAAACTTCCTTTTACCTGTGAATGGTATTTCTCAGAGAAGAGCCTGGCTCTCGGTATGTTCTCTGACTGTAACCATCTATGAAAAAAATATGCTTCTGCCAACTGTCTTACTTCTTCAGAAATATTATTTGGATTTGGTGGCGGCTGTAGCCCTGCAGGTATTGACAATTTTCAGTTACCTTTTAAAAACCCCTCCATTGCTTTCACCATTCAGCTAGCTTCAAACCAGAGGCTCAGGATCCGACAGGGGCAACACTCACGCTACTCAGTTTAGAGTTGCCAAGCACATTGCTGCACGCCAGCTAATGGTGTGTATGGTATTACATGTATTATTGACTTGTTCTAAATATAGGCTAGTATAGTTGTATGGACACTGACAATCTTATCTTACTGCACTAGTTAAAAACACCAACCCAACAGCCTCCCTTCACCTTTTAGTTCTGTCCCTTTTCCCTGATTTCTGTACCACTCTATGGATACTGATTGATGTAGCAGTGAGGTGAGTGAGGTATCCTTGAAGCTATAGGGGCAGTCGCACTAGATAGCTTTCAGTCCCTGCACCTGAAGCCCAGCCAAAGCTTGTCCCTCAGTGGTGCCCTTCACCTAACCCTCCTCCCTTGTGGATTAAGGGTATGCCATCAAAACCAGCTGAGTTACTTGGTTCTGCAATGTACTTGACAGCTGAAGCATCATAGGGGCCCATGTGCATGCTGTTATCCCATCTCACTCAAAGATGGTTTTAAACAAATTCATTTGTTGCAGTCATGCTACTTACCACAGTCCAAATGCCCAACAGTATATTAGGTCACATTAACATGATACTGATAGTAAACGCTGACTTGCTCTTACCTGCTCAAGGATTACAGCAAAGATTTTATGTTCAGAAAAATACGATTTACAGGTCAGGGTAGGGCTGTGTAAGCTGGAGAGAATATCAGAATGAGCAGAAAGGCTTCACCTTTTGGAAGACAAATCATTACCACAATTGTTCTTCTTTTTCTTTTACATGAATTACCTAGACTGTAAGTCTTTCAAGACAAGAAACAATCATTTGGACATGGATGACTGAGGAGGAAAACTCCACAACCGATAAAATATTGTAAGGTTCAGTCTCAAATCAGGCTAGGCTCTGACTCATAGCTTCTGTCAAAAGTCCTTGCTACAGAGGCATTGTGATCCTAGTATTAAAAAAAAAGTTTGGAGGAAGGGCATGATAAAAAGGACACTTGGCTGTTTCACATCCCTGTTTATTTATTTTTCATTCCTGTTGCTCACTGAAGGAGGCAAGCACATCACCCCTCATTCACCACCTCTAGAGAAGCTCTTAAAATCCTTCATAAAATGTTCAGCCATACCTAACTATCAGATCTCATTTATTAACCTAATATCCACTGAATTTATAAGCTGTGTTGCCCTATTATTGTTATTAAATAACATTATTAATTATGATAATGGTGTGCCCTGAAGAGTGCACATAACATGTTCACATTGAGTATTGTTTTTGCTAGTTGTTACTGTGCAATTAACATTTGTTACTATTGTAGATTCTCAATATGTGTATATATTTACATTATATACTTGATTGAAGTGTACTAAAACATGTCTGAGAAAAGTTTTATTCATTATTCCAGTAGAAGAGGGCAGATCTAGCAAAGCTCTCTGCCTGGGGAAGCAGTGTGTGAGTTCAGAGGCATAGATCAAAACCTGAGATAATTAGTGAAATGTTTATCCAAACTATGCCATTTATTGCCACAGGTATGACAGAGGTGAAAACTATTAAGGAAATTAGATAAAAAATGTTTTAAATGCATTTGTAGAGATCAGTTCCATCAGTGACTGCTGTTCTCTCTCTACTGACAACCTGAGGAGACAAGATGGGGGCAAGGCATTTTTGTATTTGACAGTTGCCTTTGTCACTGGCTGCAAATGCAGAAGCCATGGGCCTGGGCATTCAGCAAAGCATTTGGGTGCATCTTGACTCACAGAAAGTATGTAATCCCTCCCAAATTACAAGCATTCAGTTACAGGAAAGCATCTCTTTCCCCCAGCAGTATAATGGACTTGCAAAGTGGTCGTCTTTGCTTGTGTTGTTTTCCTCATGCTTATCTCTTGTGCTGTATTTCTGTCCAGCACCACTCACAGTCACCCTGTCAGGACTGGGAATCCGGTCACAGAGGGCTGGAAGACACAGATGCCATTCTTCTCAGAGCAGCACCAGTGCTGCTTTCTTTTGTATGCTTGTGCTTTTTTTTTTTTTTTTTCCTTTTAGCAGCAGTGTGAAACTTCTTGTTCTCAGCGCAGGGTCTTTATCACTATCTTCCAAGCCATCCCCGTTTTACAGTTTTCCAAAAGACCTACCATTTTCCAGCTTACATGGCAAAGAAGTCAATATTCCTAGATTCCCTCACTGCTGTCCTCATTTCCGCTCTATGTTCACTTTGCTGCTGGGCGATGCAAAGAGGGAGATGAGCTGCGCTCATTTGTTCCGAGGGCCAGAGGGGCTGCGCGTGTGCACTGTCTTGATGTCATGTGTGTGAAGCTTTTGTTCTCCGAGTACTGAAGTCCTTCCTGAACTCCGGCCTCTTGTGCAACAATATTAGCAGGATAGTGTACTGACAGGAGTAGTAAATCCTATATGTGATGGAGGAAATAGTGTCTTGACCTACTAAAGGATTTGCATACCTCCAAACACTGACAGCAAGCTCTGCCTGTGAGGCTGGCTTGTTCTACTTTCTATTTCCAGCAGATACTATCCAGTGCTTACAGATGAATGACTTGGATAGATATGTATGTGGATTTAAAAACTGTCCTGGTTGAGTATATTCTTATATCCAGGGTGCCACTAATCATTATCCAGTGTAACGCTCTTTTATAAGACACAGAGATTTTGCTGTTGTGCTTGCTTTAAATATACAGTGCCCGTGGCTGTGCTGCTAAAAACCATGGTTATGTATTTCCCAAAGGCATGCAGAGAAATAGGAAGCTAGATTTTTAAGTGATCCCTCTGATCTTTCATTAGCAAGTGTTTAATTTACAGTAGCATCTCACATTACAAGTACTTGGCTGTCTGTCTGCAAGCTCTCAGGGCTGAGAGGAGACCCACAGAATTTTGGGAGCATGGTCTCCAATGGACAGCGGGACTGAGTTCTCTCTCCTATCCTTCTACAAATGCAGCATCATGTCTCCAGGGCAACCTGAATTCTGACTGCCACGGGAGGAAGGACACGGCATGGATTTCTATTTGATTCCTGCAACTGAAAAGAGATCTGAGACAAAAATCAATATGTCACTAAACTAAGAGAATTCTTTTCACAATTAATTTTATCTAAGGGTTCATTTTCTCTCTTCTTATGCAAATGTAATGCAGAACTACTAACTACTGTGTTTGTTTTGTTGATCTTTCTCCTTCTACATGTAGCAAAGGCCTAAACATCTGCAATAAATAGATTGCAACAAAAAAATGAGGGGTCAGCCTACCATAAAACTGCACATGCATTTTATAAGAGAGCCTGAAAACAATGTTTATATTTCAAGATGTATAATCTTTTGCAATATTTTTAAGCAGTGAATCATAGTTCTGGTCAGATGTTTCAATTGAAAGTGATTTTTCCAATGACAGCTGTCTGAAACAAATACCTTAGCATTTCTCTTTGAGGCACTGGGCTCTATCCTAAAGCAATATTGAAGCATATGTTGCAGCTAAAGGAAAACATTTCTGTTTTGCTTTGGTTATCTTTCTTAGAAATATGTGAGCTTGATTTTCCTGCACAAGAATGAATCACAAAAAACAGCTGTAAAAACAAAATTGTGACAGGTGACTCAAACACTTTCAGTCGGTTTTAATATGTGCTTTTAATAAGTGCTTCATAAAACTATCATTAAAGAAAACTGGGTCGTGCAGATGATTTTATTTTGACTCTCTGCTTTCTTCTTTATATCATCCCCATAAAAAGCTGCAGGACATCAAAGGTGAGTCAATCAAGAAATTCCTTAGAGGGGCTCCTTTGGTCTTGTGGATGTTTATTGCTGTATTTGATACTTAGATCTTCCTCAGTTCCCTCAGTTGTCCTGCAGCTTGGATTCGTGAGTTCCCTCAGCACTGACACATCCTGACTCATGTAACTCCATGCTAGCCATGGCAGAAACACAGATGCAGAGCTGATACTGATGTTTATGTTGTAGCTTTTGTTCAAGCTATTTATTGCTGACATAAATGACATTGTGACAAAAATATGGTGCCATGATGGTGAAATATTTTGAGAAAAAGCTCCTGAGCAACCTGCATTCATTTAACATTTTATGTGCTAGATCACTAGCGATTTTTTGTTCTTAATGAGACTGGGAAAGTTAAAGATAATTCTGCACTCTCCTTATCTAGTAGATGTGTTCATCAGGGTGACATAGTTTGGGTTTTAGAGTCTTGTCCCCTGTACTATTATACTTCTCTAATTTCCTTTAATAATGGCTTCTTAAGAAGGGACTGGCTGTGTGTATATTGGCTAGGAAGTGCAAACTTCAGCTGACCCCTCTTCATTAGTTTGCATTACTATTTAACATAGAAGTCTGTTAGAGAATACAGGTGGCACAAAATGGGAAAATTGGACTGCTCAAACTGAAATGTTCTTTTAGGAGAAAGGTTAAAGATTTAGACAAAACCAGTTTCAACATCTTCAGGATGACAGATTTCAAGACAACTTTTGAAGCAACTCTTATTTCCCATTTTAAATATTAGGATTAATCTGAAATAAACTTTAAAATTGAGGAAGTAGCGTTGCAAATTAAAACAAATATTAAAAATCTCAATTTATGCTGAAAAGAGCCTGTCTTCCACAGAGCTCATCTTACTATTTATGTATATTTATCTGCATGAACCAGTCCTCTTATTTCTTCAATGAATATTTCCTTTCAAGATTGTAGAGTGTTATGTTCCCTTCAATAAATGTTTGTCTAAGTTTTGCATACAACGTTTAGCTCCATTAGTCTTTCCCAAGATGACCCTTCAGCTCTTAGTTCTCCAGATTCTGCCTTATTAATGTCAATTAGGTGTTAATCAGTTTTCACTTACATGCTCTTTCAAAAAGAGAGTGATGTTTGAACTTTGTACAGAGACTTGGGTTTTTTCCTGGTAGGCTTTCAAAGTGGTGCTTTTTGATAGAAAAAAAAAGCTTGAAACAGCCTTAATTGAATGACCTTGGTTTCCCTCTTTTACCTATTTTCCAAAAAAGTCATAACCTATTGCACTTCAATTAGGATTTATTTTAGTCTTCCCAGCTATAACTCATAATTCATCACATTGTTCCAGAAACAATCTTCATGAAGGAAGGTCAACCCAGAAAGTGAAAAATAGTTGTTATTTTTGAGGCTAACACAGAATTTATGGTAGGAGAGCATTTATAACTTAAGCCAAAACTTTTTAAGTATTTGAGGTTGGAAAGCTGATACCAGGAAACTAAAATAATATGGAAATAACTTCACAGTTTTTGCAGGGATAAAAAAATATGTGCAATGCTGAAAATTCATTCCTTGAATTATATTCACATCAGGACTGGATGCCTTTGTAAGTACTCATTTATCCCTAGCAAGCTGGGCAGAGGCTAGAAAGAAAGAATGAAGTTGTTTGCCCACTACAATAAATTATAGGAGAAAAGAGGTATACAGCAGCTTTCCTTTTAGCAAGTGAGTTAAAGAGTGCACAGGCTAATGATGAACCACTTTCTATGGAGGCAATATCTGAGACTGAAAAAGCAGCCAGTCATTCCTTGGCTCTGCAGCAGTCTTGGAGGCTGTTATACTCAAACAGAAGCAGGGAACAAAAATCTCATTTGGGATGCAGCTGGCCTGAAACAGATATCCTTGGATACAAGAGGCAGAAAAAGACAGTGTCATGATGATGAAGACATTTATACACCTGCCTATTAAAGATTTAGTGCAAAAAGAATTTATCCATGTGGAAATGTGGCCCCCTACCTTATTGTCCAAGCAGAGAGTAGTTCTGCCAAACATCTTCCTTCCATCTACCACAGTTGCTAAAGCTATCAAGGCTTCTTTTTGTGGTCAGGATTCTTCCCCAGAACCTGGAAGGGTTGGAGTATTGAATTCTTATGTATTTATCTCTGTTCTCTTCTTTCTTCATCCCTAATTCAAGCCCTGCTACAGGCGTACCATGCACTCAGAAGCTTCCAATCTATGAAGGCAGGGAGAGGACCACAGTTAACTGTGGGGGGCAGATAATGGTAACTGTATGTATTATCTGCATGCAGGACTCAGGGACCTTGCTGGGGCCAGAATAATTGCAGTGAAGGGCAAATCTGCCTTGCCCACTGCAGCTGTATTTCTGGCCTGAGAATATGGAAGAGAAGCTGCTTTTTGAAATTTCACTCAGCTTGGCTAACAGCCCAATTCAGCAGACTTGGAAGATTTTCCATCATAATATTTCTCTGAAATGAGCTGTAAGGATAAATGGCATAATGTATGTTTGGCTCAAGAGATGAGAATCTAAATTTTGAAGAATCTTTTCTTGTTTGTTATGGAACAAATCCCAAACTTATTGCTTAGAAGTCCAGGCACCCTGCTGCTATGAGGCCCCATCCGAACAACTTGAGTATAGAGGGCAAGTACTCTCCTGTGTGAACACTTGCTAACATTTCTAGTTTCAGCTGTAGTAATTACTGGGGCAGAAGTTATTTCACAATGCACAAGGCAGATCAACCTCCTGAACACTGCTAGAAGGGCAGAGAGGACAAGGGGGATAAATATCCTGAAACTACTCATTACTTACATGGCAGCCACCTAAGACTCTGGGAAAGGTTTCAGTGCTGAGAAAAGGTAGATTATGAAGAGAAATAACCCAGTTATCTTGGGTTCTGATAGAAGCATGTGGAATGGGCTAGGTAGATTATTTTGTAGATATATTTATTATCCACTGTATATTTTGCTTCAGTTTGTGCAGTAGGAAGTTACCAAGCATCTTAAGCACAACAGGTTTTGAAGTAATAGACATTTCTGACAGTCTTGATCCTGCCTAGCTCAGCCATATTGGTAGTAGTAGATTCATGATTTTGAGTGGTCAGTTTAATATGTACTGCACACTTCTCATAAGAAAACATTAAGGAGAAACTTGTAATCTGTGAATTTATGGTAGTTTTATTCTTCTTCCTGGGCAATGCCACTACCAGAGACATCAATTCCAATAGCATCGCTCACAAGATGGACAACTCTGCAGACAATGCACAAAGATCTGAAGGGTCTAGATATTTAAGATCTACAGACCAAGAGGTATGTAGGATTGTGCCACACTTCCAGGTCCTGAAAGCACCATCCCAAAATCTTGAAGCCATGAGACACATACCAGAGGCTCTCAAATCTGAGGAAGGAGAAGGGGAGATTTCTAGGGAATGCCCAAGGAATGGAAATCCCATGGCTTTTCCGACTATGTATTTAGGGGGCATCTGCAGCAGAGTTTGCGTTTGTTGCAGAGCACCCCAAATGCACAGCATCTATGATGAAAAAACAGTGCCTTTTCATTAGTTTTTGGGAGAGAGAGGTGGCTTTGGCACTGTGCTGTAAAAGCTTCTAACCTTCATGCCTCTCAAAAGTTGTAACTGTCTAGCTTCGAATGCTGCTATGCTCTTCCACAGTTTTAGACTGACTATGGATGCTGTTAGAGGGCCCACAGTGTGAAAGTGAATGCTTTCCTAAGGGATAGGGATATCAGAATTCTCAAATTCTGAATATGCAGTTTCTACAGATCAACTCAGGAAAATATGAACTCTTTACTGCCTCCTGCCTTGTCCATTGTGGGAAGAAGCATTTTAATTCTGATTTATTTTGTAGTGACCAGGGGTAACACTTTGGAATTGCTGTAGCATTTTTACCTTTGTTTGCAGATTGCAGATTTCATAGGTATGTTTTGAGTTGGAGGGTATTTAAAATGTTCAGCTTTGAGGATTGATCATGAGCAAATGTTTTGTGGATGTTGTGGTTTGTGTTTTAAATTACTTATCAGCTGTGATTAATTTGATTAGTCCCTTGACTGGAGGAGTGTGAATTACCTTGCCCCAGGTATAGCTGCTTGGGAACTGAAAGTGTGTTTTATGGACACAAGTTCAAAGTCCTCATGATGGGAGAATAAGTGCCATCAAAAAATGAATAAAACTTGTGAAAACAAGAATATGAACTGTAAAATCACTACCAAAGAGAGTGTGTTTAAATACTGAAGTGAACAATACCAGATAGTTTGGAGCTGAAAATTTGCTTCGTTTATAGGGAGCACAATATCTCCGAAAAAAACCCAGAAGTAGGATGGACTGTTGTTAGCCAAAACCAATCTGCCGTGGTCTCTCTTGTTATTTGTTTAATGATGTGTACTGCAGTCTTCTTTCTCCATTATCTAGTATTAACTTCTAATATTGGATATAAAACTGAGATGATCCTGTTTTCCAGTGGTGATGATGACAGTACTGTTCAAGCCTACCACACTGGGAACTAGACCTGGATTTTGAAGGATTCTATGTGAGCTGGACCTGGAAAACTGTTTCTTGTCCCATCTGGGGTGCCAGTTGTTTCTGCCCACTCAGGGACGCCAGTGTCGGGGGCTCCTTTTCAGGAGCTTAAATTCCCCGGCATTCAGGTGGTTTTAGAGTTCTGGCCCTCTGCAAAGCTCTGTGCCAAACGCAGGAAAAGATGGAGTCTTCAAGGTTACATGCTTCGTTTATTAGTTCTTATCTTACAATTTTCTCAGTGTCCAAAAGACGTTTGCTGTGGCTCGGACATCTGGTGACTCCTCCTATCTCTGGGCTGTCCTTATCTTTTATACTAATTGCTACGTATTCTTTATTTACTATTTATTACCAATGTCTATCACTATTACTAAAAAGGTCATCTTTACTCTGACCCAATCCTCACTAACTACTTTGTGCCAACGTCACTGCAGAAATGGAGTGAGGGAACAAGAAGGAAGAAGAAAGAGACAACGCCCTAAATTCTCCATCTTGCCCCATTCACTTCAATGCCAAGAATCCCAAACCCACTGTTTTTTCATCCCGTGATATACTAAACTACTATTTTTCACACTTTTGTGGCCTGCAATGCTTCCTGCAGTGCAAGAAGCCTCTCCCATGGACTGAAATCAAATCCAGTGTCTCTCTGAGCCCTGGGCTCTGGGCTGGGGTCCCAGACCCCCCTGCCCAGATCCCTGACCCTCCAGGGCAACCAAAGGAATGCCCTGGACTCCAACAGAAAACCTATGGTTTCATCAATCTGCAGAGGGACATCTTAAAGAGGCCAAACTCTACGCCATACTGATTAACAAAGAAATTCCTCCTGAATGAAAACAAGCATGAGTACTTTTGCGAAAGAATAGGATCAATAAGGATCAAAAAGTAGGATCAATATATGCAAGTCTTACATGGAAAATATTTTGACCGTGATCACAGAATTATTGGCAGAAAATGTGAAATGTAGCAATGAAGTTGAAGGTCTCCAGTATCTGAGAAGAGATTGTTTTGTGTTTGAGAACATGCAGACAAGTCCAGGAAGAATGATTCTTGGAATTTAGGGGAAATCATGACACATACAGATTTCTCTGCTGTTTGAATAGAGGTGCCAACTCCTTTGAATGCATATGCTTCCATCCATATTTTTATCACTTATTTGCATGCATAGGCACACGCTTTCAGCTATGCATCTGTGTTTAAAAATTCACACAAGAGCCATGTATGACTCTGAGCATGTTTTTTGTTTATATATATATATATATGTATGTATATATATATATATATATATATATATATATATAGCATGCCAGCCAGCGAAATAGCAATAATATTTCTCCCACTTGCTCATTCTTGGATGGCTCATTTACATATTTATGATGCTCCTATTATCTTAGTAAAATAAAAATCTATGAAATTATCTGCCTAGGCTTTCACAAGGACACAAATCACTAAGCTTCTGATTTTTTTATTAATTCTATCCACTTCATTTTTGCAATTATAGACATTCCTGAAAGTGAGGCTATGCCATCCTTTATTTGCTTTCAGCAAAAGCACAATAGCTCCAGAATAAGCTCTTAATTGTGGTCAGCATTTATGTCAACACCATCCATAACAAAACAAAAATTGATGAATATCAGCTTTTTTTATATTTAAGCTGCAGAGCTGACTTACTGTACTATTGTACTAAGTTACTTAACAGAAACAGAAATATATTAGGATGAATTTTGGATTAGTTAGATTTGTTTATTAATTTTCTTTGAAACAACAAGCAGGTCACTGGGAAAAGAAAAAGAAAAAGGAAATGTAACTAATCAAACCAGACTGCATCTTACAATCAAAGTACACTCACAGGATTCATTGCACAGTCACTGTCATGATGTCGTGACCTGTGTACTCTTTCTATCTGCTTTGTACTCAGCTACGCTGTGCTTTATATAGATTGAAAGACCTACAGGGAAAGAGTTACAGCCTGGGTTGTGGAACAGCCTTTGTGCTATTCCTCCAAAGGCAAAATGCATGTTTGTACCAACATCAGATTATGCCAAGAGGTGTAAATCCAGATCAGCTAGCAAAGGAAGGATGAACCCAAAATAGAAAATAAATTAGTGGCCTAGCATAAATCTTCCCACTTCAGCACTAGTGCTGGATATAAATTCTGATGGATAAAAGAGCTTTTCTGGGAAATCCCAGTATTTGAGCATAATCCGAAATATGCACTTAATCCGAAATATTCTGGGGTTTCCTGTGTTTTGAAAGAATACACAGCTGATTGTTGCCCTGTGACTGGGGAGCCAAGGATGGGATTTGCTCGCACCTTTATAGCCCTCTTCAATGGGGAATTTTAGAGAAAATCCGCACTAACCCTGAGTGAAAGGATCTCATGCTGCATAGTGATGGGAAAAGGAGCAGTTAGCAGTTATGTCAAGGGAAATTATGATTGCATGGAAGTTGGGGTTTTTTCCTTCCCAGTGAGAGCATTACTCAGCAAGGCAATGATATCTGCAGCCATGGAAATTTAAAATGTCAGCTAGACAAGTCTGAAGGACTTCAGCTTTTCAGATCTAACTTTGGAGCTAGCCCTGCTCTGAGCAGGCCTTTGGAGCTCGACACTACATGAAATCATTCTGTGACTCTTTGACTTCAGACAGATGAAATACTGATATTTACACTTGATTTAGTCAACCAAGACCTCCTTTATACTCAGGAGATAAAAGCTGGGTGTGGTTCATTTTCATACTTGCTATCTAGGTCTGACAGGTTGCAACACTGACTACAAAAGGTTTACCTAGCTCAGGTTTGTGCACCTACATGGTATTTAGATAAGACCAGAACATATTTTATCTTCTGTGGAGATGTTTGGGCAATGGGGATTCGGAATTTACAGGCTGCTTGACCTCAGAGGAACTTGATGGAATGTGGGAACCGTGGAAGCTTTCAGCAGATGCTTGGTGAAACCCATATTCTCACTTATATATACCAAATATTTTTATTTCTATATCATGATAGATCCTGAAGGGCTCTGCAATAATCCTTTTATTGGAGGAATTCAACTAAAATAAATGTCTTAATAATTTGTGTGCTCTGGTGTATCCTTTGAGGAATTTTCAGTTTTATTCCAGACTTATTCAAACAAAAGAAGTTTTAGAACAGAGTTCTCATGAATTTTTACTTTCTTTGAAAACTTGCAGGGCCCAAATAAAGGCTGAATGCTGAAAACAGGTTTTTTAAGTCCTTTTATCCATATTGAATGAGAATATAACTATGCTAGTCTTGTTACAGGTCTGCAAGAAAGGGAAACCGAGAATAAGAAATATTTGTATCACAGTCAATTGGTGAACCTGACTGATAAAGTAATAGCTCGTGTATAGGGATCACCCTGTATTGTGCTCCTTAAAAAAAACACATTTAGAGATATATTTAAGTGTAGTGGAAGAAAAGGTAGAGTGTACCTAATAAATCCCATGATAAACCAGTGACCTACGTCTGTGAGCTCTGGAAGCTCATCTAGAGGGGCTTTCTTACCAATGTGGTTGTGAAAAGTAAAGCTATATTCTCAGCAAAGGGACACTGCCAAGAGGAGTGAAAGTCCTTTTGCTGCCTTTCCTCCAAACTCTATTCTGACTCTGACAAATGGGGACTTGGCATTTGCCAAAACAAGGACAGTAACAGGTGTTTTTTGTCAGCACGTGGGAGCAAAGCCATTAAGATTCTTTTTTTTTCTAGGAGGTACCAGTATGTCTCCCAAAACTGTACACAGAGTTTTAATTAAGATGTGATATTTACTACCATTTTTCTGAGCCAGAACAGATGTTGCTCTGCAGCAAAAGGCTCTTCCAAGATGACTGGAGAATTCAGTGACATATGGAAATTAATGGGATTTTTGTGGTCAAATTTATCTCAGCATCGCTTTCCACAAGGAGGTCTTGATTCCTGAGTGCGGTCTTTGGGGCTCTTTCACTATGTAAGTCCAATGATATTACTAAAAGCAATAAAGCAATGATGAAAACACTTCTTTCAAGGTGCCTAGGAACATTAATGACTATAAATAACAGCCAATAGTGAAAAAACATCTTTATGCCAATAAGTGAACTCTCTTTCTCCTAGATGAAGAGATAATTGACTTGTCCAAAAGGTGGGAACAATCCGGTAGGAGCCATGGGAATAGTCTGTGCTAGTATTTGGGTGTGGGTGGATGCCAAGCGGTGCCCTTCCTGCTGGTGGATGGGCTGAGAGCTCCGTGAGAGGTCAAGGCACCAAGCTGTGCCGGGCTCTGTAACCCTTGTGCCCTATATGGTGAGCCTGCACCAAAAGTGGGCTCAGCCTGGCAGCCTCTGTGTTGGTGGGAGCAGTGCCAGCTGTGATCTAAAAGCTGGGGATTGCTTCTGCTCGGTGCTGAGTCCCAGCTCCCCCATCCCAGGTGCCAGCAGGGCTCCCTGGTGTGCATTTGTCCTGGATATGTGGGTTGGGATGTTCCAGAGCACAGGAAACATTTGCATGCATGCACAACATACCATGCATCCACATCTTGGGAAACCTGCTAAAATCAAGGAGAATTTGGCCTCTTTTCTGTATTGACTCCACACTGAAGAAAAAAACATTTTATGGTGCTAATAAGAACACAGCTTAGTCCCTCAGTCCTGAAGGAAATGTCAAATGTGTACAACTAAAGGAGCACTTGTTTTGTTCAGATCAGCTGCAAAAAATGAATTGGCTTTGCTTTTCAGATCCTCCT
Source organism: Hirundo rustica (assembly GCF_015227805.2). Taxonomy (NCBI): domain Eukaryota; kingdom Metazoa; phylum Chordata; class Aves; order Passeriformes; family Hirundinidae; genus Hirundo; species Hirundo rustica. Next base: position 56,546,407 of record NC_053451.1, on the reverse strand, counting down.
ACGAGTCCCCAGAATAGTTGGTGTCATTTGCAGTTATGCCATCCTATTTCTGAGCATGTTTTCCTCTCCTTTGCACCACCACCACCACCACCACCACCAACAACAAAAAAAATGTCCTCTTCATCGAGAGAAACAAGAGTCTTCATATGCTTCACATGGGTAAAATCAAAAGGGGAGTATATGCAGGTATAACTGTTTTACAGATACGTGCATCTCTGTCACAGGATAAAGAGGGGTTTTGTAAATAGCCTGGTGTTCCTGTGTTGACATTTCCTCTTCAGGCAGCACTCCAGCTTTGTGCAGGCGCCTGGCACTTGCACACAGCTCTGCTCTGTTATGGAAAGCCAGGCATGCGTGAGCTGATCACTGGAGACAGGCAAGGAAAAGGGGGACCTCAGCAAAGATGAGTCAGTTGGGGACAGGGAACACTGCATCTTTTGTGGAGCAGAGTTAAGAGGGAGAGGGAGGTGAGAGTGATGCTTGCACTGCATCCCCATGCCCCCCCCCACCCCGCTCCCCAAACCAGTGTCGGAAAAAGGCAGAAAAAGGCAGAAAAAGGCAGAAAAAGGCAGAAAAAGGCAGAAAAAGGCAGAAAAAGGCAGACCTGCTGGAGCACGACAGAAACGTGCAGCAGGAAAATGAATGCCTTGGGGGGAAATATAACTCCCATGCGTTTGTGGAATACAAGTCCCAGAGAGGAAGAGTGGGGGAAATCTCACCATTGCTGCTATGGAAACGAAATCCTCCCCATCGCAGGGAGACGTGCCAAAGTCCTGGGCAGCCTGGCTGCTGCTCACATCATAAGCCAGACCCCCCCATTTCCTACCTCTCTGTTCTCTCCTAAGACCTTAAGTGTTTCGAGGCTTTGTGTACAGAAATGAAGGGTTATGGAGCTGCAGCAGTGTTCAACCAACTGTCCTGGCAAGATATATTCAGGTCTTTCTCTGAGAAATGCCAGAGGCTTTCTAGTTATTATTTGCCATTACAGGAATGTGCTGGGGCTTTTTGCTCCCCCCTTGAATCAGATTGAAGGGAGGATAAAAAGAGGTTTAAAGGCATCACCTGTGATTCATGTTTGTCTCCGTGGCTTTTTACACTCCCGAGGCTGGATGAGAGATACTGGCTGGAGAATTAATTTTGGAATGCGGCTCCTGGGTGCCAGTAATCTAGCAAAGGAAAACATGCTTCCTACCTCTGTTATTTCTGCTGCATCCATGTCTGAGGAAATGAGAGCAGGGTTTTACCAGTGAAGGCAAGGGGGAGTGAGGACCAAGGAAAAGAAAGCAAAAGAAAAATTGTGCTAAGGACCGAGCAGGCCTCTCATTGTGTTTTCTCGGTCTGTGCCTGTGCCAGGCTGCAGGGTATGAAGAGTGATTGCTCTCCAAGCCCTGTATATAGAAACAGCTTGTCGTTCTACTTTTTTAAACAGCAGCTGTGCTCATTACATTGTGTGTTCATGGCAGTTTTGTATTCGTCAGTTTTCTTATACCAGAGACAGAGGTATGTTCCTCAGTGGGTTCCTGCAGATAGGAAAAGCTGATAGTCACGTATATGTACTGCATTATCCTTACACAAGTCCTTTATTTCCGAGAAACCTCTTAAACAGGCTAATCTGCAAATATAAGTCAAGTAGAGCCCATGGGATAAAATTATCATAGTTGAGACTCCTGCTTGGAGGGAATCCTGGTACCTGCTGGGATGACAACAGATGTGTGTGCTGAATTTCACAGGAGATAGAAGAACATAATAGGAGCCAAAAAGTCAGGTACTGTGCCAGTGGCATAGGAAGTTACTGGAAACTGGGAAAATACATCAGGGAGGCATGTCTACCTTATTCTATTGTTCCCTTTGTATCCATAACTAGCGATTGCTGGAAAGCCTGAGATATTCTGATAGTCTGACACAGTTCCCTCTGTGAGGAGTAGTCCCATTGAACCAAATAGCACCCATTATTACTATATTATTATGAATTACTGGCAAGTATTTACAGGATTTTTTTACTTTATTGAGGCTAACAGGATTTCTGTGTTGTTCTAGCTCTTTGAATATCAGTGAAGATAAGCCATGTTCATTGTAAATGCCAGCATCAACCCTGTCCCTGCTTGCTGCTACTGAAAGTTTCTGGGGGCACACCAGCCAGCTTGCGGTATGCTGTAAGGCTGCAGCATATTTTAACCATGACTAAAGGAAAATAAAAAAGGAAAGAAAAAAGGCATCTGAAGACAGAGAGACGGGGCTGAGTCCCAAGAGAAGGAGGAATTTCACTGGTCTAATGATCAGCATCTTCTTCAAAGACAGGAGCAAGAAGAATGTTAAGTATTTGTCCTATCTGCATTGTTCTGTGACAAGAGATTCACCCTCTGTTATGAGCCCATTTTGGTTACAGTAGAATTCCTGCATGCCTCACTTCAATGATTTTCAGAGAAAGGTCAGAAGGAGGGGGGCACTGGTGCAGCTAATTCAGCAATTGTGCAGTACCTGCTCTTAGATTCTTGGGGTCTTATTCTGTATTAAAAATAAGACACAATTGTTTACTAGGAGGTTACTGAATGGCCTCTGTTCCCAGGATACCTAGAGGAGGCTGACAATTATTCTCCCTGGGTTCTTCCTGGAGCTATTTTCTTTGCTGGCAGGGAGGAAATTGTTCATGTTTCATTTGCAGTACCGTTGTTCCAGCTGCCAGAGCAGGAATGTTTGCCTGCCAGGATGCATTGGTGGCAGCGGCTCCTCTTCAGACCTGCCATCTGTTAGCGTTATTCCTGATGTCATCTGCGTAATGGCAGCTCCTGGAAGGGTGTCCCTCTGTGCTAGGCACTGTTTAACTGTGTCAGGAACAGCAGAGAGGCGAAACAGAGGCAGGTAAGGGACACAAGGGGCTGGAGAGGGGCTGTCTGTCCCAATCCTCTTGGCAGGCTGGGAACAGGGCCTTGAACGACATTTTCCTGATTCTGGCTCCTCTTGGTCTCTTACTGAAATACCTCCTTAAGTGTCCACTGTAAATAGCAGCTGCAGCACAGCACAAGGGTCTGCAAGTCCCTGATTTACAAAACAAGGCTTCTTGTAAACATCCTCATCCTGAATCCTCGCATGATCTGGGCAGACTGGAGGGGGAAAAAAAAAAAAAAAAAAAAAAAAAAAAAAAAAAAGATTTTTCCCTTAATTTCATTTGGCTCTTAGCCAATCTGGATTCTCTGTAATGTGAGGTCCTTGAGGTCGTGACTGCTCAGGAGAGTATTTTTTGTTGACTCCCTAGATCCCGCAAAGAACCCTTTCAGGCAGAGCTTAAGCCCCATCACGCTGAGCCCGTGTTTTAAGAAATGAAGCCCACTCCCGGCTGGCCGGCCCTTGGCAGCTCGGGCGGCTGCGGTCGGAAACATCCGCGGAGCGCGGCCGCGCTGGAGCCCCCGCCCCGAGATAACACCTGTCACTGCCCCCCAGCCTTCCCCCTTCCCTTTGTCGGGAGCCGGCGAGCCTGCGGGGAGGCTGCGGGGAGCCTGCAGTGCCGGCTCGGCACCACGGAGCGGCACCGTCCGCCCGGAGACCCGGACCGCCACCGCCCGGGGACCAGGACCGCCACCGCCCGGGGACCCGGACCGCCACCGCCCGGGACCCGAACCGCGACCTTACGGGAACTGCCGCAGGGCTGCTCTGAGCGGGAGGCAGGTGCCCTCCCCGCCTCGGCTGGGCATATACACTACCCAGAAAAGAACGTTCCCGCGTAACCTCAGCCCCCAAATCTCGGGGTTACCCACGTGAGTTTATCAAACACGAGTGCTTCCGTCACGGGTATCTGTGAAGGGTGAGTTGGTAACTCAAGACGCTGCTAAACGGTCCAGGGTTGCATCCAAACACAGCAAGGAGTTTTTCATCGTTTACAGCATTTGGATTGGTAGGGAGGATTTGTTTGGTTCGGTTTTCCCCTCCTGTCTTGCTTTCGGTTTTGAGATTACATTTGTGCTTCCAGATGCTCCAATGATTCAATATTAAAAAGTTCCAAACAATGTTTTTCTTTCACTTTTTTTTTTTTTTTTTAAGTGAGACTTAGTAAGAAAAATTTTCAGCTTTAAAATAATCCAGTGTTTGTGCTTGCCATGCTCTGAACAATATTTCTAGAAAATGGCATTATACAGATTGATATCTAAATCATGTCTATTTTCACTTTCTGAAAATAATGGATTTTTTTTTAACCTGGAAATCTGGATATTTAATGATTAGATGTTATGTTTTTAAGCTAATTTAATAATTCTTAAGAAGGATATAAAAATAAACAGACTAAAAAAAGAAATATTTCAAATCCTGTCAAACAGAAATCAGCTCTGCACTTTCCAATAATTCAGTTCCTTCAATTTTTGACCACACTTCATCTCAGTAGTTCTCCCAGTCTTTATCTGAGCACTGCTGTGGCTGCCTGGGGCTACGTATCTGCCACGAGTCCAGCAGCCACATCATGCAGACTAAAGACACATGCAGGACGCCACATCTCCTTTCTGGAGGCAACTGAGGTGACAAGAATGACTTCAAGGGTGCTCTGCCATCTCACCCTGGTCATGATATGTGAGTCCTACTTCAGGAACTGGGAGTCTCCCGCATTTACCAGTTTCTGTGTGGCCAGCCTGTCTGCTTTGCCTGACAGAGCCACTTCTCTCCTTCATCTTTCCCAGCCCAGAACTGAAATTTCTGTCTTCATTTATCTATGTGTTTTGGAGGAGTCATTTGGACATGACTTTTTGCCATCCTGGAGAGCAGGCTCCTGCAGACTGATGCGTTTGCTCACCACCAGCACATTTGGAAACAAGGGACTCTAAGAGCGTCAAACAAGACAGAGAGTTTGCCAGCATTTTGATAATGGAATTGGTTTCATTTACATATGTTTAAAGAAGATGCTTTTCTGATTGACAGCCTGAGGAATGTTTAGGTTTTGTTTGTCGGATGACTTAATGTATCACATACACACACACATGCACCTACACACAGAGCCAGTAATCAATAGCCTAAAGTCAGACACCATGCCTGGAGGAGGGACTCAGCATCTGGGGAGACCCTCAAGTCCACTTCCCCAAAGTTGTGTAGGCTACCTGCGTCCCACTGAGGTCAGTATCCCTATGTTATCTGGGTGGACCTTGCATGAAGTGCAATTGCAATGTTTTTATTGTCTTTGCTCTCTGTTTCAGCAAGTTCAAGGTAGACCAGGCCAGGCTGGTCCCAGAAGTAAAGAGCTGAAAGGACACCCCATGGACATGTATGGGAGTCCGTGTCTGCACATTCCTGCTGTATAATAATGTCCATTGTTTTCTCTGTCTTTTGTGTTTTAAGAAAAAACCCAGACAAACCCACACAAATAGAATGTGGCCTGCTTTCCCTCTCCTCTCAAGATCAGAGTCAAATTCTTGTAGTTCTGCCCTTCTCTCACAGGCATTTTTCCCAAGACCGGTAGCACAACAAACAAAGCTTTTCTAAGGAAATACAGGCAGCAAAGTGTCTTTTTGCCAGTCCCATCCTTTCACTGGCTTTGAATCCAGAAAGGCTACTCCCTGCCAAGCCTAAATGAGCTGTGTCAGCTTGGGTTTGGATGCTTGCCTTGGTCCCAGGCATTTTCTTCCACAGTAAACAAAGCACAGGTAAACAGAGCAGCTGCTGGTTGGCAGACCTGCAGAATGGCCCATCACCACTTTTTGGAGGCTGCAGAGCCGGGTGGCCCATGGCAGCCAGGGCCAAGGCTGAGGTGATGAGGGCTGCATTTGCACCGGGAAGAAGAGGCAGCCTCTCCTCCCACGGCCCTTCACGGCCCATGGAGCACGAAGGAGCAGCCATCCCCTACCTCCCCTTTCTGTGGCAGAAACAGACCCGCCAGCTGCAGTCCACTGTCAGAAAAGCCAAATGCAGGCTCGTCGAACTTTTGATCAGCCTTGAGCTTGATGTCTGAGTGGGGACATCCCCCTGTGTTACATCAGTTCAATCTCTGAAACAGCATTGTGCCTATCAACAACACCCATCTGTGAATTGCTGGGTAGAGAATGAAGGCAGGGAAAGAAAAGTCAGAAAGATCTGCTGAGCAGCATAGATACAGCCCCACAACACTTCTTTTAGGGGAACAGCTGCCTTTTTCCCTGTGTGCTCTGAGCCATATAAACACAAGGACCAACACTGTTGCATGCCGTGGTGCCGGTGTGAAAACAGCAACTGACTGCAAATGTTTCACTTTACTTGGATCTTGGTGCAAGAGTTATGGAGGGACAGCCAGCTACATGCACCCCAAGGCTCCCCGCCCTCCTCATGTTCCAGCTCTCTGCAGGGAAACTGAGGACTCACCTCCCACAACCAAGCATCTTTCTGCGAATCATGTTCGTCCCTTCTGCCCTTGGAGCCAGCACTTTAGGGGCTTCTTCCCAGATAAAAACAGAGGGCAAGGGAATGACCCAGCAGTCTGTCCAAAATTCCTTGGGAGAGTAAAAGTCTTTTGTGTGTACTGTGGTTTTTTTAGGATATCTTTGTGTTTCTATGATCCCTGTAGGACCCATCTGAGACTATATTAGGGACTGTGCTAGCACTTCATTAAAAAGTTGGATGTGTCCTGAGGACCCTCCCAGGAGGTAATGACAAGTGATGCAAATTGATGAGAGCCTAGACCGCATATCCAATAAAGCAAACTGAAATGATAATCTGCTTTTTCGGCAGGGGTGTTATGTAAATAAAGTGAAGCTTGATTATTTCTGACTTCTGTGCAGTCATTTTTTCTTTCAGATATCACAACTGAGCAGCCAATTTGAGAGGGGAGGAAGCGCCCGTTTCTATCACTGTGGCTGAAACCCAGCTGTAATAGTAGAAATAGCTTTTCTGTCTTGTTAAATTTTTGGGTTAGGATTTGCTATCTTCTCAAAATACAAATGCAAGTCATTGGGCTCACCTGGAATTGCAAAATTGTGATCATTTTGGCTGAAAGTGACCTCACCAGGTCATTTAGTCCTACCTGCTTCTCGAAGCAGCAACAAGCTACATCAGCTTGCTCAGAGCTGTGTCCAGTCAAGGGATACATTTGGAGACAGCTATGATACCTTTGGAGACAGTTCCTCTGGGGCATCTATGTCAATATTTTACCACCTGTGGAATGACTTTTTTGTCCTGACACTTAATCAGAACCAGCATGTTGCAGCATGTCTTTTTTCCTGGTTTTGTGCAGCTCTGAGAAGGAAGTCTTCTCTATGCCTTTCTCTTCAAGTAGTTGTAGTCAGCTGTAGCAGCACTTTCCCCTCCACAAATCCCAGCCTTTTCCCATATGCTGAGTGCTCCAGGCCCCTGACTACATTGGTTGCCCTCCTCTGGGCTCTCCCTTTTATATCCCAAATTGGAGATACTACTGTAGGTGTGGTCTCGCCATGTTGTGAGCAAAGGGTAATGGTGCTGACCTGCTGGCTATGCTTTTGTTGACAGATCCCAGTATGTGGCCGTCCCTCTTTGTAGAAATGGCACACTGTTGGCTCATACTGAACCTGCTCTCCACGGTATCACCCCAATCCTTTCCTGAAAAGTTGCTTTCTCTCCAGCTGACAACCCAGCCCATACTGGGGCATGGAATGACTGCATCCCAGATGCAGAGCTTTGCCATTTTTGAAGTTCGTTTTGAACTTTCATGAAGTTCATGAAGAACATTTTGAAGTTCTTGTCAGCTCATATCTCCAGCCTGCTGTTTTCCTTCCAAACAATACTTCAACTCTCCAGCTTATCAGCTATTCTCTCTAATTTGGTATCATCCATGAATTTGCTGAGAGGGGGTCTGTCCTATCATTTGGGTCACGGATAAAGACATTGAACAGATGGGCACCATTGCTCCATGGCCTGGATGCCACCTGGATTTCATGCTGCTCATAACAGGCCTTTGAACCGAAAGGTCCAGCCAAATTTCAGCCCAAATTACTGTCCACTTAGGCAGTCAATGCCTGTCCAGTTTAGCTGTGAGGATACTTTGGGAGAGTACATCCAAGATCTTTCAAAATTAGCATAATTTCTTCTCCTGTTGTCCCCTGAGGTGATCGCGTGATCATAGAGGAAAACCAGGTAAATGAGATGTGATCTGCCCTCAGAAAATCCATGCTGGCTGATTCAAATCTCCCTATTGTCCTTTTCATGCCTGGAAATGTTCTCTATGACCTTTACCGGGACTGGAAGGTGAGAAGTATTGGCTTGTAGGGCAGAAGGTCTCACCTCTCAAGAAGGCCTTGCCTTCTCAAGAAGACTCGTCCTTCTTGGTTTTCTTCAAGAACACATTTGTGACTTTTGCCTTTGCCAGTCATTGAGAATCTTGACTGATCACCATGGCCCCTCAAGGATGACAAGGATTGCACATACAGTGACATTCACCACCTCTCTATTATTAATCACATCTTGTCCTATGGACTTATTCATGTCTGATTGGTTTAGGTGATCACCCTTGTCAAAGGCTCTGCTGCCCCAGCTTTGCCATACTCATTAATGTCATAGAATAAACCCAGAAACTGCTGTCTATCCACCCCAGATATTTTAGATATCTAATCAGGAGAAAAAGTTTGATTGCAGACAGTAGTTGAGATTGACTGAATTTTTCCATCCCAAAACTACTCTGTGGCCCTGTCTTCATCTTTGTCAACTGATGTTCCAACTTTTTTTTTTTTTTTTTTACCCCTAGCAAAACACAGAAAAAAGATTAAATGCCTCAGAACACTGAACTTCTGTTTGAGTAGGGAGCCTCTTCATCAGCTCTCCGCCTTTTGTTGTCACATTCAGATACTCTGTGGAAGTGCCCACAACCATCATTGTTCTCTCACCCTGAAGATCAAATAATTCTGATGACAGTAGGCTGGTTTCAAATTACCAAGTGATGATGACTGGTGACCAGGAGCAAATGGCTGCTAAAAGCAGAGATATGCCTGGAAAAATAAATCAGTTGTGAGTTGTTAACAAACACAGACACACACAAGATCACTTTGAACAGTCAAAAGAATACATGTTACTTTCCTCAGAGTGCATGTGAGATTGAACAGTTCTTAAATTCACAGAACAGGACTCAGTAACACCATATGGTCTTGGTTAAAATTATTTTATATTGTAACGAAAGAAAAACCATGCCACGGAAAGCAGACCTTGAGCCAGTTACGTGAGTGCTGCTGAGGGAGTGAGAAACCTGAACTTGATTTCCTGACCCACCATAGTGCAAGTCGCTTTGTCAAGATATCTTACCTGTAAACTTTAATAGCTTTGAGAATTTGGACTTCCATTTCTTCATCTGTAAAATTATGTCGGTAATAGTGTCTCTGTGTTGTGAACTACTTGGATACTGTGCTACTGGTGATCCTATCAATATTATAGCATAAATTAAATAGAAATGGAATTAGTATTTAATCTGGAGTCTTTACTTCAGACTGCTTTACCACTGTCTAAATGCAACCCTTAAGATCATTCGGTGGTTTTGCTCATTTTTAATGTACCATTTCCTATTTTAAGTTGTTTTTCTTCTTCTTCCGGTAAATATTGCCAGAAGTGTCACACCTTAGAACTGGCTTCTTTAATTTTGAGGAAAACAGGACTGATCTTGCCACTTCCTAACCTTTTTTTCACTGTAAGAACTACTCTGAGACTAGATCCATGTTGGAGTCCAGGGCATTCCTTTGGCTGCCCTGGAGGGTCAGAGACCTGGACAGGGGGGTCCATGTAGAATAATACAGCATTTTAACACATGTCAGTGAAATATATTGCTTTATATCACAGTTCAATGTCCTTGCTATACTTTACTATCAGGAGCATAATTCTTTGTTTTGAAAATAAATTTACAAAATTATAGCTACAGTACTGTTGGCCTTAGTTGGCTATTAGCCATGGCCATTGCTTGGCTTTTGAGCAGGATGGGAAGTGTGCCAGGGAAGTAATTACTCTAAGTAAGAAAGAACTTGACTCTGTAGGAGAACAATTCTTTTTGTAGAACAGCATCTGTTATTTCCACCCTGCTATAATCACGTATTGCAAAAGGGATGGTGTGGGAGAGATGGAGTAGGGGACCAGCAGTCAGAACATCTGGCTTCTCCCCCTGGGTGTGGTGTCCCTCTCTTCAGCTCTAGTGTGGGCCATCATTGTTTGTTTGTCTCCTTGGAGGGATGGGCTTTGATTAGCTGTGGGTGATGTTCTTGTTGAACTGTGGAATCAGTGCTTGATAAAAAGCAGCCTTTTTTCTTTTTCTCTACCTAGGGCCTGTTTCGATCTTTGCAAAACTAAAGGTCTGTCTCAAAGCGTGATTTGTGACCAAAAATATTTGAACACTGCTTGATCAGACAAGTTGAAGAATTATTCCTGTTATTACAATGTGGTTCAGAAGCAACTCCCAAACATAAATCCACTCTTAATACGGGGCTCCATGCTTCTGAGTGAAGAACACCAAGATTAATAAGGCATTCTAAAGTCTATTTTTTATTCTCAGCTATTACTTCAGTGTAAACAGATTGCAGTGCTTTGCATGGGGAGGAGCATGAGCTTCAAGAGGTGCTGAGCCATCAGAGATGATAATTGGAGTTTCTGGCTGTGGATACACACACACACACACAAATCCCCACTGCAAACACAGTACAGCCTGAGCTGCAGTTATGAGAGCCGTTGCTCCGTGCTCATTTTCATTTCTAGCCAGTAAAATAATTCACTATGTCAATAGTACATGGGAGGCATGGATGCTAATTTACATTCCTTTGTAAAGGGTTTCAGATGATTATACTTCCCTCACAGCCAATCCTATGCTAATGAGAACTCTCTGATTCCAAAACACTGCCAGGATTAATGTTCATGGACTCTGCACCAGGGTAAATGACCTGTGGCATAGCTTTAATTAAGGAAGACAGCCACGTAATTAGAATAACAACAGCTTACTATCAATTTCTGCAGCAAGTCTCGGCCTCCGGGTGATACGTCATTTGTGTGCACCGCCTGCATGTGGGTGGACTACTACATGAAAGGCCCAAAAAAGAAAGCTTTGTCATTTCTAAATGGATATTACATAAGCTGCATCCTTTGTAGAATCCCTGAAGCAGCAGTTGCAGCTTATTATTGCAAGAAGAGGAACAGAAACCAGCATTGCGCAACAGAGACCTTAGGAGAGATTCGTATGAACTGATCCCAGCACTTTTGGACTGCCTTTCTGAGCAGATAGAGTAAAAGATTTGGTGATGTCTCAGTCTAGCCCCTGACAGCTCTCTGGAGAGGGGACTACATCTCAAAATATCTGGGTGCTTGGCCCCACTCCCCTCCTTCCCACAGAGTATGGCACATCTTGCAGTGACAGAACCTACCCTCAGGATTTTAGGCTGAGTTTTCACTTGTGAACTGTGGTGAGCAGGGACCTGCTTAGAAAAATCATTCACCATTATCCATTAACCATTGTGCTTTGCAGATAAAGCTCTGTATGGGGCTGATTGGTTCTCAACACGCTGGTGCTGACAAATTTGTATTGGACCCTTCTCTGGCAGTGACTGTCTTCCTTTTTTGTGTTTGCATGCCTTTCAAACATCGCATGTGCATTCAAATTCTTCCATAACACAGATTCTTTGAAACTGCATTTTAGATCCCCACAAGCCCCAAATCTGGTCCTAAAGCAGCTCCTCTCCTGACATGTCATGACTAAGGCTCCTGCCAGTGCCTGTCCTAGTGACACTAGACAGCTCTACTGTTGTTCTGACCCTCACCCATCGCAGAGTATTTCTACTTCTCTGCCTTGACAGCCTGCCCAACTATCCCCTACAGTCACAGAGCAGGAGGAATCTTCAAGGGCTATCTAATCTTATCCTACAGCAGCATGCATAGTGATGGCAGATGTCTAACTTCCTTGAAGAAAATATTACCTGCAGTCTTTTTAGGAAGTCTATTGCACTGCTTCACTGTCCTTGCAATTAGAGAGCTTTTTCCTCATGTTTCAGAGAAATCTTCATGCTGCAGGTTAATTCCTGTCCTATCTAACACAAATACTTGGAGGCAAGATTAATTCCTTTGTTTGAAACAACCTTTCATGTGCTTGAAAAAGGTTACCCTGTTCCTTCACAGATTTTGATCATTCTCATTGGTCTGCTTGATGGCTCTAGAATCGAGTAACATCTTTCCTAAAGTTGACTCTATCTGCTTTTGTTGCTTTTGACTTCACCTTCAAGTTTCCCTGGATTTTAGAAATTTTTTTCTGGCTGTGCACACAGGAACTTGTAGACCCTATAGAAATAAAAAGAAATTTTGCTATAATTGTATAACAGAAACAAGGACAAAAATAATTATAGAAGCCTCTTAGCTGTATAATGATACTTCTGAATAAGGTGATACAGAGATAAATGAAAGTAGTCAGCCTTTTCATATGATATCCAGATGAATTGCCTCACTGTCAAGTCTTTGAACCTTAAAAAATAACATTTCAGAGATTTGGTTGCAACATGACACAAGACTGACTGAAGTTCTAATTAGTCTAGTGGACAAGAGACTTGTTCCTACAGAACAGGAAGCTAATTATTTTTGCTTATAATAAAACTCTTCAGATTTCACTTGTAACATCTGCTCCTCAGCACTGGCACTAACACAACACACAGACAATGAATAATTATATTAACACCACAATGTTACCAGAAGCAGGGTTTTATTTTATAGTAAGACTTCATTAGTCAACACTGTAATAAAGGACAGAGAGTTAAGTACAGTAAACTCAATTATGAGTTGTGTAACTGTGGTTGCTTCATACAGAAATTCAGGGAGACCATAGCCGGCTTTCCTGATCCTCTGTGGTTTGGATAGCGTTTCTGCATGAGTAGAACAGATTTTTACTACAGAGCCAGCCAAAACTTTCAATCTCTTCTTGTTTGTCTACCTGGCGTGTAGAAACCTTTGCTACAATGTAGTAATGATGTAGTGATGTAGGCTGACAAGTAAGTTTTTTCTAAACAACATATTATTTTGTGTGAGCTGCCCAGTACTTATTACCTTGTGTTAGGGTGTGCCTCAGTTACTCCAAGGCACAATCAGCAATTTCTTGATCTCAGACAGTCTCGTGTGCAGTTATGAGTAAGACAAAGCACCCAGAAGAGTACCACGCATGACAGCACCACCCCCTTGTTTGTACACAAGTAAGGGAAGTTAAGATTAACTTGCATGACTAGGCATGGGTTAGAGACAGAGTTCTGCTTTGACTTAGTTGAACTCACCTCATTTCAGATCATATGGGTTGTGTCAGCCCTGCTTGTTGTCTTGCACAAATGATAACTTCTCCCATGATCATCTAGAGTGGATTCCTAGAGGAGTGGTCTCCAAAGATTTGGACCAGCAGATTGCCAGTAACCTTCAAGCTTTTCAGGGATCTGTGCACCATACAATAAGAAAATGAATAATATCTACTATTTCAATCTGCCCACTTTGTTAGCCATCGCCTCTTACCTCCCAGGACAAAAGTCTGTGGGATGTGCCTCATATACACATGCACAAATACAAGAGCATTGAGGATAACAGAGCAAAGGCTGTTTGCCACAGCCGAGCACACCCCTGCATCAGGCTGTATCAGATGTAAACAGCTGCTCACCTGGTTAAGCAGAAGACAAAAACATGTCCACTGTTAATATGGGGAAGAGCATAAATATGCCATCCACGGATGTTCGCTTGGACAAGGACTCAAGGTTGTGTGTTTCTTCCTACACCAGAGCAAGCTGCTCTTTCCAAAATGAAGTCTGGAATTTTCTTTACTGGGGTGTGTATAGCTGCACATCTCATCTCTTTGGGATTCCCCAGCTTTCATCTCTTTGCCTTCCTGGCTTTAGGCCATGTGCATGACTAACCTGTCCTTCCAGCTCAGGGTTGTTAAACACAGCTCCTCCCTGAAACCATCAGCTGCCAAGTCCTCTGTGTTTTAGCATGAAGCTCCCACCTGGCTCCTGCACTATCCATCTTTGCTTAATGCATTTACAATGCAGAGATGTGGTGTCTCTGCCACCCCAGGATGTGCCACGCTGGTATCGCTGCTGATGGGATCCTCTGATCTGCTGGCAGTTGGAGTAGGAAAGGCAGGTTGTCCAGGCAGTGTGCAGTGTCCCCATTGTTTCCTCTTCAAAGGAGCCCTCCTAGGGTGCATGTGATCCCCAGGAGCATTTGGAGCTCCTCATCATCCTGTGCTGGCAGGAGGAGATGGGCTGTGATGCCTTCTCAGCTTTCTGAAATTCCAATATATGACAAGTCAGACTGTGGAGTGGGATGGGGTGGCAGGTTGATGGACAAGCACATTTTGGCACTTTGGTAGGCAAAGTTCACTGCCCCTGCAGTGCTTCTGAACAGTGATAGCAATGCAGATGGGGGTTTGGACAGGATATCCGAGTGTGGATCTCATTTATAAACACATGACCCTGCCAGCAGGCTCCTTTAGTGCTAATTTGTGGTGCGGGATAGGTGATGTTCAAGGGAGAATATAGAAAGTGCTGCTTCGTGAAAGAAGTTGTCTAATGAAAATTACCTTTACTGGGATACTTCTAGCAGATTGTAGTTGTGTGAGGTTCACTATGGGCTTGTGATATTCTTTCTTTGTGAGGATTAAGACACTACAAGTTCTATTTGTCTCAGCCTGCAGAAGTCTTTTACAATAGATAAAGTGAACAATAGCTTGGAAGTGCCTCTTTCCTTCCATTGCCTATAATTTAGGAAGCAGAGTCTGTTTGGCTCACATATGTATGCCAGAAGTTAATAAGCTAAATCCCATACTAAAAGCACAATAAGCAAACCTAAACCTAGGATATGGATGTTCCTGTGTTTCCAGCTGCTGAACGAATGATCCTTGTGTCCTGTAGTATGTCTAGAAATACAGACCCATTTTCCAACATTGTTTTTTCAATCTGCTCTGAAGTAGAGATCCATAGCCCTTTATTTCTCCATCTCTAGATTCCCCAGGCTGCCATGGAGCACTGTACCAGTGATCTGCTCTTCTTCCTTGTTTGCGATCTGTGAGAGCAGAAAGTCCCTACATGTGACAGTCACATTCCCCAAGCAAGTGACTCGCTCAGCTCCAAGCCAGCCAGGTAAAACTCTTGTTTTGCTTAGTTCCTCAGGAACTTGCTGTGGACAGGCAAAAGCAAAGGGAAATGCCACTAGGCTGCTACTCCCGTGCCACAGTGGAAAATGCATCAAGGTTCATGGCACCTGTTTTGAAATACCTGAACTAAATGAAAAAGCCAAATGTCGTAGAAATCTTGGTTGTTCGTATATCTCAGGACCAGGACAGTGTCTATTTGAACACATTTGCCAAGGGTTTTCTTGAGAGCTGGCCTCAGTTCTCAAGTGCCCATGGAGGCAATCCGCTCATCCTGGCACAGACTGGTGTTAAACGTCACTGGATCATGGGGGGAATGTCTCTACCCCATTTTGTCCTGGGGTGGATGACTGCCACAGGGGTTAAGAGGGGAAGAAAAAGTCCCTTGAGCTTTTGCACTGTTCCTGCAGCTGTCTCTGCTCTCTGCCAGCGGAACAAAACACTGGACTATGCTCATATATTCAAAGTGAAATGACTGACCTCCACCTCAGTGAGACACCTCCATGTTTGCCGAAGTTTGGCAATATGTTGTTTACTTTGAATCAGCGAAAATTTTGACCATGCATAGCTTCTTCCCAGGATGCAGCAATGCAGGCAAGAAAACAGCTTAACGAGGAGTGGGATAAGCTTTGCTAGTATAGATTGGATTGCCCTGATTTCACTAATTCACAACAGGATGGATTATCTGTCACATCAGTAAGAAAGTCTCCTTCCCTTTCCCTGAAGAAGTCAATCTGATACTATGGTATACATGTATCAGGCTCTGCGCTGAGATAGCGTGGGAGAGGAATGTTGGACTTTGATTTGTGAACCAGCATTTGGTACCTAGTGCCTTGGTTAAAACAGGCACTTTTTAGCTACATTTCCATCTATCCACAAATAGGGAAAAAAAAAAAAAAAAAGTGGGAGAAAAAAAGGATATGACAAAATCCATTGGTAGGAACAGGCACCAAAAAAAAAAAAAAAAAAAAAAAGGCAGCGGGAATTGATCCTTGTATCTATTTCCTAACATTCTTAGGAAGCAGAAATAGAAATTCTGCTGTTTCCCAGAGGCATAATTTAAACCATGCAATCCAGAGAAATGTGGTGGGAAGAATATCAAGTTTTTTTCTCTACAAGGTTGGTGAAGGGGGGTCTCTTGGGCAGGTGGTTCTCAGGAATAAAAGCCCTTGTGAAATAGCAGCCAACATAAGCTGATTTGAGGATGTGTGCTCTAGCCCTGAGATGGGCAAAATCCCTTCCTCCTCAGAAAAAGGTTCCCTTTATCTCAGTTGAACTAGCAGTGATATAAATGATAAGGGAGTACCAATCTGGAGATAAAGTGGATGGAGGCATCCTTAGTTTCTGTAACTGCCAGGATATGTGAACATCCCTTGTTTTGCACTTTATCATGTTAAATAGTGTAAAGGACTCTGAAAACAGTAGGAACTCTGTCAAGCCAGAATAATGATTTTTCTATTTTTCCTGTCTGAAATAAATCAGTCCATACAGTGACAGGGCAAAAAATCAGCAGTCCCACTTTCTAAATCTCTTATTTTCTTGATTTTACCTTCTCTTACAGCATTGCAAGAGAAACAATTGTGCTGCTGTTTAGGATGGTAAGAGTGCTGGTGGGATTAACCTTCAGTCTAGCACCCTCCTGGTTTTCCTCTTTCCTTGAAACAGGATACAGTGTCAAAATCATCTCTGTTTGAAGAATAAAGTATAGAGTGATAAGCAATTTATTTTAGGAGTACTTTTGCAATGCTTTCTCATCCCAGTTCCCAACATCCCCAGATGACTCATCCTGCCTTCCTGCTGTGAGTGCTGCTGGTCCTACATGTGAAATTAAACTCTGGAAAGCATTTCACAGCAAGAGGGGTTTGCTCTTTGGGTTCAAGCCCTGCCTTTTGTTAGGAGGCATGCGTTAATTGTTTAAAGGCTAACTGGTTTCACTTGCTAAACCTGCTCTTATTTATAAGCAAAGCTGCTCTTGCAAAATACGAATCATCAAAGCTCAGAGGCTGAAAGGGTAGATGAGGTTACCCTCTCCTCCTTTGCCAGGACAAGCTCATACACAGCTGTCTGTTCTGTGTCTGGGGTAGTAAACATTTGAAAATACAGGATATCCAGCACTTCTTTGGATACTTTTGGGTGAAGAAGCAAGTGGTGACTTCTGACACCACTTTTGTTTTTCCTAATTTTTTCAGATCCTGTAGCATCTGTATACACAAAACAGTATTGTGCTAGAATAAATATGAAGCTCACAAAGAGGAGAAAACAAATGGCTCAAGCAGTGGCAGGTGCTGTGTTAGGTGTAATGAAATGACTGAAAAGGCTCTTTTTTCTGGAATCTGCACTAACCTCTCAATTAGCTCTCCCTCTCTCTGTTCCTTCTGCATCATTCACTGTAGTTTGTTAAAATTAAATCAGGATTTTTGTTCCCTGTGGTCTGTCCGTGAATATTTTTCTTTCTCCTAAATCAAATCTAACAGGGAACTCATTTTACTTGTACTCAGATCATGTTCTCTTTAAAAGAAGACCATCCATTTTTCAGTACCACTAATGTGGGCTTCAATTTACTTTTGTCCTGCTCTGCTTTGGATGCACTGGATTCCCTCTCATTCAGTACAGCTGATTTAATCTCTCCCCCTTCCCTGCTTGAGGCATCTGGGAGCAATTGGAGGGACTTTATACTCCTCTTTGGTTTCACACTTTTGCCTCATTTTCCGATGTTGGCTAGACAGACGGCGAGTTCCATGTTTTATTTTCTAGAGATTTTAGCATGACGACAGCTTCAACTTTTGTGTGTGTTGTTGGTGTGATTTACGATTTTTGTATTTCCCCTCCACTAGCTGTCAGTGTCAATCTTTTCCCTGTGCCAGAAATGTTCCTTTCCCCCTATGACATTAGCTGTGATGTATGTCACCATTTGCATATTGTTTAGGACTGTGACACAGCTTCATTCTGGCTTGCTCTGAAAGCTCAGTGCATTTTGCTTTACAACTTCATTGAGCCAAGCTCCTATGTGCAGATATAGATTTAAATACATGGTTCTATTTGGATAAAACCAATGGGCTTAAGCATACTTTTAAGTGAGCAGGTAGAGAGGCTTTGCAAAATCAAGACTACACTGTAGTGACAATAAATGATTTAAAACACAGGGTCACGAGCCTCATTTCTATTTTTGCTCATAGCAAGGCCCCTTCACAAGACAGGGTCACCACAAATTGGAATTTGCAATCCCTCATTTTAGCTTGAGCATAATCAAAAGACTCAGAACAATAAAACCAACCTCAGACTTCCTGGGCAATAAAGATGTACAAAGCAGCATTGGTGAGGCAACACCAGGTGGAGTTTATTAAACTGTGACTCCTTACTGGGCTCTGGAGCAATCAGGTGCTCTTAGCAGGTTGGCAGAGCTGGAGGGTTTTCTTCAACTGATTTTTTTTTTCTGATTATTAAATCATAAATCTACTGACCGGGATCATAAAAAAGTGTACAGCTTTCACCACATTCATTGCATCTTGGTTTGCAAGGGAAGGTCACCAATGGGTCTTGCACACAGAATTGCATTGCGCAGGAATATCTGTTAATAAATGTAGGCTGAGAACATTTTAAAGCAATTTGCATTATGAAAAACACTGCCTACAGAAACACATATATGCAGCAAATATATGCAAGCATATAAGTCAAGCAAGTCTCATAATGCCTTGAGAGGGCCAGTCTGTATCCTTCTGCTCTGCTGATTTATGAGAAATGTAACTCATATTTTAAAAAAAGGCTGATGTGTCCATTTTTGGTCGTGCTGGATTCTAGAGGATCCTGCAGACATAGATGAATTAGTGTTTGATCTCATTCTGTTTTCTAGTGGCACTGGCAATCTGTGCTATAAATTCATGTGGTGCCTGGAGCGTCTCTTTAATTTCATTCATTTGCGTTTCCCGCTAGCGGTTCTGGTTCAAGCTACAAACCTGCAAAGCAAACTGATTTGTAACCTAGACAAATTGCAGAACTGACAACCCACAAAAGGGTCCCAGGAGGTGGTGAATGTATTCTGAAGCCCTGAAATTAAAAGAAGAGCAAAGAAATAACATTAAAAAAAAAATAGTATAAAAATAGTATAAATGTTTAATTTCTTTTAGTGCTATCTTAAAATGGAGCCATCCTACAGCTAGAGCAAAACTGTTAGGATCAACTTGTTCCACAACAGGCTATACCATTTGTCTGCAACTTTTTAAGGTTTGAAACACTGCCTGCGTCCTGTAATGCACCGAAACAGAACCACGATATGAATTGGTAGATTGTGTATATAATCACACATATGTACACACCTGTCCTGACCTACCAGGTCCTCCCTCTTCTACAGAAACAGCCAGGGGCTGAGGGAGCTGCCGCAGGAGCTGTGTCCTGACCCAGCTGTCCATGGTCACTTAGCCTACACAGCCCTTGCACCAGTGCTTCAAGGGCTTTCCCATATCTGCTCCAGGGATCTGCCCTTTACAGCTTATCTCCCCCCTCTCGACAAGTACTCCAAATTGCTCAGGTCCAGAGTGACAGTAATGTAGTTCATCCTCATCCAATCACCAGGACATATGTGAGTTTCAGCCCCTCATTGGCACTATTTGTTGTGACAATTTAATAAAACAATACTGTATTTCTTTTTATGCTTGTCTTAATGTAATGTTGAGCATAACTGAGAGAAATGAGACATTAACTCAAAGGAAAAGTTCAGAGGTTAAGAGCTGCTTTTAAGCCTTAGGAAATGCTGAAATGGAAACAAAACAGGAATTGTCAGACATGTAGAAAATAATTTCTGCTTCATTTTCATTGAAGACATTGGAATCGTTCCAAAGAGGAGCCGGTCCATTAAACCTCCTAAGAGTGTCTGCCCTGAGTCAAATCAAAAGCCCACCAAGACAGTATCATGTCTTTACCAGTTATTGGTAGCAGCTACTGAAAAAGAATAAAAGAAAGAGGTCAGGGAAAGGGGAACTACCAAACCTCTAATAAAATCCATGTATTTGGGACTTCTGGAGCCATTCTCCACCTTTCCCTTTCAGGCCCCATACTCACAATCTCTTTTATTGACCTGTTTGTACTTTTGGTATTCCAAAATCTTATGGAGGTGAATTTATGGCAGTGAAAAATTCATGGCAGTGACTCTCCTTCCTGAATTATGTTTTGTGTGAAAGAGTGTTCCCTTTAGTTTCCTTGAAATGTTCTCCCTGATCATTTAATTTAGTACCCCCAATTCCTCCCCTGTAGTGAGCAATTACACACTTTCTGACCTATCTGGAAAGCTGCAGGATTTTACATTCCACGTAATTTTCTTTTCCCTGCTGGAGAATCCCATCCTATTTACTTTCCCCATATACAGGAGCTGATCACGCTTTGGTCTCCACCTATGCCTTCCCTATAGTTCGACTGTGAGGCCCTCAAGAATATGAGAGAATCCTGCTTCGTCTGTTAAAAGTGCTTTTCACATCAATGCTGCCTTCTTCTGACATGGCTGACATTACAGACACTCAGGAGGAAAGCACAAGCTGCAGAATTTCTGTAGGTAGAATTTATGCGATGGAGTACAGTTTCTGCATTGGGCACTGGAAAAGAGATAGTGACACTCCACCGGTTATATCACCTATTTCTGGTTACCATTGGCCATGCAGCAGCCCGGTGACCTTGCATTGCCCGAGGTTGGACCAGGCAGGACTAACAGCAGGAGATACTTTAATGAAAACCAAGCACCAGGAAAGGACTTATATTTGTTTTATAGCCTAAGATGCAAAGCAGGTAGGAATATCCGGGGCTGATTCCAGCTATATTGCACAGCGGCGTCCAAAGATATCAGCACTAAAGAGCCCTTTTATTTTCCAAGCCATGCCTCAGTAGTCAGGAGAACTTGTTCAGTGGGCCTTCAGCCAAAGGGCCTAACTGTCTGACTTTCCAAAGCTGATGTTTACTGTCTCTTGTATCACAAAGCTGCTGCCTGGAGAGCAGCTGGCTGGAGGTGTCTGGAACAATCCCAGCCACCGTTTCATAAGAAACTCTTTCTACGTCTCTGCTTTCCCACAAAGGCTCATATTTTATGATTGCCGGTGGGCAGGAGGCTGACGAAATGCATAGCTGATCTGAAAACATAAAAAGGCAACAGGCAGGATCTAAAAAATATACCAGTCATGGTTAGGCCTGTGAAATCAATAGTACACATAGTCATTGTGCGAGGAAGAACAACAAACTCACTGCACCCTGCACCAGCTGGTTTCCTGTCTGTGGTGTAATGGGTGGGAGTCTGGGTGGTAAATTTACGCCTTGCTAAAAGCCAGATTATAAATTCATTGTCCTCTCCTTTCGTCCCCCTCTTCTATGTGCTCTCCTGAGCTAAGAGACGAATTGTACCAGATTCATTTTAACTCTGTATTTATTTTTAGAAAGCCTCAAATGTCACTTTCTTGTGCCTGAGAACAAACGTTTTTTTGAAACAGAATCCCCCCTTGAATCAGAAATGGGGCGAAATGCAGTAGTGTCAGCTTTGGCACCTTGGAAACTGTGAACTCTACTTCTCTCTTGGTGGCCCCTTTCAGTTTGGGTAGATGACTTCAGGAGCGAAACTAAATATGCCAGCACCTTCATTCCCAGTCCTCATGCAGAAAAGTGGGATTTGAATCTCCCATGCTCTCCACCTGGCAGACAAACACCCTGCCAAAACCAAACTGAAAACCAGTGAAAAGTGGTGAGTCAGTAATTAGTCATCCCTGTCAACATTACCCACATGCCTGCTACTGTCTCTGTGTCACCTCCTTTGCCCCGAGGCCAGGGATGGGGAATCTCCTGCAGTGTTGGAGACCGGCTGTGAGGCCCTTTCACGTCTGCTGATGGCCGCAGCTGCTGTAGGTGATTCCCATTCCACCTCCACAGATCTGTTTGGGGATGAGTGCTGCGGCTGTCCCAGTGTCCACAACATGTTGCTAACATTGCTCAGAGGTCACGAGTGCTCGGGAGTATCTTGAGGCTGACCTGAAGGAAGGCAGATTACAAAGGCGGTTTCAACAGTTTGGAGAGAGAAAGGCCAGGTCCTTTTCCCCAGACTCTCCTCTGATGTTCACAGCCTCTGCCAACAAAAAAAAACCAAAAAGCATTGCTTAGGATCTGAGTCCTAGATATACAAAGGCCAGTTTACCCCCGTCAGTTTATTGAGGAGGGTTCACCTTCCTATGGTTGGAATACTGAAATTCTCTCAAGTGATCAAGAACCACAGATCACCACATACATTTCCTGAAGAGTCTACAGGAAGGGAAAGGTAGATGTCCCATTTGCTTTTTGACACGTTGGGGTTTTGCGGGTAGGAAACAAAGATCTTGGATTTTCTGGGTCATTTTCTTGACCATGAGAGATGAAGAGGACCCAGCAGTCCCTGTACCATCACAGGGTGGAGGTATTTATATGTAGCATACTCAGCTCAGGAAGGAGGTCTGAGCTGCCTGTGAGCCACCCTCACCTGCTGGCCATCTTCTAGCAGATAAGAAATGGGCTTTACTCAGAACAAACCCAGAGTCCCATTTTTCTAGAAGAATTTCCTCAAAACTTTTCCAAATATGAGTAAATAGGTCAAATAAGGAAAACACGAAGTTTTAGAAAAAACTCTAACCATCTGGGGCTACCTCAGCTACCTGAATATTGCTGTGCATTGCAATGGCAAGACAACTGTCAACAGGGTTGTTCCTTAGAGACAGCTGTGGCAGTGTTTATTTAGTTGTTTATGGGGTAATCTGTGTATATGATTCATGACAAATAAGCTTATCTACTGAGAGCTTCTTTGAGAAGCTGGAAACTCATTCCAACTGATACATTTACTGGTAATGATAATGTAAAGGGAAACCAAGTGCACTATTGGGTCTTTTTTCCTTTTTGAGTAGTGTGTTTTTCATATAAAGGGACATGAAGATGGTGTTTTGTAACCTGTTCTCCTCCCGAGATTAGAAAGAGAGTACAGTTGCTTTTAGTTGAGCACATCCCAGAAGCCTTTATGTACCCTGGCAAGCAGCCAGACAAAAAAGATTGCTCCATTTTGAGTCTCAAGTGTCACTGAAGTGTGACATATTAGAAAGAATGGCCTTGGATGGAAAATATAACTTGACTTATGACTCAGCTAACTGGATAACAGAAACCTCTCGCTCTGTCTTCTAATTCTTACAGTCTGGGAGAATCTCTGTTTCTGATAGCATGGACTTCATCTCAGCAGTGAAATTGCTCTCCGAGCAACCTTCCTAATTGCATCACATTCGGCCTTCTGCTCCCTTTCACTGATAATCACCCAAGCACCTTGCGGCTAACAAGCAGATGCAGATTTTGCTTCTGTGGGAAGCGCCATTAAAGAGGTATTAACGTTTTTTGGCTTTCTGATATATAATGAGGGGTTTTATCATCCTTTGTGTAAAGTTGACCACAGGCGCCTGCTTTTATTTTGTATTTCATTCCAGCCCACCCATCTGCTCTCCTTCTCTGCAGTGGAAGTAAAGAAGTAGGTTGGCATCTGATTAGCTAGGGCTTCACAAACAGGCACTGGCTCACCTCCAGTTCCAGGATTCTTGTTCCTGTATACAACATTCAGATGTGTCAAATTCTATGCTATGTTCTGTTCTGCTATGCTACACTACATTATTCTATTCTATTCTATTCTATTCTATTCTATTCTATTCTATTCTATTCTATTCTATTCTGTTCTATTCTATTCTATTCTATTCTATTCTATTCTATTCTATTCTATTCTATTCTATTCTCATTTTCTTGCCCTTGTCTGGATTCTAGGTCAGGTGATGTGTACTTCAGATGCTGTACATCAGATATATCAGATGTCTGCAAATCCGATATTCCATAAATGTGCTCACCATGGCAAAAAGCCTCCTCTTCTTTCCCACCTCCTGACTAATACCTCACCTGGGGTGCTCCATGCTACTGTGGGGATGCAGGCTGAGTCCCTTCCAGCTGGTGTGCTGCTGATTCAGTGATTACAGGAGCAGCACCCATTGCCGACTGTTTTGTGGATTATATATGCAGGAATTGCCATGCCAGAACAGGCCACTGGTCCATCTAGTGGCTAATGTAAGATTTTTTAGAGAAAGACATAAAAGGCTTATAATGAATCCAATTAGTTAATATTATACCAGTGGGGGATATTTCTCCCTGACCTCAGCTGGTTATCAGATTATGTACCCTGAAGCATGAGGATTGATAGTCCTTGTCATTTCAGCGCATCCAGAGTAGCTGCAGATGCTCTGCTTATTCATATTTATGTTTAGGAACAAATTCAAGTCATATGCAAGAACGTGCAACTCCTCTACTGTTTCAGTGGTGTCAAAATAGCAGTGAATCAGATAAATTTATTGATTAAAGACATGTCTTTGAACATGGAAGAATGTCAAGCTTTGATTTTTTTTTTTTTTTCCCCTACATGCTAGGAAATAGATCAGTTTCTACAGAAGAGCGTTGCTTTCACTGTGATATTCTTTAGCAGATTTTTTCAGCACAGCAGTTTCAAAGAAAACAACAAAACCAAACAGCTGGCATTTACTGAGGCAGACTTTACATAGGAGCAAGATCAATCTAAGGAAAGTAAACCTCAAGTGCCTACTTTAATATTGATATGTACCTCAGATTTCAGTGGTTTTTAATGCATTTTTAATGAAGAAACGCTTTTTTGAAACACAGTGTGGCCCTTCAAAATATTGCCATGATATTTTCTGCTGAATTCACCTGGATTTAAAAGGTAACACAGTAGCACTGAAGGTAGGTACAAAACCTCCCCAAATCCCAATATTTATTATGAATGCCACTTCCATTTGTGAGAAGGAAGCATGTATGTGAATGTCCATGTATGTTCATGCATTTATAGGTCTGACATCAACCTGGTCTGTTGTTAGTAAACAGAGGTTTCTGAAAGCTGTACACAGGGACGAGTTTCTAATGAATTTAGCCAGTCCTCTTTGTGATACTCTGGCTGACTCACTGGCTGGTGTGGGGAAATATAATTTATCCTGCAGATTTCTCTTAGTTTTTACTATGGTTATTGCTTTGAGTATTCACTGGTTTACAAATTAGGACCTGTACTCATCACCTAAACCTCATAGTTACATATCCACTCCCTTCTGAGGACTCGCCCAAGTCATCCAGGGACTTTTGGGAGAAGCACATGTACAACAAGTGTTGCTATTTTGGGAGAATGTTCATTTTTATGAGTTGTGCATAGTATGGTTTTGACATTACTGACATATTCATTTTTTTAAAGGCATAGAGGCAACAGGAGAGCTGCTGTGTGGATCAGAAGATGAAGTGTTTGCTAAAGTAATTACCTCTCATGCAATTAGTACTTAAACATTTGTTAATATCTGGTGAACACATACTATTCCTAAAAATAACATTCAATTCCAGTTTCTCCAGGAGAAACATAGGAGAGCCATGCCTCTTTCCTATGATGTGGTAACATTTGAAAATAAAACAAAAGTGTGGTGCTTGGAAGAATTCCAAAAGCTGCTTTTCCAATTCATTATTTGCCCTTCTTTAATGCCTCTCAGTCCGTTCCCTGATTTGTCATTGTGCTGCAATGTTTTTCTGCAGCTGTCCTCCCCGCCTTCAGGCAGGGTTTAAGTGACACATTGCACCCCAGGCCCCTTGCAGGGTTTCAGATGGCCAATTACACTTGTGCCAAGGGGAGGCACGGGGGAGGGTTTGCATCACCTGCCATTAGCACACAGGAGCACGATGTCCTCAGGATCCCCTTCCTTATGGGAGAAGGACCTGAGGCTATTCCAGAGATCAGCATAGATGCCAAACTTGTCCACTTGTGCACAGGATTCAATTTGAGCCACCCACCTCCCTCACTGGGGACCTGTTCAGAGCAGACCGTTCTCACCACCTGGTTTGGGTTGCCTCTCTGTGGAAAGATGTACGACAGAAAAGCTCGGAGTCTGGTGAGCACCTGGACTAGGACATGTCTGGTGCATGCCTCCAGATGAGGAATTGTGCTCAGGTGCAGTAAGGTAGGTACAGCTGTAGAGTGTCTGAATTCAGCTCCTCTTCTGAGTATCCATCTGTGGGAAAATTTCTCCTTCTGCATTGCAAATTAATCTTAGAAGTTGGATACAAAAAATAGCAACCCACCACAAACTATCCATGGGGAGAAGTAGGGCATTTTGGCTTGCTGGAGGTTTGGATACACTTTCCATTGGTGTTATTCTGGGATAATAATCAATGTCTGGTTTGCCCTTCCAGACTATGACTCAGAAGCCTATCAGTCTATTCGAAAGCTTGGATGAACAATCAAAATCTAGACTGAAAATCAAAGATGAGGCAGGATGGCATCTATCTCCTTTTCACAGCATGCATCTTCATATGCTCTGAATATTTCAAAGTGCTTTGGCATGTATTATCCTGAAATGTTTATTTCAGCTCTGGCAGTAATGAAAACTCATCAAATGCAGTATTGCATTGACATTTAGATGCATGCCTTCTCTATTAGTAGTTCTTCTCTATTCATTTCCATGAACATAAAAGTTGCAAAGTTGAGCCTTGGTTTCTGATTTATGTACTGCCTGTTCCTAGCACAAGGATTTTTGTAGTGGATGGACTGCAGCAAATGAATTCTGAGCAGAGTGCCAGAAGAGCTACTGAAGTGACCCCAGACACAAATTTGTCCCTCCATATCTACTTAGAATTTTTGACTATTTACAAAGGAGCTGGCTGAAAAATCCCTTTAGCTTGAGTATGTCTAAAGTTCAGTTTATTTTTCCCAACTCGGGTCCTGCAGGACTCCTAAGGATTCCAGGCACCAGACAGCTGTGTTTAGCCTTGCCTGTTACAGTAACGTCAAGGAAACCTATCATAACTGGCAAGCCTTCTAAACACATGAGTACTTATGGATTACAAAAAAGAGAAAACAGGCAGATTAAAATAAACTGTTACCAGACAGAAAGACACCCACCCTCTTCCCCTATAACTTCTTAAAAAAGCTCCGGGAATTTGCTTTGATCAGACTTTAAGGTGAGAGCAGATCTCCTGGAAGTTATCTTCAAGCTAACAAAATAATGATAAGCAAGGGAGGAAATGGAGCCAAGATAACGTCATGTTTGTTAAAAGACAAAAATCTGGCCATTGTGACAAACCCTACTAAGATCTAGCAGAGAGGACATTGCAGAATGAGCCTCACTGGGGCCTGAACAGGATTTCCATTCTTGCACTGTTGGTCTGTTTGTGTGGCTTTGGGATTTGAGCTTCTCTGGAGGACACACAGAGAGACTTGAAAATTCAGCCACCGCTGGCTGCCTTTCCCCTTGCTGCGATAGTCAAAGTATGGAATGAAAGGGGAAAACAAAGAAACAAGAAACAAACCCCAAACTGACCAAACAAAAAACAACCCCACCCAACAAAAACCCACCCAAACCTCTCCCTCACTATTGGTCTCTATTGAGGAGTTGAGTCACTGAGTGATTTCAAAGCCATGGAAAAAAATACTTTATTATGGAAAAAAAATATATAATAATTTGGTCCACTCAGTCAAAGCCACATTAGTATGCATCACTTTACCAGGCTGCTGTAAACCCATCTTCACTAGCCAGTTTATGGAGGGCTTGTGTTGAGTGGCTGGAAGAGCCTTATGAAATTGAGCCTTTAATTTTCATGGAGTGCTTCCAGGCTTAAAATGGAGTGAGTGAGATGAGAATTTGCTGTGAAAGAGCATGGTTCCATCAGCCTTCAGCCAACAAGAGATGGAAAGTCTTCCTGCTACAGCAGGAGCAGCCAGGTCTAAAAATATCACTAAGATGAGAGTCACCACAATCCTTAAAAAGGTGTCCAGGGAAGATGGTATGCACCCCCTTTGTGGAGTCCTTCACTCTTTACATTGACTGCAAGAGAAGCACAAGTAATGTTTTTGACTGTTTCCTCACCTTGATACCCCTAAAATCTGTGTCTGGCCGAACAACTCAAAGAAAATGACTTATTGCCTCTGCAGATGCCAAGACCATGGTGCAGATAAGCAGAGGACTTCCCAGTGTTATTGGTCAGGGCTCCTCCATCCAGTGATATTTAGAGTAAAGAAGCCCAACAGCACAAATAGGATTTGTGTGTGCAGTTATCTTGTTTACCTGGATTTTTAATGGCAGCAAATTGCTTGACAGGACATTCAGAGGAAGGTGAAAACAAACAGTCTTCCATCTGGAGTTTCTCTGCTGGTACAGGGTTTTTAACCTCAGAGCCCAGAGCAACCTAAAGTCACATGGAGAAAAGGTCAGAAGTGGTTATGGCTCTGAAAGAAACTGGATGCTTGGAAGCTGCTCATCAGCAAGGACTTCTGCTTAGCACATGATTCCCACAGGGCATTTTTGTTCCAGCTGTGTTAGATATAATGCTTAGATAAGAACTACAAAACACAGGCAGTAAAAGGACTTTCTATTCAAAGTTGTGGTGAACACACAAAGGATATCTCAGGATTCACCCTGGTGTATCCAGAGTAAAAAGGAGAGTAAATGCCTGGAAAAAAGGAGTGTGCCTTGTACATCAACTCTGAACATTTGTATTTTATTAGCTGTTGGCCAGTTCCTAACACTGTCCTGAAACCATTTAAATGACAGGGAAACATTCCTGTAGGTGGCTTGCCATGTGTCCCTCTGGATGCAGTTAGTGTTCAGGAGATTACCTGGCCCTTTCAAAGCCTGCTGTTCACTGGGTCTGATACCCATCTGTAATTGTGAATTAATATACTATTAGTCACTGCCAGTCTTGCTTAAAAATGTTTTCCTCAAATTCCATACAATGTCTTGCAGCTTCTGGATCTTCAGATAAGGTACAGAATTTTATGGCATGTAGTGGTGTCATTTATGTACTCTTTGACTGTTACATCAGTCTTTGGCTTCATTTCCTCTGACTTGGCAGCAGGATTGTTTTGCTTTATTCCTCTTTTCTCCAAGCCTTTACCAGGCACTGAGTCTGGGCTGTCAAGGAAGGTAGGAGAGGGAAGTCAGAAGTGTCGTAGTCCTTGGCATGCTGCACCTTGGCTCCATCACCACTTCAGAGCAGGAGTAGGAAGGCAGCGCAAGCAGCACATGCACCAGAGGAAGCAGTGAAACGGGGCCCTTTGTTCAGCCAAGCACCACAGCCAAGCCAGACAACAAGCGCAGTGCTCACTTTCCTTCACAGTCTGATGGCCTGCACAGACATCTCGCAGCTCCTGGTTTTCCAGTTTTATGTTCCTCCTCACGCTGCTACTTCATTGCCCTTCAGACCTTCCTCTACCCCATCCCATCCCACCTCATCCCTGCCAACCGGCCTCAGGCAACTCACACAAGAGGCTCAGATAGTCTCTCCCTGTCCAGGTGTGATGTGGCTGCTGTTCCTTCACCTTTCCTAGCCAGCCATCACACCCACATCCCACTGCCGCTACGCCGTGCAGCGCAAAGCCAGCAGATTTGCATACATCTGTGCAAACTTTCTGTGAGGTCTGAGTGGATGAGTTTCACTTTGGGTTTCAGGCTAATGTGGAGCCCGACAGTGGTGGGCATCAGCAAGTGTGCAGAAGGTATATGTCTCGTCACTTCTGCTTGCCAGGTTGGGTATTTCACTGTTGGAAAATTCACTGCCTGCTTGTATTCAAAAGTTCCCTTTAGTGAGACTAAAATTATTGTCAAGACTTTGCTGCTTTTGGCACTGATACATGTGAGGGAAGTCTCTGGAATTGTTTAGTCTACGGAAGAAATACCAGTTTTGTACCAGTTTTCAAACAGAAGTACCAGTTTTGAAATAGGTTAAATATTGCAAGCTAGGAAAAGGACATGCTCTCTAGGGCCTTGGAGAATAAGACAAAATGGACAGGGCTTAAATTATTGATACAGAAATTTGCTTGGGTACTAGGGAGAGCTTTCTCATGGTAAAGGTGACAGTGCAGCCATGGAACAGTTTATTAAGTAAAACTGTGTAGCCTTCATCAAGCTGCCAGAGCAGAAGGTGGCAAAATTCCAGCACATATTAGATCAGTATCTGACTCTGCTGGAACAGGCAGATGGACCTGGTGACCTCTCAAGGTCTCTTCCAACCCTGTTTTCTCTGACTCGTTTTCAATAAGTAGTACCAAGAAGCCGCAATCAGTGCAGTTTTGGAGGCTGTAGTAAGATCGGTAAGAGAGCACCTCTAGCCTGGGGAACATAGAGAGTCAAGAGAGATGAGACAAAGTGTGCCTGGGGAAACAGGGAGGCAGAGAGAGGGAAGGCAGGCTTCTCAAAGCTGCCTAGTGTCAAGGCAGTGGGGAGAATCTTGCTTTTGGAGCCAACGTCTACTGGCTGGCTGACCAGAGACTGGTCAGAAACATTAAGCTTTTGTGTTGCCAGTGGGTCGGAAGTTTGGAGAAATTTATTTTGCTTTCAAATACTTTTAATATTCTGCAGTCTGTGTCAGAAGGCTACAAAACTTCCCATTTTGCCTTTCAGAGACCCTGAAATACTTCAATTTCCTTGTCAAATTCCTTGTCAAACAAATTTTTGCTTGGATAGTCCCAATGTGAGATTTCCAGATGATTGTTTTCTGCAGAGGAGCCCATGAGCTGAGGCAGATGTCAATCTGATTTGATGAAACCACAGAATTCTCTCTGTCTTTCTTCACTTTTCTCCATGGGAGATCAACTGGCTGCTCATCTGTGAGCTGAAATCCCACACCACTCAAGATACTGTCTCATTGTGGAGAGGCTGCTGGAGAACCAGGCTGCAGCAGCAGCTGCAAAGCAACTGAGGCTGCTCCTTCAGCTTCACCTATGGAGATGAGAGCATGATGCCAAATAATATTTATATTTATATTAATCATTTGATCTTGATCTTTTGGCGTTCCCACTTGCTACCTGAGGGACTTCCACATGACCCAGCTGGAGCTGTCACATTTGACGCTTGAGTTTGGAGCAAAGAAAGCCAACACCTGTGCACAGGCATGTGCTCAGAGGCAAACACACCTGTCCCTGATTCCCTGTCAGCAGGAGTCGCAGCTCCCAGATGTTATCCCCTGGAGATGGGAAGCTGCAGGGGGAGCTGGTAGGAGGTGTGAAGCAAGGGCACTTGTCTTTGTTCTTTTAATTTCCCCGTTGACCAGAGAAGCAGTGCCCGCCCCTGAGCTCACCGGCAGGGAGTTTAAGGTAGGTCACACTTCTGGCCGCATTGGAGAGCCCCGGCAGTGTGGGCAGTGGGAGGCTGCAGCACATCCATGCCGGTGGCTGCTCTGCTGGGTCAGCAGCAGGGGGGTGCTGGCAGGTCTCAAGGCACTGCTGGCATGACACAGCGAGCCCCCGCAGTCTGGCAGGTGGACAGGCTCTGCCAGATTGCCTGCGAGCCAGCAAACAAATCAAGCAGAGTCGATGGTGTCTCCAGGCAGCTCAGCTCCTGCAGGTGGTGTTTGTATTTCCAACATCAGGGGAGCAATGCTGAGGCTCTGCAGAGAGGCAGGGGAGGGGACAGCTTGCCTTTGTTCCCTCTGATTTCTTGTGGAGACACCAGAAGAGCCTTTCCCAGAACTGGCTTCATTGTCTTCTGCGATGCAAAAGCCGCCTAATTAAGGAAGCATAAAAAACCAGAGTTTTGTCCTGTTTTTCTTTATAAGAACTAATCTGACTCTCTGTGTTGTCATGCATTCCTTACAGACCAGCTTGTTTCTGTTTATCCAGTGCAGTGCACAGCCCTGCACTCTCTTCTGGCTGTGAAACCACAGCACCCAATTAGACCTTGGGGACTTCCCAATATTTCCACCAGCCATCCGTTCTTCACAGGCTCACTGCTGGGAGCCCACTGCCCTTATGCCCAGCTGCATTTATGTGGGGAAGCACAGGACAGCTGGAATCTGCTGTTTCCAGCAATGATTGATGTTTCTGCTTTAGTGGGCAGTGGGCATCTCTGGGGAATATTACACTCTGCAGGAGGGCAGGGTATCCTCCAGTCTAGTTGCAGTTTGACACTGGGTATTTATTAGTGGCAATTATTAACAGGGAGAACTAAGTCCATCCTGTCCCTTGTGCGTCACTGGTGCTATTTAAAATGGCAGAACAACCAAACCAGGAGAAGAATTTCAGGGATATCAACTCTCAAACACAACAATACAGGAATACTCAAGCTTTTCAAATAACCTTGTTTCATACATCAGCCTGGTTCGATGAAGAGTCACCCCTATAGAATTCCTCAAAGATCAAAAATCTCTAGTTACTTCCAGAAGCAAAAGTTATCTCTGTGCTAAGGGGAGCTTGTACATACAGCATCTTCAGGCTAAAAATTAATCTAGTTGGAAAGCCTTTAACCCACCATGAGATGGTGGAAAAGTTGGCTTCTGAGAGGGTGATAACAGGCTGTGTCTTAGAAGCTCCCAAAAGTAACTCTGTGCAGTTGACTGAAATGGGTCACCACAAAAATCCACGTGATATGGAAATGGGAGTTGCTATCAGTATAGTAAAACCCGCTTGTTTTGTGTCAATCTACCACCTCTGCTGCTCTCCTAACCAAGCTTTTCACCTGAGTTCACTTCACAAACCCTGCACACAACCCAGAGCCCCTCGGATGTGGGCAGTCATGGCTACAGATAAGACACTGGGCGCTTTGAAAGGTTGCCACCTGAACACTGAGTGAAATGTGTGCAACAGCCTGTGGGGTGAAACTGTGCCCCATGGCACGTCTCAACAAACAGAATATCGACCTGTAATTGCTTCAGACTGACCTGAACTGTGGCAGGGCTGTGCAGAGTAACAGGGTCCCTGCGGATAACCAGTGGGAGGGGGATGTTCGTGTACAACACCATCTGGCATAGCTGGAGCTGGCCCTAGCCATTTGTTACTCTGAAGAAAACCCTAGGAAAATGTGGATCCCTCTGTGTTTCACTGATCTATCAGGAAAGATGAATTTACAAGGTAAGGGCATCTTGGCTAACAAAACAACAAAATAGCCTCTGGGTCAATGGTGGGACTGATAGGGCCATTACTCTTGGATAGAACTTCAGAAAGGTGGGGGAGGTTTTTAAAATTTTAAAATGATTAAAATTCTATTTTATTTTATTATCGTTGTTGCATGAATCTGAGAAATTATCTAAGCTTTAGCAGCACCAATTTACAGATCTAGGCATTAATGATAATTATGATAAAATGATAGGAAAATTGAAGTTGTTGGGATGTGATCCAAATTCAGGCCTCCATGTAAGGCACAATCCACATTAATTGAGTCTAATTAAAGATGTTTACTTGGCTATAGAAGAAAAAGAAATTATAAGATGATAGTATTGACACAGATACTTCTAGAAGAAGTGGGGGTAGGAATAGTTTAAGCTGGCATTCACTGCAGAGAAGTATCTGTTCTGTCTCAGCCTAAGTATTTGTCAGTATTGAGCCAGCTACTGCAGTGGTAATTTGGTCTTCTTGAGGGGTGTAAATAGAAGTTATTAAAATATAAAATGAATATTTATAGATAACATTTTCATAAACAGGCACAACGGATGCACATGCAAAAACTTGTTTGGGTGAAAACAAAGAGTAGTTGCAGCTGCTGGTACACGTGAGTAGTTGCTGGAATTTACCTTGAACACAAAAATGTTAATATACATCGTTAAATGTTGGCTTCAAGCAAGCACCTGGATTTGATGCAATTAATGGATCTGGTGGGTGCTGTTCCAATCACCCAAACACCCATGAGACATACCTACAAAGTAAATGAAAACACTTAGTAAAGGGTTTTGTTCCAAGTAGGTCTTATGGCTTTATTTACCATCTCATTTTAAAGCTTTGCTGGCTTGTTTGGCCATTTGTCTAGGTCTTCAGTAACCCACTGACATTCTGGATTCTTATCTTTTTTGGTAATTAGAATTTGCAATTCTAATTCTATAGTAACCATTTATTTACAGGAACTAGGGTTTAAGGAGTGCTTGATTCAGGGTCTAATCTGAATCAAGGCTGGAGAGGGTCAGCAGCCACATCATGTCTTTACTTCTTTGGGAAACACTGGGATTAAAGCAAGGCAGGACAGCTCCATCTTCCACTCTGATGCTGGCAGGAGACCTGACCAGCTGTTTATAAGTCTCAGGGTAGGAAGACCATGTCTGACCAGGGATTGTGCTTCATCCTAGCCTTTCCCAAGCACAGAGATAGTCGGAAATAAACAAAGGTTTCATTTTGGTGATTTAAAGTGATGACTGTACATTTAAGCTTCAGCAACAGCCTTGGAAGGAAAAATTCCCACCTCCTGGAAACCTGAGGCTCCTGTATGGGTAATACTTGAAAGTGTTGAGAGTCAAACACAGAAAACCTCCCTCAGCTGAAATTCTCAAGCCTGTAGAAATCACAGAAGTCGAAGGCAGTGCAAAATTCAAGTCTCTTAAGACTCTGCTGCCTTTTAGTAATGAGTCTGGGACTCAAATGCTACCCAGCCATAGGTAATGTTGGTAAAAAGAAGCTGAATTCTGTCTTTCCAATAGAGGAGTGTGGAAGTGACACACCTGGAAAACACACACAAGGCTTTCTGTGGGAAAAAACTGATGCTTCCTGTTACTTCAAGGCTCTGGAAGGTGCTAGTTGAATTTAGCTTCCAAAAAGCATGTTGTTGCACTGGACCCTCTCTTGCAGCATATGCAAACCTTACTGCAGGTGGGCCTGTTAGCAGATCATATTCTGTAATTGCATCTGGATGGAAACGTGTCTGGAGAGCTCTTTAGGGTGCCTTTGACCACAGGGCCCATGGCCATGGGTAATAGGGTGAAGTGCTGCGGCTGAGTGTTTGAAAATAAGTTGTTACTGCTGCATAATTATTGTCCCTTCATGGTTAAGATAGAGGTTCTCAGGCTCCACTTTGTGTCTGAGAGCAGACTTCAGCACAGAGACAAATACAACCCGAAAATGTTGTCAAAGCTATGTGGCTGCCTTGGAGCTCCAGCTTCTGTCCCGAATCTGTACGTAGCTGGACCTCAGCACTTCATAGGCTGAATACAATGGCAGAATAATTCATATTGGGGGCTCAGAGCAGGCTCATTGTTCCCCAGTTTCAGAACTCTATGCTGAATGGCATCCAGCACTATCTCCTTCTGTTCCTGCCAAGAAGCCTCCTGGTAGCAGCAGCCAGGAGCGTTGGCCACATCTAAACAAGTATCAACAAGATCTTGGTTTTCTTGGCGTCTGTTTCAAGGCTAGATAACATTTTAACCCTTCAACTCACGCTGAAGTGATGTACATGTATGTTCAAGGGCTTTGTGTGAGGTTTTGAAGGACCCTGGAGTCTCCAGAGCAGTGATGGAGGATGATGAGAGGTTGAAGGAACGCCCTGTGGCACTATTCACAACTGCTCTGTAGTCTCCAGATCACAGTGTCAACGCTCTACTAGCCCACATTCAATTCACCCGGTGTGATTTTTAATTCACTGCAGAATGTAGGTATGCAAAATAACACATATAGGCATTGAAAGGCTGGCAAGTGGCAGGGCTGTCTTTAATTTTGCATTATAGAAACATCCTGTTAATGCTTGGCTCCTGCCGCTCACAACCTCTGCAATACAGACCTTTTCTACCAGGTGCCACTTAGACATTCTGGCCAAAACCAACGTGAGTACTCCTTTTGTCCACTCCTCTTTCCTCAGTACCATCCAAGAGGAGTGTGGTTAACCTCTCACCCTTCTGTTTCTGGCTGTGCCACTGAGGATGAAGCGCTGCTGTACCTTCCTTTGCACATCACAGTCCTTGCTGCCTCCAAGTGCAGAGACTTCTCTCTGCACAGCCACAGCAGGGGAGCCATGAAGCATGCTAGCTACACATTTTAAACGTGATGACTCAGCACTGCAAGTGTGAGGAATAGAAATCAGGAGAGTGTTCCCAGAGAAGTCAAGGAGTTGGCTAGAACTACTGTTGTAGTCCGGCAAAAAAGCAAAGTTCATCAGCAAGTATTAACTTCTGAAAAGCCAGAGGATTGGAGGCTGTGATGGAGTTCCATCTCTGGGAAAAGCATAGCTTTCTGTTTTCTTCGTCTCTCTGTTATGATCCAGTAGATCCAAGTCTATTTTCTCCCCTCTTTCTCTCAAAAGAAATAAAGATTTGTTTGCGCTGCTCAATTATCTTCATTGCTCATCAGGCTTAATGTTCCTATTTTGCCCCAGTCAGGAGACAAACAGTCTGGGAAATTATTCAGAAGCAGCATTGGGTTTTAACAGGTTGTTCTCTGGAATGTGTACAGAAAGTTTTGAAGGACAAAACCTAGTAGTAGTAGTAGTAGTGGTAGTAGTAAAAAGAGATGGGGGAAAAAAAAAAAAAGTAATAAGAAAAATCTCAGAGTCACATAAATAGTTTTTAAAATTCTTAAAACAAAGGGACCTTCTGAGGCACAAGGGAGCCATGAGCTGAAAATGGATTGACACTTCTGTGTTTCTTTTTTGACACTGCTGGGGTTGATTAAGTGATAATTAGGCCAGAGAGTGCACCAAGAGTCACTGCTTCATCCTGCTCCTTCACCCCCTCAGGACTTGTCACCACTGAATAAAGGGCAGAACTGATGTTAGAAGTGCCTGCAGTTTTGAGAATGTATAAATCAAGAAGCTTGTGCTTTTTCATGCTTTATGGTTGACTTGAGGAAAATCAAATTTCCAGGCTGATTCCCATCCCCAGAATTAAAGGGGATTGGGTTACATGCTCTTTGCTAGCAGGATCTAGAGTCCACAGAGCTGGTGCATGGACTTTAGTTGTGTTTACATTTCTGTAGACTTAATACAGGAGGTACACAAGTGTTGGCCGCACACAGAGTGCAAAACAAAGCCAGTATCAGTGTATGACACTAGCTCTCCCCAAAGACAGACTATGACACACACACAAAAAAAAACCAACCCCAAAACATTAAAGACATACCCCTGACTGGAGAAGTATGTACTATAGGAAAATATGCATGAATATGCATTTGAAAATTCCCTAGTCAATTGACTGGATTCCCAAGTGAATTTAATTTTAACACTTGTTCTTAATTTCAGATTCTTTCATGAGGTTTTTACATATTCTAATTTTATGAAGTTTTTTTGTGCAAAACTAATTCTTATTTAGAATATAAATTATTCTGTAGTCAAAATATTATAAAATATTTCGAGTAAATAAATTATAACTGAATAAAACCCCTTACATTCTAGAAGCTGGTGTCTCCCATTGATTTGCAAAGAAATGATTTGTTGCATAGCTCAGGGAAGGATGAGCTCTGAGCACAACACCTACAGGGGTTTTAAGTTCTTATTTAATTAGAATATGAGTTAGGCGCTTGTATATGAATTATGTGAGTGCATCTCGTAGCAGCCGTTTCCAATTTCCTACCATTCAATTGCTTAGATAATGTCATAAGAACATAGGCAATTTTTATCCCCGCTTTTTCAGTTAAACTATATGGAAAAAAAATTAAATTCGTTTTCTCTCTTTGGCTTCTGGGAGAAAAGAGCATGTGAATGGCAAACAGAACAGAGTATGAGCATAGCCTAACTTCAGGCCTGATAAAATTTGAGCAAAAGTTCAATGGAATTGGCTAATGTACTTACCTGACTATTTATTCTCCATCCCTGGAAACATTCAAGGTCAGGTTGGATGGAGCTCTGGGCAACTTGGCTTTCTGGAAGATTCACATTGCAGGGGGTTTGGACAGGAGGACCTTTAAAAAATCCCTTCCAACCAAAACCATTTTGTGATTCATTCCATTAGAATGCATGGTAAATTCACCACTCATTAAATTATCTTTTTTTATTTGTGGTTGATTATCAATGCTGTAGCACCTTGCATTCCGACACAAAATGTAAGCTCGTTTCCTATATCCTGTCTGAAACAACCATAGTGTAGCACTGAAGCCTTCCCGTCTCCCTTGGATTGCACATGCAAGTCATCCTCAGGAGGAAACAGAGTTAATGCAAACCATATTTAAAGATTTTGTATCTACAGTGTTTCTAACAATACAACACTTTTATGAGAGTGAGCCAAAAATTGTGAAGAGCCAGACTCCTCTTTATCCCTGGCTTCTCACTAATTTTGAATCATCAGTTTTCAATGACCGGCTTCAAACTGAGCTTTTCTTATGCATCTATCTCATTGCCCATGAACAGCTGGAATTACCTCATATGACTTCTGGTGTCTGGGACCACCAGTGAGTTTTCTCAGAGTTAATGGAGAAAAGCAGGTACATCTGCAGCGCTTTGGTTCATCCTCTCCTGCCTGCATTTCCATTTCCTTGCTCTTAACATGTTTTGTTCCCTGAATTACAGATGTAAAACACAGCAGGGCAGATGCTGCATGTACCTTCCTTCCAGTGCAGAGGAAATGAATAGTATGGCCGCAGCTACACAGCCTTGGCTGCTACCTGGAACTGGATTGAAACGATATTGTTTGGAGTCTTTTTCTTGTCTGATTCCATCTCTCATGCATCAGGCAGGACAAGAGCATGTTAGTACCCTGAATCCTGTTTGCTCCTGGATGGTGCCCACCACACTAGTAGGACTTCTCAGAGGCAGGGAAAGGCATGGTACCTTAGGAGCCTCCTAAAATTTTGTGCCTTTAGCTACCAAATGGTATGCACAGCACCTGGTGCCACTGATTTCCTTCCTTAGCCATGGCAAGGACAAGGCTTGTAACTCAGCAGATCATCAGGAGGCATTTTCATTTAATTCCCCAGCTCTTTTCAGTTGTGCATTTGAGTGTTCAGCTGTTACCATGCTGAAATATGAAAAACTTAGCTAAGAGATACCTTTGGCTATTGTAGCTGTTGGCTCACTCCTGGGAGAGGCAGGACTGCATAATTTATATGATGCTTCTTCCACGTAAGAAGAACATATTTTCAGAATCAAAACTCAAGATAGGTTTGTGGTAAGAGTGCTGAGATTCCTGAGATAGTTCTGTGCCAGTGCCCTGGCCGTCTGTCTGACCAACCCTGCTGAATTTGCTCTTGGCACCCTCCGACCGGCTGGCAAGTGGGTATATTCCTCTCAGTGGAGCGATTTTCCAGTACCAGAGCTGAACTGGAAAGTGAACCTGGAGGCACAGCTCATTGGACTAGCACCTGTGGAATGCGAAAGGAATCCAGACACTTAATTCCTGGGTAGCTCTCCGGAAAATCCCTGCCTTGCTGCTCTCAGTAGCTTTAGCATGCAAGCCTGAGCAGCTGGCATTGCCAATGGGCACTGAAACAGCTGGGAAAGGGCACACTCCTGGGACATTTCTCTTTACAAACGTTTTGTCCCACAGCAGAGAGGCAGTTTCAGGGACCCGTTGGTTTCCTGGAAAACCTGTGATTAAGGCCATTGGTCTTAGTAATTATGAAAATATAAAAATGAGAAAGGAGAGACATGTCTGATGAAATCCTCTGCAAAGAAAATCCTGGGCATTTTAACAGGCATGAAATTTTGGGCTGTGATCACCCCACAAAGGAGGGAAAAGGCACACTCCTCTGTCAGCATTTGTCCCTCTTACCTTGTCAAGTGAGACCCCTTCTACAACTCACAGGGATCCCCCAAAAGGCAGTGCACCTCACCTTATCACAGTGTCTAGGGGCAGCAGAGAGAACCATTCTCTACTGGGCCCTGTCTTAGGGGGGAATATGGCACAGAGCCAATACCTGACTTAAAATGACCACATTTTAGTGAGATGACCCCACCCACCCTTGTACACAAACATTTAGCTCACATGGCTGAAGCATATGGACTGTTGTGTTTATAAGTTCAATACACTCTGTACACCAAATAAGGCAAGTCTAGTTAAAATACACAGAGTAAAAAAGGAATATTTTTCTTCATGTCACCACCCCTCTTCAGCACCACTGCGAACACCACAAATATCACTACATACAAGTAGCTCAAGTGGCCCCAGGATGTCGTGGATTTACTCTCACCTCCAGCTAGAGCATTAAATCAGCAGCTGTGCCTCTGAAGTGAAGGTTAGCCATCACTCAAAAAGTTCCTGATGGGTTGTCATTGGCTTCTAAATCAACAACTTCCCTAAAGAAAAAGAAACTCTTTTAGGAACAAACAACTCCCTTGTCAGCAGAGGCTTGGCCAGCACACAGGCAGATGCTAATGACTTCCAACAGGGAGAAGGGTCAAACTCAAAAATCCCATAAA
Organism: Hirundo rustica; assembly: GCF_015227805.2. NCBI lineage: Eukaryota > Metazoa > Chordata > Aves > Passeriformes > Hirundinidae > Hirundo > Hirundo rustica. The sequence goes on along the minus strand of NC_053451.1, from coordinate 56,506,276 downwards.
TTTCCTGACCTAGATGTGACCAGGCTCATCATGGTTGAGAATGGTATCACCATTAAGACCCCAAAATAGCGATTATTGTCATGTTTAGCACAAGTAATGAGAAATATCTGTTACATCTGTTTATATTTCTTTGAATAAAGCATTCTTGTCGGCGTGTGTGTAGCAGGAAATTACTTAATCTCTGAGCAAATTGCAGTATGAGGCTGGAGTATGACTTCCCCAGGTGGGAAAGCATTTTACCCTAACAAAGGTTAATGACTTGCTGGCAGTTCAGCCAGGTCATTATCAGTGATATCTGGTCGCTGCCAGGCTGGGAAAGGATGGCCAGTGCCCACGAAAAAAAGCCATCAGCATCCTTAGACAGCTGAAGGCAGACACTAGCCTTGGGGCAGCAGTGTGGATAATGTTCCCGGATAAACTAATACCAATAATCCCGGGAGTGAGAAGTGACTTGAGGAGAAGCCTGGAGTCCCCAAGGAAGGGGAAGTAAAAGAACTGAGGTTTTCTGTCAGGAAAGAGTATTAAAGATGTGAATCTTAAGTAAAAAGTGGGTCTTTAGATACGGCTCATTAAGTGAAAGTTCTTGGACCTGATCGGCTGATAAGCAAATAAGTGCATGTGCTTTTGTCTTCTTCCCCTGTTTCTTGGTCCTTTCAGGGTGCTGTTTGCATTTAGGCTCTGTAAATAGGCACAAGTGTCTGCTATGTGTTAGACTGGTGTTAAGGATGAGGAGAATGTGTCTGAGGCGCCTGGCAAACAGCAAAGCTATTCCCTGTTGTATGGCTGTTGCAATCCTTAACCTTAAACACTCAGTGCCCCAGCTGTGTGCTGAAGTCATTTCTGTGGGCATGACTTTTTTTAGATGGAAAAAGAGGTGTTCTCCACACAAGTGCAGGGGCTGTATATTTAGGAACAAGAAGGAGGAGGATCTGTCTGGACCTTCCCAGCGACCTACATTAGCTGGGGAAGGACGTAACGTAACGCTCCAGCAAAACAGTAGGAGAGGGTTCACACCCCCAGGATTTTGGTAACAGGCACATGTTAGCAAATAATATTGCATTTCAAGTAACAATACTCCAGTTAAAATGAGTAATCATGCAGAAGTTTAGGATCGGATTATTTTCTTTCCCTATAGGAATTTTACATACAAGAATTCTCCATGTTGCCATGGTTTAGCTCATCACAGGTATGTCAACATCTTTAAGGTGGGCATGATTTCCTAAGTCTGTCTTTAAATAAAAGGGCTCTCATTTGTAGACATAATGAGTACATACAGCTCTCAGGGAAATGCCTCTGAAAAAATACAGATCTTCATACCTGTACTGTGAGTTTATCCATGCACACGGGAGGGTATTACAGTGATCCCAGCCAGCCAAAACTTCAAATTAATCTTAGTTCCTTTCCTCCTTTTCATCAGGGACACATCAGCACAAATCAGATGAAATTGTCCCACATAATGTGACCACTGACACCCAGGTAGTGGCTCTGGCTGGGATGGGGTTAACATTCCTCTGGAAGTGCTGTGCTTCGCACTTGTACCTAGGAGGGTGTTGGCCGCTGTGGGCAGCACCCACACAGCACCAAAGCTGTCTTTCCAACACCCCCAAGGGCCGCCAGGAATTCCATTGGAATATTCCTATGGAATATTCCATACCATATGGTGTTGTGCTTAGCAATAAAATGTAATAGAAGATGGGTTGGGGGGATGATTCATTACTGAGGCGTTTGTCTTCTGAAGCAGCCACTTTGCATACTGGAGCCCAACTTCCCAGGAAGCATCTGGACACTGCCTGCTGATTGGAAGTACAGCATACATCTCCTTTGCTTTTGCTTCACTTCTGCATGTAATCTTGGCTTGCCCTTTTTTTTTTTTTTTTTTATTTGACTGCCTTTATCTTGACCCATGAGTTTTTCCACTTTATTTTCTCCCACCCAGTGTCCTGCTGAGGAGCGGGGGTGAGAGAGCAGCTGGGTGTGCATTTGGCATCCAGGCAAGGTCAGCCCACCACACCAGCCGTGGCACATTTGGCCCCAGAAAAATGAGTGTGGCTTTTTGTCATATTCCCAGATGAGTGACTGGGAAAAGTCTGTGTTCAGAAAGACAACTTACAGTTCTTTAAAAATTAAAACAAATGTATGAGGGAGAGAGTACTTCCATCCCATGTTCAGTGGAGCAAGGCTGTCTCTATAGGATTGTATTACTCACTGACTTCTTCTCCTCATGACAACAGGATGAGCAGCCACTTGTGCTAATAAGGCTGCCAGAGGAATGATGTGAGTGGGAGCCATCCTCTCCTGCAGACCTGTTCTTGTGACCCCGTGGGAATTCTCGAGCACCCACCTGTGCCCATGTGTATTTGCCCTGACCAAAAATATGAAGAACAAAATGGGATTCATGTTCAGCTCAGTTAAACTGAAGCAATGTAAATCTAATACTGTCAGTGGCAGTATTTAGTACAGTGACCTGAAAACCTAATCCAAATTCATTTTTTTTTTACATGTTGTATTGGAATTTTTTTCATTTTATAAATCATCTTCTTCAACCCAGATGAATTGTTATGTGATTAAGGGACCTGCTCAGAGATAAGAGATGAGAAATTTGCCAGCCCCATAAATTGATGTGCAATTAACTGAGTAATTTTAGCATCTTAGTGCCGCGGGTATTTTTATTTATAAAGGGATGGTATTTTCCCCTTCCTTCGGTGGAGGGAGTTGCATAGAATGTAGCAAACACCTGTAATGATCTTCAATTATTTCAGCTATGAGCTACAAAACCCACAGTATTAATGGAGCCTCAAAATTTCATCCCAATGGAAGTAAAGACTTATTAAAAAATGACATTAAGGAGAGCATGTCTCAGGCTCTAAGATATATTTAAGGCCTATATTAAAGACTCCATTAAAATTCTATTGATATTATTGGTGATTTTCCTTTTCACTTAGTGGGATTGACTCCATACACAGAGCATACAGAGTATGCTCTTTCAGCTATTATCCCAGGCTGGAGGAGCTGCTGCTCTTTCCTCTTTGCCATAAATACGTAGCTGGAGCTTGTGAGGTCCTTGGCTGTCTGGCAGGGCTTCAAATTACGGCAGGTAAACTGGAGGAGCGTAGCTTCTTTCTCACTCTTCTTATGTAGCCTTTCACGTTTGGATTCCCATGGCAGAGCCAGTGGTGGTTACTGAGTTTTTTCTCTAGTACAGCAGTCCTAGCAAACACTGAAAGCTGCCAGCTGCCTCTGCCTCTGCATCTGCACTGGCGAAACTCACCTCAAACCTTTTGGTGCCTCTTCCACTCCCCGGAGCTTTAGTGACTCATGGATGCGCATGGAGAGGAAAACACTAAACATAACAGCACTTTGGGTATATGGTTTCAAACTTATATCTCTGAAAAGTTACTGGTAGCAGAAACATCAAGGAAATTCAGCTCTGAACTCACTCCTCAGGTCTCTGGCTTGCTGTGGTGCAATAGTCATTGTAACGTGTACAGCCCTGGAGTAACTAAGTGGGTATGAGAGAGTCTGTGGCTCCTGGACGCCTGTTGGATTCACTGTCAGAACCAGAGAAGGCTTATTAAAAGACATGATGTAGTCCATTTATTTTAGTTTGAGGTTTTCAGGCATGCAATTTGATTTGCCTATGTGCGACAGGTTAAACTGGACAGTTCCTTATTCAGCCTCAGTTTTCTAATGTTAATCACAACCTTATCTTGCTTGTTCCAGAGCCCTCCTCCCAGTTCACTCTCCTACACCAGCATACAGTTGTTTTATTTTTAGATAATTAACCTTTTCTTTTGCCAGCAGTAGATAAAGTGCAGGGCTTCATAATTTATGTGCTTGTCTCTGACTTCTCCACACCCCAGTGGGGGCTTTCAATCATTGTTAGAGCTGGAGTCTCAGTTTGAATCCATGACACAGGGCTGTCTTATTACTTACCCTGAGTAGAAATGCAGCAGAGATTGATGAAATGAATGATTTTTAGTACCCAGAACTGACTGGAATTGAGATGCTGAATGATGAACCCAAAAGAAATTTTAAAAAGGCAGAGGTGCACAGAGGCTGTGTAACACCAAGTATCACTCAAAAACACAGTTCTTGTTAAAAGGCAAACATCTGACTGCGACTGGATTTTCAATGCCTAGTTTACAGAAAAATACGAGAGATTTTATTGACTAAAAAATTTCTCAGGAGGCATATTTATAAAAGCAGCACCTAAATATTGCAATAAAACTCTTCTAGTTGAGCCAAGAAGATAAGCAATGTCCTAGGCAAGTCCTGTCCCACAAGCCTAATTTCAACAAGCAGGCCTTGGAAATCAGTTTATTGGATATTGGCTGAACAGAACTTTTATCCAGGGCTGCAGGGGCTTTTACTCTTCAGATCATTGAGGGGTTTGCCTTTTATGAAAGCTGTAAATAGAACATGATTCAGGACTGCACATCATTACTTCTTTGTACTTGTGAACTCTTGGAAAGTCAGTGTGACCTGGGATTGCATCTGATTTTTCTAGGAAACAGGATTCTGTACTGTATCAGGGTGCAATGTCATAAAGTGTGCAGATATCATAAAAGCGAGTTCTTGCTGTGCTCCCTTAATTTGAGTTAATCTGCACTTTGATTAGAAGTAAGCATTATGTGCAGAAGAGAGGAAAGGAAGTCCTTTACTTTCTTCAGCCACAGAGAGGGAAATTCACAGATTGTCTTCAGATTCCTTTCCAAACCTATCATCATTCCCAGTCCTCTGGACAAATACATGATTTTGCTGCAGTGGTCAGGGCCTGTATAGACTTTCAAGCTCCATTTACTGGAAAATGAAGGTGAGATTGTCAGAACAATTGCTTGATGTCCAAGAGACTGAAGTGCAGTCCTTGTTTCTGCTGTGAATGGTCATTCCCTGATGCAGGAAAGGGAGAGAAGACTGTTCATTGGGCTGACCCAGTAATGCAGTTGAGCCCTCGCACCTCACCCCTAAAACTCAAACGCTCTTTCCTCTTTTCCATGCCTCTGCAGAGCAGCAGCTGTGACCTGGTGAAGGTGTCAGGTGGGAAAGCAAGGAACTGCGTGATCTGTTCTCCATCACCTCCAGGTCTCTCCATATTCTTACCCCCTCCCTGCACCAGCCCCGCATCAGCAGCAACACACAAGGGCAGGGGGCAACCATGCAAATGGGAAGGGAGGCAGAGGGCCTTGCCCCAGCCTTGCTCTGCACAGCCTGTCTGGATTTTTATTAAGCCATCCAGGGGCCTGCCTGCCCACACTGGTAATTGCATTTTGTTGTGGCTGTTATAAAATACATTGGAAACATGTGGGTCTAGAAGGGCACATTAAACTCCTGCATCTCAGTTAGTGTGCATTTTTTCTACCCTGTTTTATTCTGATTTAACAGGACAAAGGAGACATTTCAATGAGGAGCTCTGGCTCTCTTGTATTTCTGTTTTCTCCAATGGGCTTCAGGAATGTGTATCAGCTTCAGTGCAAACACAGGGCTTACAGCTTCAAAGGGACTATTTTGTTCTGGCTAAATCACCCCAAATGGCAACCCAGGGTAGCATCCCCTCCCTTTATGACATTTCCAACTGACTTGTGAAAAGGGGCTTCATCTCTAGGGGAGCATTTGATGTCAGGACAATACCTGATGAGGAATATCTGTGGATATTCTATCTGTCAGAGTTGCATTCCTATATCTACTCATGGGACAAGTTTTCTGCATTGCTCAGGGCTCCTGGCTACCTATCTGAATGGGTTATCTCTTGGTTATAGGCAGTGGCACTTAGAACCTGGTTCTATATAAAACACCAAGAAGCTACCTGAGGTTCTGCAGGATCAGTCCCTGGGTTTATGGACAGATCCCATTTTGCCTTTGTTTGGCTCCTCTTTGTGCAGCCCTGAAATCAGGAGCTGATCAAGGAAAGAAGCCAGATATGTCAGGTTTCATCATGTCCTCAGTTCCTGATAAAGGATGAGGATTGAGCAGCCCAGTTCTCACAGTTTCCAGCTTTAATTTACCATTGTGCACAAAGCAGTGTTTAAAATGTTGCTTACACTCTCCCCTGCAAATAAAAGAAGTCTGTGCCTCCGACAGAAGGTATAAAGTATTATGTTTATTCAGTGAAAGATAGCAATCATGAACGTTAGGCTGCATTTAAAAGCCTTGGACTTCATAAGGGAACTTGACTTCAGTTTAATAGGAAAAAAGGGGAGATACGGAGGGGGTGAGAGGAAAAAGAAGGAAGTTTCAAACAAAAATGTTCCAAAACCCCTTGAACAAGAGTTTAATTTTGCCTGTTAAGCTTAAACAACTTTCCATTAACATTCCTTATTGAGTACTGTAAATGGAAAAAGCAAATAAACATTAGTCTGTGGCCTGATATGTCATCAGTGATGCTGTTCATGATTTTTTTCCTCTGTCAATGACAGGGAAGGTGCCAGCAGCACCACTGCTTGCCAGCCTGGTCAGACTCTGACCTGCATCTCTGTGCAAAGCAGGCAAGACAAAAAGCCTTGTTTCACCTCCATGCTGCCTAGAATGGGGATTGATGTGGGGCCTCATAAAATGCACCCTGATGGTTGCCAAAGGAAAGCCTTCTGCCATCACATCCTACATTACCTTCCCTGAGCTGGTCATGTTCTGCTTTGCAAAGTCAGTAGGGTTTTCTGGTACCCACCATTTTCAACTTCACAACTGTAATAAGCAAGGACATCTCTTTAATTTCCAGTCTGCATTTTATTGATTTACTTATTCTTATGCCAGGATTCACTGCAGTAGTTCCATGCTTGCTCGCTCTCTCTTTCTATGTCTCTCTCTCTCTCTCGTGTTTGACCCTTCCTCCTCCTCACTGGTTTAAAACACGTGAACATCAGTTATATCCCCTTTCAAGACTTCACACTGAACTAGATAAAATCCTCTAGATCCTTCTCACGAAAGGTGTGTCATCATTGTGCTCGTGTCTGTATCATGACTCAGCAGACTCATATCACTAAGTACTTAACCCACTTTCTCATAAATACTTGTACTCTTCATCTCATCTGGGAATTTGTCCTACCACTAACGATGCTTTCTCTATTGCTGTATCTTTCTTTGCCTTTTTTTCCTTGCCATTGCTGTGTCTTCCTTTGCTTTGCTTTCCTCTTGCAGTCTGCACAAACTGAGGTGTAGGAGAGATGCTTTCAGACTTGCCCATTCACCTCTCAGTTTAAATTTCTTCTTATCAGGAACAATATTTGAAGGCGAGCAAAAGAAATTTGCTTATGCATAAAATACTTTCAGGAACATTCCGAACTTGTTTCAGTCTTCTCCACACTCCCGACATAAAAAAGTAAGTGTATGAATGTATATGTCTTCATGTGCAAAATGTGACAAAGCTCCCTATATATTTATTGGAAAATCAGAGCTTAATTCTATTGCTTAAGTGTAGCTGTCTGGTGCTATTTGTGACACCAGAGATCATCTAAGGCATCTTCACTAAGCTTGGAGATATGACACAAGAGCACCACACCTTTCTGGAAAAGCATCTCAGACACAGCTGGGCTCCTCAGGGGTGTCTGGAGCCTGTGCTTTGTTAGCAGAGTCAGAGCAAGGAGCACAGAGTTATTCAAGCCACCTGCACTGTCTTCCAAACAGCTCTGCTGGCAGTGGAGCCTGGTGTTAATGAGCCACAGGAGCTGTTGGCAGGGGCAGGAGCTCTGACACACAGTTCCCACGTATGCGTCCAAATACCTCGTCCCTTGGCTGAATGTCGGTGTATGTGCTTAACTCAGCTTGCGGGGCTCTGGGGGGGCATTTCAGAGCATCCATTGACTGGGTAAGGAAATTCTGCTCTTGGGATCAGATGCCTCCAGTGAGATGGTATTTCTGTGGAAGAGTGAATGTGGAGAGGAGGAAGACTGTGAAAAAAACCAGGAATGGAGGAGTTGTATGGGATCTTGCATTACAGAACAGGTGCCTGTGTCAAATATTTATGGAGGGGGGATTATGAGTCAGGCACCTTTCAGTTAAAAGGCAGTATAAGCAAAGAAAAGCTGCTAAGTAAGATTCTTTTTTAATGATTTATTTAAAAGGAAGAAGTCCTGATGGACTGAAGGAGCTAATTATCAAAGACAGTTAATCTGACAAATTGAATATGTGTGTGTGAGTTTCAATCAACTGTAGAAAATACCTTAAACTTCTATTCCAAGAAAGAAGAGAGAAGAACCAGCAGAGAAGGATTGCTATCGTAACTGGATGAATAATCCAAGATGAAGAATCCTAGAAACAAACAGGAAACAGAGAGAGAAAAATAGGAAAATGAAAGCAAGGAAATTCTCTTAAAAGTTATAGAGGTAAAAGCAAGATTTTGCAAGCCCCGAGTAAATTTTAGACTTCAAAAGTTGTGAGAAAGGATGACACATTCACTGGTTATACAAAAAATGGAGAAGTAAGAAAGTTGAGCATTATGGGGCGAACATTAAAGATGTTGTAACTTGTTCTGAAGCCTCTGTTTTCAAGAGCTTGGGGAGAAAGGCAGTGGTTAATGCAAATGAGGTTAACTACGTGGAGCTCAGGTGTTTATGAATTCATGAAGGGATAACTTCCATCGCCGGACTTTGAAAGAACCAGCAAACAACACCAGGTTTGGTAAATAAAATTCACCAAGTTTTTAAAATTCAAAGGTTTTAAATCAAATTCACAGTTTAGGGGTGATATTACAGAAATACAGAACAGCAAAGGTTATATCTATGTTTTAGAAATGTAAAAAATGTGACATGGAAATACACAGGCTTATTTGTCCCATCTCAACCCACCACAGGTCCTTAGAATGAAATAAAAGAATGTGGATAACAGGTAAATGAAGAAATGCAGCACATCAGACTTAAGTGACCTTTCCTTGGAAGGCCAATGAATTTTCTGAGACAAAGAAAATTAAGTGAATCATGCCTGTCTATACTTAAGTGAAGCATTTGAAGGAGGGCTACATAGGCAATTGTTAGGTGAACAGGAGGAATATTGTAGAGAACTGGCTAAACTTGGGCCATAAATGGAGCTAGCATTGAAAGTCAAAGCATGATAAGGAAGGCACTCTCTCTGATGGAGCTGGTGATTTAAGAATTTCTTGCTAATGTAGAGAGAAATCAGAGAATCTGAATAAAAAAGGATGTGATTCAAGGTTCAAATAACAAAAGATTTTGCTGTCAGCGGAGTGTTTTTCTGAAGAAAATGTCCAAAAGACCAGGTGACTAGAAGGCAACTGTGGTGAACAAGTCATGAGAAAGACAAATGTAATCTTAAACGTATCAGTATATCCAACAAAAACAGGAAAGCAGGTATGCAGTTTTAGAAGACAGTGAAATTTGAGGTGCAGTATCTCAGTTAGGTACAACTAGGTTTTATTTGGTTAGGGGTTTTTTAGGCTTTTTTTTTTTTTTTTTTTTTTAGCTTAGTTAAAGCTTTACAGCATGTTAGCTTTGTTTATTCAGCAAAAGGTAAATACTCTCACTCCAGTTTTTTTCATGTGACTCAGAGTCTCTCCTTCACATATCCCAGCAGGTCCTGCCAGCGCTGCCTGGCAAAAGCCTGCCACCTTTGTCCTACCTCTGCTTTCTGCATGATTTTATGTCCCAGATACCAACCATGACTTGTCTGGGAAATGGTAAATCATGACTCTGGACTGACACGTCGTATCTGTAACTGTAATTAAAGTTATTTTAAAAGCATCCCTGTCTCTCCTAGGCGAAGCATTTGGGGGAGTACAGATTACAGTGCATCTGAGGCACAGTAACGGCAGTGGGCTGGGCTGGTTCCCACTCAGGCTTTTGCCCTTCTACTGTTGTCTTGCTCACCCACCGTATCCTGATACAGCTTTGCAGAAAAAACATCTGCTTTGGCTGGCTTTGCAGACTGTTTGACCTGATTATACGTGGTCATAAAACCATCCTAAAACCTTTGCTACTCAAGATTAGTGTGTGAATTTGTGCTAGCTGTTCCTGAGCAACTTCAGAGAAGAGAAAATCAAAGGACATTTCCAGGTTTTAAACCTTAAATTGAGACTCTTGAGGTCAGACCAGAAATAGCTATGAAATCACTACAGATAAAAATTAATGACTGGCCCAAGTTTGGGTGCAAACACTAAATCGCAGAAGATTTTTCTGCAGGCTCTTCTGATCCATCAGGCTTCTTAAAACAAAAAGCATTATTATATTAGAATATTTTATTTATATATATATATATATATATTAGAATAGACATCAAGAGCAAGATTCAGCAAAATTTACCTACAAAAACACAGGTTCTGCCTGAGAAACAGAGGACAGTCTTCTGGAAGCAGTGATGAGCTCTCACTGCAAGTGTGGGGTAAGGAGAGCTAAAAAAACAATTCTTGCTTGTATAAACAGGCAGGTGATAAGTAAGGAACATGGTTCACCCCTATGAAAACACATCTGGTGCTGGTAGACAACTTCAACATCAGTTTCATAAGGGAGGGGACAATAAAGAAGGGCAGTAAAAAAATTACTCCTGGTCTGGGAAAAATGCCTGCAAATGTGAGGTTGAAATTTTAGCAAAGAAAGGGCTGGGAAGTGACTGTACTAGAGTAGGCAATTATGTGGAATCAGTAAAAGATGCTTCTATCTAGTTGCAGCATGAGATGGGAAGAGGTACTCGAGAGAAGTGCAAATTCCTGACCCCATTGCCAGCATGTACGGGTGAACTGATGTATATGGTGCACAGGTAGCACAGCTACACAATCTAATGGTTTTCTTCTTAATCCTAAATTCTGTGAATCTTTGAGTCATAAAGCAAAGACCTTTCCCCATTCAGGATTCCCATCCCTCACCAGAGGAGAGAGCAAAAGTCCTCTGGAAGGCTTTCCACTGGCTTCAGGGGCTGTGGGCCAAGGCCACAACATAGCTGTGACAAACTTCTCTTTAGAGAAATATCAAATTACAGTAGTAGTCTAAAAAATGTCCGTGCTTCCAGGGAAGTGAAATTAAGATTTTGAAAGAGAGATCAGTGCTGTCTTTTCTACCCACACAGACTCAGAAAACCTCACCCAAACAACCCTTACCGATCCTGGGTGTCATGCTGGGGCACTGCTGACAAGACTCTGAGCATCTCTGAGGAATTAGCCCTTCACACTAATTTTCTGGCAGGCAGCTTAGGACCAATCTCTTCTATATATTACCTTTGATCTGCAATTTTATTCCTTTTGCCAGGGCTTAGCTCACTGCACTGCCGTATCCTCAGGTAAAAACCATGTGAGCTCCATTGTGCTGCACAGCTAGAGAGATGAGCTTCTCCTCTCGACCCTTGCACAAGGCTCGAAGGTTAAAGCAGTTATGAGCTCCTCACTGGGACTGACTAGCTAATTATCAACTTCAATTTCATGCACTGTTTTTATCCATTTAGCTCCTAATGAAAGGCTTTGATGCTGCATTTAACAGAAAAATTCCCGTTCATGCTCACCGGCTTTTCAAATCTCCTTTGCCATGTCAGGAGAGACGCACTTTTTTTTTCAGGAGGCTGAGACCTCTCTGCTGAGCTGTTAAATTCAGTGTTAGGTGCTATAGCAGCAAGAGTACATGGTGCTTTTCACCATAAGGGCCTGAAACCAGCCAGATTCTACTTACATATGTGCCACAGAAAAAGACAAGGATGGGGAAAGACCCAGGCGCAGATTTCTCTGTCCAAGTGCTGCTCTGTGGTGGCACATGAGAGGTGGGCAAAGGAGCACAGTCCCTGCTGTGCTCACTGGTGGGAGATTTCAGTGGAGATTGCTCTTCTGGTGGTCCCTCACTCTCCACAGCCATTGTAGTTTTAGATGGCATGCCAAATCTAGGCCGTTGGATTTGGTGATAAAATTGTTAAACCACACAAGGACAAGAACAGCAGTTGGAGTCTGGTGCATTCTGACTCCATAAATCACACCTGAATTTCACCAGACTTGCTTCTTTGAGGAGCATCTTCTTAGGGCCATGTGTAGGACAGCACAGGAATAAACACATGTTTAATCTTAAATGCATAGTTCCCTGGGTGCATCAAGGAGGGGAAACCGATCTCCTGCAGCGCTCTGGTGGATGTGGCCAAGAAAGATTATGTGTAACCTCTGTCTGGCAGTGATCACTATCCAGGCTTGTGACCCTGATTTTCCTCAATTATGTCATCAGGATAATTATTTTTCCCCCATTCTGCCCGAAGACATTTCAGTTCCGATCTGTCCCAGCTGAAACAGCGCAGCTTGGTCTGGCAAAGAGCAGCCTGAATATTTTATTATGCTGGAGGTTTAAATCTGATACTGAGTATCTGAATGAACCCTTTCTTTCTTTTTATGTTTTCAAACACAGTGGAACCTCCTAAATACCATCTTCCTCTACCTCTACAGCACTGCAGGAAGAGCTCTTGCCAACTACATCATCAGCTGATAGTGGGAAAAATGTCCATGTGATTTCATAGAAGCAGTATGAAGGGACAGAGACTCTCCTGCTGTTCCCAGGAGAAGATCATGGGTGCATCTGGAGACTGAGATAACCAAATGGTAGAGTGGGATGAACTTAGGCTTGGAGAGGTTTGGAGCTAGGTTGTGCCTGCACATATGGCACAATGATCTCTTCTCTTTGCTGGGTGATTCTTTACTGGGGGTTCCTCCCAAGAAAATCTCAAATAGAAAGCACAAAAAATTGGGACCTTTTTTGTCCCTTGCTGCAGAAAAGAAAACAGCCAAGCAGCACAGACAGCTCAGTATCAAGGCCTCTGAGCTTACTTGTTTCTAAAACCAGACCACCTGACTTCAGTAAATCCTCCTATTTCAGCATCATTTCAAAGCAAGAGTAAGAATCCTAGGGTTTGACTATGACCTAACTGCTGAGAAGTGCAATTTTGCTCCCCTTAAAATTCAGGCTAAACAGTTTCAAGCCTCCAGACAATTTACTTTACTTGTCAGGTTCTGAAATCACTTTAAAAAAGGTAAATATTCTCTACTAAAGTGACTGCACATCCTGAAGAGGTGTTTACTAGGGCCAACTAAAAGCAGAGCCATAATAGCCTTGGGTAGAACTCCCTTGACACCCCACGGAGCCCTATTCCCCTCCCAGCTGACTAACACTATTTGAAAGTCTACTGCATCCTCATTTTCTGTGTGTGCTTCTGGGGAATAAAGGACAAAGGAGAGGCAAAGTGTGCAATGAACTGCTCCTGAAGATGGCTGGAAAACTGCAGTCAATCTGTCACAGCTCACTTCCCACACAGACCCACAGCAAGGGTTAACAAAAGCAGAGTAGATCACAACCCTCCTCTGGAGTGCCAGTGTTCTGCCATGCAGCAGCTGTACCTCGTGAAGGGAAGGTTTGAAGCTTTAACTGCAACAAGAAAACCTTCCCTACGAAGAAAACACACAAGCAAAAAGGTGAGAGCCTAAACTCTGACACCAGTGACTTTAAACCATGTCTCAATAAGACAGGCAGATTGTCTGGCTGCCATGCTATTCAGAGGTGATATCAAGTATTGATTTATTTCCATGAAACCTTAATTACATTGTTCAAAGTCTTGAAAAAGAAAGAAGGTCTTGGATTTATCAGCAATTCAACACCAGGCAACTGATAACAAAACCCATCAGTGATTTTGAACTGTTTTCATACACTTCTTGATATGTTTCTTAGGAAAAAAAGCCAAAAAAAACCAACAACAAAACAGAAGACAATCATCAACAGATAAGCCCTTTTAATCTAACTAACCAGTGCAGCATGCTGGCTGCAGCTTGTTCCATTACCTCCTCACACTGTCGAGGCTTTATGCTTCACTTATCCGAACAGATGAGCAGACAACCTCTATTTCCAGAGCATCCTTTGGATTTTTTGATGTTTTGAATTAGTGATGCAAATCTAATTTTGCCAAAACAGGCCTAGACTTCATTACTGAAGGAGCACTTTCTACGTGGATCAACAAGGCTGCATTGTGTCGCTGTCTGATGTAAGGTGCAGAAATGCCCGATTTATCAGAATATTAAATGCAAGAGCCTGATGTGATTTCTCTCTGGCCTACAGAGTGTAGGTTTGCTGTTCTGCAGCTGAATTCCCTTCATCAAACACCTCATTACCTTGGCAAAGTGAAGGGAAATAACAACTTAAATACTTCAGTAATATGCTGCTCATATATTAACCCATGAGCTGTAGCCATAGGAATCAGACAAGCACCACAGCGTATCTTTTGTTTAATAGAAAATCAAACCAGAAAAATATATATTTCTGTTGAGTCTGGGATGTCACTCCTGACAGAAGTGAGTGTGAGGGAGGAGGAATGATGTTGGTAAGGAATTCAGTCTATTTCTATTCTGGGGTACCTGAGAGCATGTCTGAGGTGTGTGCTCCCACTCTGTGCCGAAATAAAACACGGGTATGTGCCACCCACCCCCGCCAGGCTCTGGTGTCCCCCGTGGGTGTGCAGGCTGGACAAAAGCTCTGTCAATCTGAAAAGTCTCTCATCTGCACTTCCAAGGGAGTATTGTCCCACAGTATCCCCCCTGCTATTCTACTGGCCAATTTAAAAAAAGATCAGGTTTGGTTTTCTTTCTGATTGACTAAAATCTGAGTGACCTTGTAGAACTGCTTGTTCCTTCGTGGATGAGCTATCTTATGCAAATCAGTGTGGGTAATTTTTGTCTATTTAGCAGAAGTATTTGTAATGGAACAAACATTGGAAATTACAGATGGATACTCCAACAGAAGGAAGCACCTAGGAACACAAGAGCAATCCCCGGGGTCTTGCAAGCCAGCATACCATCCCTTGTGACATTGTCCATTTGCAGTGAAATTGCCAAATAAGAGAAAACTAAATTGCAAAATATCTGTGTGCAGTGAGGATAATGCATAATCCCTTTAGCACAGGGTCACTAGGAAGAGGAGATAGGTCTATTGAGGCTTCAGAAGTTATATTTCATCTCAAAAAGCCTCTTCCTCAGAGGAATGATTGCCCGGAAATTCTGCACCTCTCAAGACAGAAAGTGCTCCCAAATTCATCTTGAAAGCCTTCGTCATTGTTAGCTTTTTAGCTGTGGCAAACAGGGAATGGTTGCCAGCAATCAGCTGAGTAGCTGAGCACTTTGATTTTGTGGCTCATGCTGTAAAGCTCTGCTCTGCTCAGGACTGATATACCTGCCACAAGGCGTAGGAAATATTAGTGCCACGGGCCACTGTGTGCAAACCCAGAGCTGTTATGCAACACTTAATTTCCAGAGAACTGTAAACTCCAGTGAAATGTGTATCTTCTCTGTCTGTTGTTGATGTTGCCTGTTGATTTATCTATCCATCCATCCATCCATCCATCCATCCACCCAAAAGTAACTCACAGCTAGAGACTTCTCAAATGTGGTACGAAAGTTTCCATGTTCCTACTTCCATTCTCCCAGGAGTTATTTTTCTGGCAGTTCACAAAACTCTTTGTCAGTATCTATAAAGTAAAAAAGCTTAATTGTGCAGAACTGGTAGTTATATGCTGATGGAACTCTGTCTACTGGGTACAAAGATGGCCAAAAATCATAAGTAACTTACTTTTGGAATAAAAATTGAAACAGAAACTGCGGATTTTTTATTACACTGTAACAAAAGTCACTGTATTTTCAAAGTGTACCTTCATTTGTACATACTGCTAATTACACATTTAACTAAAGGGGAGAGCTGCTGCAGCAAACCATATAGGGGTTTGAACAACAGGAAGAAAAGGGTTTTCTTATTATGGAAATAATAGGAGTAGGTATAGTTCAAGTTCTTTGTTCGTTCTAGACTGCCCTACACCATATTCTGTAGGGATGCAAAGAACAGCGAGCATCCTCAAAGATACCTGAATCTCACTTTAAAGCCCCTTGAAACATTTTTGAAACTTTCCCAGTGCAGAAACCTTTGAGCATCCCAGCAAGTCCTGTCTGTGCCAGCAGGCTTTGAAGACCTGACCTTGAGGATCCTTGGCCCAGATTGGTAGACACATATAACTCTCACTGAAATGGGACTAAGCAGGGGTTAGCGAGGTGATGAAGAGTCAGATCCTCATTTTCACTGTCTAACTCAAAAAGGTATGGGGACATAAAACTGGGCCACAATCATTTGCCACAATTGCAAATCATTATGTGAGATCAGCACTGAAGGCCAAATCTAAGACAGGCAAATCTAATGATGCATCACTCAAAAGGACCAGGCAATAAAATGTTCTCGATCTTTGAAGATATTATATGCTCATACATTTGCATAAAAATTGTCTTAAAGGGGATGCAATTATTTTAATGATATCCCTAAGCTGTATCTGGGCAGGTGCAAGTGGCAAGTTGTATTTCTGCAAGTGCTTCAGACCTTTCAAAATAATACATTTTTGGAATTTGTGATTATACTGAGAACATTGGCTAGCTGGCTGAAAGATCAGGCCTGAGTAGAATAAAATCTAGTGACTTTGGAAGTCAAACAAAGCAGTTAGCAATTTCTGCTTGAAGAAAGGAGCCCAAGGAAGACAGAATGCCTTTTAATGGGTTTTAGGGTTTTCTTGTTGTGTGCTGTTTTGGGGGTTTTGTGTGGTGTTTTTTGTTTGTTTGTTTGTTTTGGGTTTTTTGGGTTTTTTGGGGGGTTGTTTGTTTGTTTTTTTGTTTTGTGGTGGCTAAATTGCAATTGATCCTTATCCAGATTTAACCTCTGTGTGTGGCTTTCCTCAAGGAGGTTTTGTATTATGCAGACCTGAGTAAGTGTGCTCTGGCTCCCCTTCTTTCTTGTACCTGGTGTGGTTTCCAGTTGTACCTATCTGGTCAGAAGTAAAAGATTACCCAAGCAGCAGCACAGCTTTTCTTCATTCAGCCGGTGTAAGAGTAAATGATTGAATGAAATTAAACACAATTAAACATAAAATTAGAAAATAGTCGGGTCACATATCGCATTTTGTTCCCAGTCTTCAAGCTCTGAAAAATAAAAAGAAATTACGTTTTCTGAAACCATGACTCTTATCTCAATTGCCCAAGATTAATTTCTATGTTCCCTTCCTTCCTCCCCTGCAGCCTTTTGGGCCCAACTGCCTGAAATTTTTCTTATCTCTCTTCCTAAAATGGACCATAACTCCTTCCCACCACCTCTTTCTCACAAGCATTTGTACCACCGTTCCTTTCCACAGCAGGAAGCCCAAGACGGGTCTGCTCTCATGATGATTGTCAGAAGAATCAAGTTGTTTAATTTCTGCTTTGAATTCATTGCTGACCCTGCTTGACTGTCTCCTGAGGTTCCTCCCAACCTGAGTACTTCTCTGAGACAAGCCCTGAGACCCTGACCCCAGGATCACCTCATCAGTTGTCTGCAATTGTGCCCAACATGAACCAAAAATGCACATCACAGCATCGCACACAGAAAGTTCAGGCAGAGGTACAGCTGCCTAAAATCTTTCTGGAAAGGCAGCGGTGGCAGGCCTGAGAGAAATGCTGCCCAGCCCCTTGATCTTGTCAGCTCTTTACACACAGTGAGAGCTGCCTGCATTGCACATCTGGGAGAGCTGCAAGGTGGAAAGACAGACCGGACTCCTCTGAAGTCAGCTACGTGTGGGTTTTATTGCATTCAGAAATCTGGGAGTCTGCTGCAGCATGCGTGCTAGAGAAGTCCGCTTGTAAACACACTCAAAATGCCCCTGCGTCCAAAGCAGGCAGGAACACGTGCACCCAAAGCACTTATTCCGTGGAAAGGAAAGGAACACAAACAAACAGCCCCAGGGCTTGCTTGCCTATGGTCTAGAAGCAGACTTCCTGTGAGATAAAGAAAACTGCTGAGAGTTTATGATCTGATCCTGACCTGCTTGTAACTCCAGGTTCCCAGGAACTTAAGGAGTGATTTGCAGAAAAGACTGAATTCTCTGCCATCACGCAGGTACACAAATCTGTATTATGTTAATTACTGCATTTGGCACATTTGAGAGGTTTTTCAATCATCTCTTCTGCTGATGATATATATACTAAGTCAGAAGTGGAAAGGCCCCAAATTAGCTAAGCGGTTCCCTTCATTTGAGGATGACCTGTTATTCCCCCTCCTGCGAGAAAACACAACATCCTATAGAAGATAGAGAAATAAGGTTTTTAAAGTCACTTCTCAAATCCTTTTGAGCTCCTGTTAAGATTTGAAACTGAGAAGCCCATTTAAAGTCATTTTTTTTCACCCATTGTTAATTTTATTTATGCTGAAATACTTTCAAATAATGTTTAACCAGTGTGCAAGCAATAGATGTGCAGATGGTAGGCAGGTAGGTAGAAGGATCATTTATGTCCCAGAGGAAGCTGTAAGCCAGTTTTACTAGTTATAAACGATGCTCTTTGTGTTTCAGATCTTTGACACTTTACATCCTAGTTAACATATATGATGATTTAGCTCATAAAACAATTTTGCCTTGAGACAATGCATTTCCTTGATTAAAG